>NC_064414.1:30895000-31206388 GCF_023375975.1 Astyanax mexicanus | reverse complement strand
AAGGGTTAAAATTACTGTACATTTTCTGAAATCTTACAAAACTTAAAATCTTACAAAATCTAATTTAAAGAATAAATATTATTAGCAACAGAAATATGATATCTGGAAAACAATCATCACTTCTCTCTTTTGTTGCCATAAAATGTGAAAGCTGCGATATCCTGCGTTTTTGAAAATAAAGTGCTTGTGCTCTGTTGCCGGACAGTCATTGAACAGTCCAGGATGTTCTTTTTATTTTTTATTTTATTTTTATATATATATATATATATATATATATATATATATATATATATATCCCTGACCCGGACTTTTGCTTGGCGTGCATATTTTATTTAGGACTATTAGGACCTGACAAGTATACAAACTATACAATAAGTAAATAAATTAGTTTTAAAGATAAAAGTCAATTGGAATTTTTACCATGTTTCTGGACTGGCTGTAGAAACTTTTGAGATTCCTGCCATCTGGTTTTCAATCAGTTGAGTGTAATGTTGTCATGTGACCACTAGATGATACAGTCAGTGTCTCAATATGAGGCCAAAGTCTTAACGTTTCAAGAAATGAAGTATCATGGTGGAGAGAAGAAGAAATGTAATGTCCACATATGAGGACACAGGGTCTCAAGAGGATATATTTATTCAGATTTTACCGAAGAATGCACAACATACATTGCACCTACATAACATTCTGACTTGATGAAATTAGAAAAGTTTAATAAAAAAAGAGACAAAAAACAAACACCAAAACACAGCAACGCTGGGCGTTCATCACAGTGATAAAGCTGTTGCATCGCTATTATCTATTATCTCAAAAAAGGTGTGTAGCATATTATGGGACCTGGGCTAACAATCAATCTCTCTCACTCCCGAGACAGGCGTCAAGATGTCCTTTTAACAGTACAGTAGGAATTAAATATGAATTTCCGAGTCTCTAAAGGACACAGCACTGACAGGAATTCATCTTGGAAAACCATAATTTGACTTTTTTTTACTTTTTTTCATTGCAAAAATCCAACAGTAAAAACGGACTACTGTAGCTGTTATCTCAAACTGAAGACTCTCCACTTGTGCCATCCAAGGAACCCCCTCGATAAGAGAGAATTCCAGGTGGTCGGGACATACAAGGCCCAATCCTGATAAGAGAATCAAGTGTCTGCTCACCTGCTCCACCTTATCTTTGGAGTGTGGAAGTGGGAGGCATCCATTCAGAGTGAGCTGAGCGAGCCCAGGCAGCGGGGAAGGACAGGTAATGAAAAGGCTGGACAGGTGATGGATGGATGAGGGATGTGAGACTTATATAATGGGAGGGGCGGGGGAGCAGAGCGGAGCATTTCATCTCTTTTCTGATTTAGAATCTCTCTAGGGGAGAAGGACAGGGAGTCCGTGGTGGGTTTACATTATCGGGAAGGATGAGGAATTAAATGACCTTTGATATCAGTTCGAGGTAGAGCGCCGCTGTCTTACTTTTAAAAAGAATGAGATGTTTCCAGATTTTTCTTCTCATTATAACACTTTAACAAAGCAGTATTTATAAACTCAGTGTAGGTGTAGCACCTACAGTGTTAATTTAATTCCACATGATTCTGTAGGTCAATCTGAAAGTGTTAAGTTCACCTCATTCACTACTATGGATAAAACGATTCTTTGACATTTGATCATGATAATACGTTTAATTACAATTAATACAATGTAAGCAGATGCTTTTATCTAAAGCTCTCATCCACTGATGCTGAATTGAGATGGTAGTGCTGCTACAGTTACATTAGCCCTGCTTTACTCCATTATGGATCTTCTAAAAATAAATAATAAGCAGAAGCTGGGGTTTGGGGAAAAGGCAAGATTAGGTTTAGCCTATTTCAAGCCACAGCATTATGTTTAGGTGTGGTAAGTTAAGTTTTAAATGTATGTCCAAGTGTAGTTTAAGTTTAGGCATGAGTTAGGTTTAGGTGTAGCTTAATTTTAGGTTTAGGTCTAGGTTAAATTTAGCTGTGGTGTGATTTAGGCATAAGTTGAAGCGGAGGTTAATTTTAGATTGAAGTGGAGGTCAATTTTGTGTTGAGGTTTAGATAAATTTTAAATGTATGTGTAGCAGACTACATTTAGGTTAAGGTTAAGTTTAGGCTAAGGTGAAGCATAATAATTTTTAAGTTTAAGTGTAATATACTAGCTTTAGGTTGAGGTTAGTTTTAGGTTAAAATGTGAGTCAAGTTTGGGTTTGTTAATGTTAAGTTATTATAGACTAGATTTAGGTTGAGATTAGGTTGAAGTATAGGTTAAGTTTAGGTTTGAGTTAAGTATAGTTTGAGGTTTAGGTTAATTTTAAGTTTAGATGTAAGAGGCTAGATTTAGGTTGAGTTTAGGTTGAAGTGGAGGTTAATGGTAAGTGTAGTTTGAGGTTTAAGTTGTGGTGTTGGTTAATTATGTTACGTTGGTTGAAATGTAGGTTAAGTTTAGTTTTGAGTTAAGTAAAGCTTGAGGTTTAGGTTCATTTTAAGTTTAGGTTGAGGTTAGGTTTAGGCTTAAATGTAGGTTAAGTTTAGGTTTGAGCTAATTGAGATTTAGGTTAAGGTGCAGCTTAATTTTAAGTTTAGGTATTAGGCTAGATTTAGGTTAAGGTGTAGATATAGGTTAATTTTAAATTTAGGTGCTATAGTGCAGATTTAGATTGAGTTTAGTGAAATTTAGGTTTAGTTTAAGTCTGAGTTAAGTGTAGTTTGAGGTTTAGGTTGAGGTGTAGGTTAATTTTAAGTTTAGGTAATAGACTAGATTTTGATTGATGTTACGTTAGGTTGTGGTGTAGGTTGATTTTAAGTTTAGGTGTTACGTGCTGGATTTACGTGCTTGAAGTTGAGGTTGACATTAGGTTGAAGTGTAGGTAAAGTTTAGGTTTATACATATTGCACAGTAGGGCTGCAACTAATGATTATTTTGGTAGTCAACTAATCTGGGGATTATTTTTACGATTAGTCGATTAGTCAACGATTATTTTTGCCATGCCTTTTGCCACGCAAAAGCTGAACAGTGGATTTAAATGCCCTTCAAAAGTCCAGAACATCACCCTTTAAATGAGCAAAGTGCTGATACTTAGTGGGGAAATATGTAATCTTTGTGTTTGGGCATTTATAGAGATGCTTTAGAGGCCAAATTGAGTATAAACTGAGTGAGTGTCCCCCGTACTTTGTGTAGTGCTACTAATTAACGATTAGTAGACAATGAACATTTGTAGTTGACAATTTTTAGTCATAGTCAATCACCAAATGTGCCACCAGATTTAAATATGATAATTTTAAAATAATATGTACTTTATCATTTTTTAAGAAGGGCTGTGTACTTGTGTGTCATTAAAAGTTTATTGGCTGAACATTTTTACCTGCCTGCTGTCAGCAATACCAGACAGTGTGTTCTGAACTGTAGTAGCAGCAGCAGCTTGGGGTTTGCTGCTGTCCCAACCCCATCATAAATAAACTGTGCCAAATGTTTCAAGGACAAAACACAGTAAGACTGGTACAGCATCTCTCTATTATTCCGTTATTACAGAATAATATTTGGCATTCTTTAAAAATGCATAATGCAAAATCATTTTGTTCAATTATTAGTATAAAGCCAGTAGTTGTATTTTTTTCGCTATTAGAAATTGAGGCAGGTATTGCACTGCCTGGTTGCAAAAAAAAAAAAATAACTACATGACCTTGTTAAAGAAAAGCTTCCCATGCTTTGAAATTCCAGCGTGTGTTTCTGTAAAACTTCACAGCACGCCGATCATCATTAGAAGAGACTCGACTGTTGTACTATGACACTTTGGGGAAATACAACCCAGAATGTCACCCAGACTACAAACACACAAGGAGAGGAGAGTTAACGTAGCACTACAGTATCCCAGGAGTCCCGGCGAATCATTAAATCACTCTGACAAGCGCAAATGGCGCTTTATGATTCAACTGCGGCATAAATGTCAGAAATAAAAAAAAGTCTTGACGTAGATACATAGACAGATCTTATACATAGTGTGCTTATATATATACGCGAGTCACAGTACTTTTATACATACACTCTTATAATAACAGTGCTTCAAATGCTTTTTTGAGCAATGCCATATAAAAAAAAAAAACACTTGTGATTCCATTGTGTCGGATTTGTGTGCATTTGAAGGACCTTACCATCCAGTAAAGATTCTTTAGCACTTTCAAAGGTTTTTCACATTCACACATTTCTTTTATACAGACTGGGCCTTGTTCACCCGCCATTCATAAGAAGAAATGTATTGTGAAATCCTCCCTACGCATTTTTTTTTTACAAGTGTTTCATATGTAGAATTTGTCCAGTGGGATTAATTATTATAAAAGCATAGCTGTGAATAATAAAAAGTACTGAAAAATTGTAATTGTGTAAAATTACCTTTACTTTGCTAAAATTCTACTCAAGTAAAAGTAAAAGTACCCCTCTAAAAATCTACTCGAGTAAAAGTAAAAAAGTACTCATTTAAAATATACTTTGAGTAAAAGTTACATAGTTACTTTTATTTATTTGATGAAAAAAACAATATAGCAAATCATAAATAATAAATAAATAATCATAAATAATTTGGTCCTTTCAGGCAGTATTTGTTCAGACCACCCCATAAAACTTTTTCAAGAACAAGTGGCATAGGTTTCTATGATCCATTTTTTTCTTAAATGTTAAAAAGTTAAAAGGTTGTGGTCATATAGGTGACTATAAACTGTATTTTTTATAGCTTTACAGTTTATTATTATTGTTTTAACTTGCATTTGCTATGGTTTAACTGCTATTTACATGTTTTTTTTTTTTAACGTCCAAGCAGATTGTTTAATGTTCCTAATAAAAACTTAAGGAATTATTATAAAAAACATAAAAACATACAAAAAAAAAATGTTGGTCCATGTGCAGTGCGCAGTGCCGTAAAGAAGCATATATTCATGGGTAAACTTTTTTTTTTATTATTCAGATCATTTGTTTTTTTTTCCCCAGTATTTCATTTTTTACTCAGTAATTGGGAGTTTTCCAATGTAGTGAAGTAAATTACTTGTGTCAAAATGTACCTGAGTAAAAGTGAAATTACCTATTTTAAAACTACTTTAAAAATTACAAATTACTCATAAAATCTACACAATTACAGAAACTTGAGTAAATGTAATTAGTTACTTTCCACCTCTGGTATTGATTAGTATCAATGAAAGCAGTGTGAGCTGGTGCTCTGTCGAGTTGTTCTTCCCTGTCAAACTGTGCTACCCTAGTGTGTATTTAAACCTAATAATGCCAGAAAATCACAATATTTAAAAATGTTTATGGCAGAAGTCTCGGTATAATTTTTGGAAAGCCTGAATCAATATATTAGTATAAAATTAAGGAAATGTAACCTGTTTTTGGTATTTTTTATGGTTTTATTATTGCTCTTATTATTAACTGCCATTTACACAATTGTAATACAAATACAAATAATGACAGGGGATCCGATTGTTTATTGTACTCAATTTAAACAGATTAACAAAACATATACATACATATTAATAAATTATATAAAACAGTTCTTAAAATTGTGGATCTGTGCTTGCGCACTGGTGGTAAGAAGCACAAATCGACGGGTAGCACAACTCGACAGAATCCCGTTTTTTGTGAAAAAGTACTTCTGGTGCTCCTGTTTTAGGCTGTTTTAGTTTGATGGAGAAGTGGGCAGGGAACAACGACTAGATTTTATCTCTTACTCATTAATATTCATGACACACAAATGTATCACCTCTGATTGGCTAACAGCACTGTGATTAGTGGCGGTCGCAAGCCAAGGTGGGCGTGGCCATGAATCCCAATTTACTGGCTAACATCAGTTGGGGCTTTTTTGATTCATTCGTTTTTATTGGCTAATGCAGGCGATGGGGGTAGAAGAATAGTTTCACATGCAGCATGCATATTATCGCTGTCCAATGAAAATCTCCATTTTTGACGATTTTTAGATTTACTACATAATTTTAACAGACAAACTCCTTAAACTGTGCCAAAATTTGTTGATGAACGGACCAATAAAAATAGTTAAAAATGACCTGAAATACGCTCTTTTTACATTGACTTCCATTCCAAGTTTAGAAGATTTTTTTCTCTATCCTGTAAAGTTGCTGTTTTAGGAATACTTGTTGTTTATTGTAGAGCTACTATATGCACCTCGGAGTGACCTACTGTATTTCAAAAAGATGCAAGTACTAAATGCTTTATAGCGAAATAACACCCTTAAAAAAATTCTTCATTGTCATCTATTTCTTCTGATCACAAGAACATGGCATCTAAATTGATTTGTAATATTTTCTATTTTAATACGTATATTTTGCAGTAGTTTGTTTAAAATGACCATCTAAAAGATGCTAAAAACCAAAGAACCAACTTTATATTAAAGAGTGTAAGCTGCATTTGGCACTTTATGAATACTCAAAACAAATACATACACTAAAAGCTATGCATCTTATTATGCTCTACATTTTCAGTGCTCTATATTTGCTACTGTATCCCACAGGTCAAAAAAAATGAATTACTTTAATGTAATATATTTACTCACTCTCTCAGTGCTGTACTTACTTCCTCTACTTACCGGTACTTGTCCGCCCACATACTGCCTAATTTACATTATAGTCCTTTCAACGATTTACAACACACCAACCATTTCTCTCTATGGTAGAAATCAGGGATTTTGCATGTTTTATTTAGATTTTTATCTCTTCATTTATGAAGACACTTGAAATAAAAATAACTAATTACTCCCAAACAGGAGAAATGGTTGATATATGGTTAATTGTTTTTGATTTGCTGTCTGTAGAATAATCCGATTTTAGTTTATTTTAAGTAAATGTGCTATAGCTCATATAGCTCGTAGTCATAACCACCAGCTATAAAATTCAGAGGTGTCAAGTAATAAAGAACTAATTCTTTGTTATGTTACTTAAGCAGATATTTTGTGTAACTACAGTACACTGTACTGTAAAAAATTTTTTTTTTAGGATTTTTTATTCTACTTCTACTTTTATTCACAGAATTATTTGTAGTTTCTACTCCTTACATTTTAAAAATAGCCTCGTTTGTCCTATTTCATTTCAACT
This sequence comes from Astyanax mexicanus, assembly GCF_023375975.1. NCBI lineage: Eukaryota > Metazoa > Chordata > Actinopteri > Characiformes > Acestrorhamphidae > Astyanax > Astyanax mexicanus. Next base: position 31,199,292 of record NC_064414.1, on the reverse strand, counting down.
TGTTTTCATTCTGGCTTACATTTGATTGTGCTGGGATGAGAAGAAAAAACATATATTGTTACGACACCCTGTTGGTTTGTATGCTGTTTAACCATCACACCTGCACACGTCACATACAAACGTGTGTAGCCTAGTATGAAGATGATCTGTGCAGAGAACTCGAGCCAAATGTCCCAACTGAGCTTCTTTAATATATGATAACAAGAATGTGGCATCTAAATATTAAAATTAGATTTTTTCTATTTTAGAGAATTTATACAAAAATCCATGGCATATGCGGCTGAAACATGTAGTGCATCCCACATTTTTAAACATAAAAATTGTGTTATGTGTTCTCACGTGTGTTTTGGGAAGGGGGTTGGGCACTATAGGGCCCTGTAGTAAAATACACAGTAAACTTCAGAGTGTTGAAATTACAGTGTAAACATTTATTGAATCTCCAGGAGTTCTATAAACAAACATCAGTGTTAACATTTCCATAGAGTTTGGAGTTACCAAATCTAGTGTATTTTAGTGTGTTGTATTTCGTTTGTACTATTTCGTGTTGAAAGTAATGATATGAACGTGATTTGGTGACGTTTCAGTGCAAATGAAAATGCATTTTGTTTATCTCTAAGCATTTTAAACCTACACTGTAGCTTAGCCTGTGGAATCGAATGGAAACGAGAGAGTTATTACAGGCTAGAGAAAAGCCTGCTTTGTACAAGGAAAAATCTATCAATACTCGGCGAGGAGTAAGTGTAGTTATGGGGTATATATAGTGTGTGTAACAGGTGAAATGAGTATTCAGGTGATTGACGTCCTGGAAGTGCAAGTAGAAGTCAAAATAAACAGCGTCAAATCTGGTAAACAACAGCAGTGTTAAAAATTGCTAACACTAATGAGTGTTACTGAGAGTCAATATATGTCTTTACTAAATGTTAAATTTACTCTACCAATAGAGTTAATTTTACACTGTAGTGAGTGGGACCATATGTTATTTGGGATAGTGTTAAATGCAACTCTTTTTTTTACACTTTTACTGGAGTAAAAAGATTGAGTTGATACTTCATCTTCTACAGAAGTATTTTAAACCCTCGTATTGATATGTCTATCGGAGTAATGAATGTAAATACTTTTCACACGTTTGTCAGAATCACAGCTTTCTCTAAACTCTTTCCATCCGCTGTTGCTCATATGAAGCCCCTTCAGCTGTTTATTGGAATATTCTGGAAGTCGTTGGTGGACATTGATATTGCACAGCTTGGGGAGGATTTGGCACATGTCAGCTGTAGTGTTAGATTCAGGCAACACCTCTTGCCAGTAACAGGTGGCAGCCAATCACAACATGCCAAAGGACCTGGCCTGCCTCCTCATACTGCATCAGTGCCAGAGACAGGTAGAGAAAAATGGCTGCGTGCCACTATAAACTCTGCTTTTTAGTCTGGCTTATCTCCTGGATTAAATAAGCGTTAGGCTTGGTGTTTTTCCCTCACTCCTTTTCTCTTTCCAAAAGATCTTTTTTTTTCATCTGTTTCTGTTTATCTGTATTTCCCCGTTTGTTTATCTGTCTCGTCTGTGAATCTCTGGTCATATCTTTCTTTTTTTTTTATCTTTGCTTATTTTGTTTCCATTCCAGCAAAGATTTATTGGCACTGCTGCCAAAAGTACAATATTTTTAACACACTGAAGCTGAACGGAGAATAATGGTGATAATAAAACAGAATAAATTGAACATGAAAGACTGTCAGCTTAATAAAGTCAAAGACATTCTTATTATAGACTTTTTTTAATAAAAGTAACTGCTGCTAAGAGCCTTTGCTTTTGTAGATTCTGGCTTAAAGTGTAAATCATCTGGAATAATTCTGATATCACTCTCATCCAGGATCACACGACAGTTCACACACAGGAAGTCAGTCACCTGAATATTCATTTCAGCCGGAACACACAATATATATACCCCCTAATTTCACTTACTCCTCGCCGAGTATTGATGGATTTTTCCTTGTACAAAGCCCTTTCTCTAGCCTGTAATAGGCTTTTTGTATGACCATTGGACTGTTTAGCGTGTATGGTATGTTTACTCCCTCTTCCTGTTGTGTACCCGTATTGACCCTGCTCATTTTGACTACTCTTTTACTGACCACTTTACTTAATAAAGTACATTTTTTGCATCTGTGCTTGTGTCTGAGCTCTGTCCAACCATGACAACCACTAATGCTAATTAATGTCTTGTTTGTAGCTCAATAAAGTTTGAATTAGATGTTTATAAATTATTTATTCACTATGTTTAAGCTTTATTCTGTGCAACTTTTAGTAATGTACAACTGGGTATCTGTTATGTAGAAATAACAAATAATTGTTGTATTAATTGTTATAATGCACAAATAACTCTTTGATGCTACACTGATGCTACAATTGTTGCTACAATTTTTGGGGTGTGAACTAAGAGATGATTTTGCCTGTTATTAGAATGTAATTGATACCACTTTTGATCCATGGGGATTCATTGATGTAATAATTATTTTAATTTTAATTAGCTTTTCAGTCTCCAGTTAGTGTCTCCAAAAATCTTACACTATTAAAAACTTGGTAACACTTTATAATAAGGGTCACAAATAACAGTACTTATGACAGTAATAACCAAGTAAAATGTCTTAACTACTTACTTCATTACTTAAATTGATACTAGCTATAATTGATTAAGATTAATATTAAGAGCAATAATAATAAATGAATTAGGAAATTAGATAAATACTTTTGTAATGATTAATTTTGTCTTAACAAGTATAAATTAATAATTAGTTGAGACATTCTGTCACAATCACGTCCTGTTACGTGTCTTCCCCTTTCTGTCTCCATGTTTTCCTAGCCATGTGCTCCTCTCTTTGTTCTCATTGTCTCTGCCTTTGTCTTCTGTGGCAGATCTTCTGTGTAATTTGTAGCTCCGCCCCCTCGTTACCTGTCCCCAGGTGTTTCCTGTTCCTTGTTCTCTTCCGTATTTTTAGCACCTTTGTTTCAGTGTCCCCTTGTCGGTTCTTGTGCGTGTTGAACTACTGTTCAGGTTGCTAGTTATTTGTTTTCTGTGTATTCAAGTTCTCATTCTGTAGTAAGCAGTGTTAATTAATGTACTTTTATTGTAAAGTGTTACCTAAAACTCTAATAGATCAAAGTGCTGCTGATTAGACACTAATATCAGGAAGAATTATAGATAATAGTTCATGCCCAAGCTTTTACTTAAGAGGGAGGTTTCAAAGTGTTTATTGTGCATTATAACAACTAATACAGCAATTATCTAATTAGTGATTTCCACAAAACTGATTATTAAGTGTGTTCTAATAAGTGTCACACATAATAAAGCTTTATAAGTAGTGAATAAGTAATTTATAAAAGTCTACTTCAGACTTTATTGTGCAACAAAACATTATCAAGGTATTAATAAGCCTCTAATTGTATGTTGAGCTGAATAGAATAAAGATATAATAGAATATTTAGAATAGAATTGTGTTTAATTGTGGCTTAAATGTTAACACCTGATTTCTATTGCAATACGTTGCATCTAGTATCTCAGTGTATAAACAGTCAGTGTGGTGGAATTTATGTAGTGCATATTTTCCTTTTTTATCTACATTATGACTGAAAGGAGAACCTGTCAGAAAAGAGTTATGAAAAGAACAGACACTAATAATGGCCTTGTTGTATATAGTGCCATTCACCTTCTCAGCATGTTGACCAGGTTGTTGACAACAGTATCACAGCTAAATACCACTCAATCAATCAACCAATCAATCAACCAATCACTTTGTTGATGCCTGGCAGGCAACAATTAACTGTTAGGAGTGGAAGAATTATTCCCAGCAGTCTGATGATTTACACCTTTAAGCCTGAAGCAACAAAAACACACATGAAAACGTCTGTGCTGCAACAAATTACCACCAGAAAGTCAATGTTATCTATTGAAAACAAGAATTTCAGCTATTTAGATTTGATTAAAGATTAGTCCTTGATGCACTGTTTTTTATAAAGGGCTGCACAAACAGGAATGTTCTGAAAAATAAAAAAACACTAAGCTAAGTCCAAACAGAAGCTACAGAACATCCTGTACTGACAGAATAATGAGTTTTAATAATGTCAGCTTCAGTTCCGTTCAAATAAGCTGTTGCTAACCACACCATGTATACGCTGAGCATTTTCCACACATTAGTATGGAAGTTAATAGTAGTGTTTAATAAAAACACAAAAATATTATTTAAATGTACCGACAAATCCCTCATCTGCTGACTTGCAACAGATCCCTCCTTCAAACAAAGTCTGCAGGCTGATCCTGCTGTGTACTGTGAACATGTAAACATGTCTGTGCGACAACAATAAAGAATTTCTTCTATTTAGACTTGAATTAAGATTAGTCCACTATATTTTAGATAGGGCAGCACAAACAGGAATGTTCTGAAAAAAAAAAAAAACACTATGCTATGTTCATACAAAAGCTACAGAATAAAATGTACAGCTAGATTGATGATCTTATCAGTTCTATTCATGCCAGCTTCAGTTCCGTTCAGAATGCGAATAAGCTGTTGCTTGCGACAACGTGTATATGCTGAGCATTTTCCATGCATTAGTATGGAAGTTGATGCTAGTGTTTAATAAATCACAAAAAAACATTACTTGCATGTACTGACATCTTCCTCCTCTGCTGACTTGCAACAGATCCCTCCTTCAAACGAAGTCTGCTTGCTAATCCTGCTGTGTAAAGAGCGAAGCAAAAAAAAAAAAACATGAACACATCTGTGTGACAACAAACTACCACCAAAAAGTAAATGTTACCTATTAAAGCCAAAAATATCAGCTATTTAGACTTGAATTAAGATAAGTCCTTCATGTACTGTCTTTTAGAAAGGGCTGCACAAACAGGAATGTTCTGAAAAAAAACAAACAAACACTATACTATGTTCATACAGAAGCTACAGAACATCCTGTACAGCAAGAATGAAGTCATGAATTGCCAGCTTCAGTTCCATTTAGAATTAAACTTTTAAGGGCTCTGTCAGTTTTATGTAAAAAAAAAAAAGCTGTTGCATTTTCTAAAACACATAAATCATTATTTGAATTTACTGACATCTCCTTCATTTGCTGATTTGCCACAGACCCACCATGCAACAGATTCCTCCTTCAAACAAAGTCTACTGGCTAATCCTGCTTTGTACTGTGAACATGTCTGTGCGACAACAAATTAACACCAAAAAGTCAATGTTACCTGTTACATCCAAGAATTTCTTCTATTTAGACTTGAATTAGGATTAGTTTTTGATGTACTGTATTGTAGAAAGGGCAGCACAAACAGGAATGTTCTGAAATAAAAAAACATTATGCTATGTTCAAACAGAAGCTACAGAATAGCATGTACAGCTAGATTGTTGATCTTATCAAAAAAACATGTGAACACATCTGTGCTACAACAAACTACCACCAAAAAGTAAATGTTACCTATTAAAGCCAGGAATTTCAGCTATTAAGGTTTGAATTAAGATAAGTCCTTGATGTACTGTCTTTTAGAAAGGGTTGCACAAACAGGAATGTTCTGAAAATAAAATAAATAAATACAAATAAAACACTATGCTATTTCTATACAGAAGCTACAGAAGAACACTCTGTACAGCTAAAATGATGAAACATTTCATCATTTATTAAAAGAAAAGAAAATAAAGAAATAAATAATCCACCTGCATGCCATCTTCATGTCCACCATTAACAGCCAGCCCCATAAAGATTATACTCATTATTATCCTATAACCTCAAAAATACCTCATAGGTCCATTGAAGCCAAGGCCAAAACCTGTAAAAGGTCTGTAATGATGGTGCTACTATGAAAGCACCACATGCTGTCTGTGAATGGCGGACGGATAAAGAACGCAGAGTACAGGTACATGTGCGTGTACTGAAGCTTACATGTGCTTTTCACGGTTCTGGCTGAAGGCCGTATGAAACCTGAATGGAAGATTTAAAACATTAATAAGGTTATATGGGGAAGACATGTGGACACATGCAGTGAAAGGAAGGTGACAGAAAAGGCCGCTGCACTAAATGGGCGCTGAATGGTAATGCTCAACTCCCCTCTGACCTCTCCTTAAAGTGAAGACCCCAAAGGCATCAGCAGAGATTTATGGGTCGAGACACTCGTGTAGTACGGGCACTGAGGTGGTCACTGCCTCTTGAAAAATGAATGAATAGCCAGAGCACAGAGCACAGATAGGTGAAATGCAGCTACACTGTGAATAGTGGGGCTATTCTTTTTTACTTGCAGAGTGTTTTACACTTTGATAATGGTGGTACAGGAAACAGGCAAAGAGGAAATGGGTGGTAATAAGTCAGTGTTGCAGTGAAAAAGTTCATGAACATTCCTGATAATTCATGTAATGATTTTCCTTTATAAATATATTATATAGTGATATTTGAGAAGTGAAATAAGGTTTATAGGATTTACAGAAAGTGTGTAGTAATTCGTTAAAGCAAATTAGGCAGGTGCGTAAATTTACATCAATATTATATCAATAGATCCTCCTTTTGCAGAAATAACAGCCTCTAAACGCTTACTATAACTTCCAATGAGAGTCTGGCTTCTTCTGGTTGAAGAGATTTTGTCTTTTCTGTGTTTTTTCACATTTTTATTTCTAATTTTTCCCATTTTCACCCCAATTCACAAGGCCAATTATCCAACCCACTGATTAGGACTCCTCCTATCACTGGTGGTGCCCCAACACACCAGGAGGGTGAAGACTATCACATGCCTCCTCCGCCACATGAAGTCAGCCACCTGTCAGTCACCTCTTTTTGAACTGCTGCTGATGTTTCACAGTGTGCTCGGTTCTGATACATCAGCTCACAGATGCCTCGTGCTGATTGACATCACCCTTTGGAGTGATTTGGGCAGAGAGCGCCATCTACCCACCCAGAGAGATCAAGGCCAATTGTGCTCTGTCAGGACTCCGGCAACTGATGGCAAGCTGCATGAATGGGATTCAGACCAGCTATCTGAACCATGGACCATTGGACCATTCTTCTTTACAAAACATCCCTAGTCACATTCACACCACATATTTTCAGTTATATTCAGGTCTAGGGACTGAGATGATTTTGCATAATATGACCCCTTTAAGTGGTTTTGAATGAAATTTTGAACGTAATATTGTAGTGTTTGACAAAGATTTGCACAGTTAATCTCTTGCCTATGTGGTTCTATCAGCCATTGTTGAAAGGTTGGACGGTTCTTGATGTAATACTGTCTGAAGGATCAGAGATATCCTACAGTGTGTTTTAGCTTCGGCTTGTGAACTCACCCTTTTATGCACTGAAATTCCTTTTAATTCCTTGAGTCGTTTAATAATGTAATGTACTGTATAGGGAAAAATGTGCAAATCCCTTCCAATTTTTTTTTTTGAGGAACATCGCATTAATACCCATTCAACCATTTTCTTGCATATGTGTTGTCCTCAAAGACTGATTGGAGGCGTCTATTTAATTCATCATGCTTTAACTGAAGAAAAATGAAAAAATGAAAAGCCCGGCATCAGTGCTGGATCAGACAGTATATTGTGCATATTGGTGGTCATGCAGAGGGCACTAACAGTAAACACATTTTAAATGTTTTATTGCATTTTTTTTTAAATGCAAATCTTACATTGAGCATAAAAGCAGGCATCTGATTCTCTGAAAAGCTTTGAAAGAATTTTTTTTTTTTTTTTTTATCAGCATGCCATTACCAGCCCGGTGTGTGAGTGAAATAACTGCACTAGCAGAGCAGGGTTGATGCTGTGCTTGACTTAGCACTTAATGTGCTTTGCAAAGTGATCACAAAACAGCTTTTTTTTCCTCATGTCAGAAAATAAATGAGAGAGAGAGCAGGAGAGCAGGAGGAATGTGCTGTTCTGCTCTTTCCTGTGGAGTGTTTGACAAAACCTGAGCATGCTTTTTTTTTTTCTCTACACGAGGGCCTTTGGAAATTAACACCTCAGAAATGCACAGTTAGTACTGTAAAGTTAAGTGCATCTGGTACCACCGTCCAACTCCTCTTAGTGCTTAATTAAAGCAACATGCTCCACTGCACCAGTATAGGAACTACAGGAGTAGGTTCAGGGCATTGGGGGAAAAGGTCAAGTCTGCAGAAACATCACTTTCAGCAACTCGTTTGTCTTAATTGACCCTTTGGGACCACATAAGGGCCGTTAAATAAATCAGCCATGGAGAGGCTACGCTGCTTCGGATAGAAACGAGTATGGAATAACACAGCTTATTACACAGGGACTCGCTACTATCAGGAAACTATTGGAACAAGTTAAGCCCGTTACTATCCGTTCGAATCGAAAGACACAACAGAATCAAAATTCTTAAGCAGAATATGCAGAAATGTTTAAACCATAGACTGTGTATAGCTGGACAGAGCATTGTCCCTTAAAAGTGAAGCCACCACAGGTCAGGCGCCCGCTGCTGTCAGACAACTTTCAATCACGTTTTTTTTCCAATATACTGTAATTCTACCTCCTTTATTTAAATGCAGCAGCTAGTGTAACCTCTGCTTATATTGTCATATTAAATATAAAATATAAATGTTAAACTAAATATTTTACAATATTATGAACCCTTTATTGTATGGTGTTGCCCTCAGGCAACAAAACACAGTTTGATTATTACACTATCCCCCAAATGTTTTAATATGTAAGAAGTACATTTTGAACACCTATTTTAAAGCCTATTCTGACTGATTGTTTTTTTTTTCCATTTACCTCCTAAAACAGGTTATTTTTATTTGTTGCCTCAGGGCAACATTATGCAGTTAGATCACAATGCAATCATGCTGAAGTAGTGGTTCTTAGTTTTTCTTTTCAATTGCTATAACAAGGACTCAAAAATATCATGCTATAGAGGGTTAATTTGATTTAGTTAATTTAATTACTAAATAAAACCTCTAATGCATTATGGATCTGTATGAAAAATAGTGGAATCCCAGACTTAGGAACAGCTTTTTCCCATGTGCTGTTTTTAAACTGGTGACTCCAGCAACATGACATGCTACCTACAGCTCAGGTTTATTTATTCAGTGAAAAAGTAGTTTAAGTTTAAGTATTTTTAGTTTAAAACTTTTAGTTTAAGTTTTAAGCATAATAGATTTGTGAGTAGGCCTAGTATTTCCTACCTAACTGCCCTCACATACACAACAGCATTTCAACATGTCTTAAACAACATATATTCTGGTGCTCTTTAATGGCCTGAGAGTGCTGAATCTCAGGGGAAATTCAGAGAAACAAACAACTGGACCCAATTTTAAAAGCGTAGAGTAGAGTCTCATCCTATCTAACTGTGTCTTCATGAGTTCCATGACTGTCTTTCTGCTCACTTAGCAATGAAACATTTATAACAGGGACATCAGAGGGAGAGAGAGAGAGAGAGAGAGACAGACAGGGAGGTGTATATACACAGTATATAACACAGTGGATCAACAGCAGCAGATGACAGGCATGTCTCTCCAAACCATCACTGATCATAAGTAAATGTTACATTTTATTTGGAAATCAAGGGAGCAGAGTCTGGAGGAGGAGTGGAGAGACACATTCCAAACTGCTTGAGGTCTAGTGTGAAGTTTCCACCAATCAGTGATGGCTTGGAGAGACATGCTGGTCATCTGCTGGTGTTGATCCACTGTGTTTTATATCAAGTCTAAAGTCAGTGCAGTGTTTTCCCACAAAATCTTACAGCACTTCATGCTTCCCTCTGCTGACAACTTTTATGGAGAGGTGGATTTTATTTTCCAGCAGGACTTGGCACACTGCCCACACTGCCAGAAGTACCAATTGGTCTTATATAATATTCAAATTTTTATAATCATCAACAATAAAAGAAAATAAAAGCATAAAATATATCACTCTGTGCGTAATACATCTATATATAATATGAGTTTCACATTTTGAACTGAATTACTGAAATAAAGTAACTTATTATATATACAATTATATATATATATATATATATATTTTTTTTGAGATGCACTTGTACTTAAATATGTAGTTAATCAGATAAAAAGCATTTTCCATACTGCTCCAGGTTTCCCTAATTTGGGGTTGTAAATGTCATGAGTCTATATATAGACAATATGCCTACACGTCTGTATTTAATCTGACAATAGTAGCGGTATTTGTGTTGGAGTAACAATAATTACAGGCACACAGCTGTCTATATGCTGATTGGCAGTTAAATGAAGATCAATCACCGGGAGGTTCTGCGGAGTGAGATAATGTCACTTTAATATTAATGATGCTATTGAAATCTCCTCACATTTGAAGGGAGAAGCTTTTAAAGATTTTGGCTTTGTCTGATGAATACTGTGTCAATGACAGGTGCTAACATTCACCAGCCAACACCTGTAAAACAGTGATTTGTGCGAGTGCCTGAGATGTCATATGAAAGCTCCTAGAGGCAGGTAATCAATCTTAATTTATGAAGTCACACACTGACATCATTTAGAACCACAATAAATGTTAGTATTTTCATTAATGTAGTGTAAAGCATCATATTTTACATTCTTGTTGATTACAGACTGTTGTTACTTATGTATACAAGAAAATTACCCTTTATTAGTCTTACAGGGAGGAAATTCACAGTGCAATAGCAGTAAAGGGAAGGGATAAAGAGGCACACACAAGTAGAAAGAGGTAAAACACTATATGGAGGACCAAAACAGTGAATATGAAATAAATAAAAATGTAAGTAAATCATTCAATAAAAGTAATATAAAAAAATAATTATAATTAATATAAAAATAAATACACATATATAAAAACAAATATCTTACTAATTTGTTATTTATGGATTTCTTTATTAACATAGTTTTTTTTTCTTTGATTCATTTGTATATTTATTAGGATAGGAATAGAAATAGGAATATAGGAATGCTAAGACACAGTGATATCATTGCTGGACAGCCCGTTAATTATCATATTAGTACATGGAAAAACAGAAATTAATAAATTGGGAAATAAATGAATGCAAAAATACATACTTTGGGAAATAAATATACAAATGAATCAAAGAAAAAAAAACAATGTTAATAAAGAAACCCATAAATAACAAATTATTAAGATATTTATTTTTATGTATATGTATTTATTTTTATAATAATTCTAATTATTCTTTACCGTTTTAATCACCATATTACTTTTATTGAGTGATTTGCTTACGTTTTTTATTTATTCATTTATTTTTAATTTTGGCAGTTTTGGTCCTCCATAGTGAGAGTCATCTCAGTCAAGTCAGTTCACTCAGTGGTCACTCATACAAGACCAGCCTTCCATCTGTTTGAAAGGGAAACAATACAAATATTCAAAAGAAAATGTCTAATTACATTTAAATAGCATATTTTAAATCACTGATAAAAAATGACAACAAAAAAAAAACTAATCGATAGTTTGTTACACTTGCCTCCATAATAAAAAATAGACTTTTCAGCTTAATACAATGGCTACTGCGCTTGTGCAGATCTCCTTATCTCAGAGAGCTTTTTGACCCAGGACAGGACTTTATCTTTAAACAGATGCTTGGGGTTAAGCATTATGAACACTTCCTGTCATATTTCAGTCAGTGGTTGGTCTTCTCATTAATAATGTCTCTGGAGTCATTCTCCAGCATACATGCTAACCTAACGTCCTCATTTTTTGTATCCAGCTGTACCAGGTCTATGAGGACTCTTTGAGACAGAGCTGACCCTCTTTATTAGTTCTTATAATCTCCTCCTTCCTTCAGTCGAGATGCTGCTACCCCAGCAGACCACTTTATAAAAAATGGATGATGCCACTACAGTGTCAGAAAAGGTCCTGAGGAGTGGCCCCTGGACTCCAAATGACCTCAGTCATCTAAGCAGGTAGAGTCTGTTCTGTCCTTTTCAGTAAATGCACTAATGTTATCTGACCAGTTCAGTTTATTATTGAGGTAAACAGCCAGTAGAACTCACTCTCTCAGTGTCCATTCCCTGAATGTTCACTGGTGGAGGGGAATGACGGCATTTGCAGAAATCCAACACCAGTTCCTTGGTCTTTCCTGTGTTACTTTAGTAACATACATTAAAAATATACTTTACACACTAAGAAAAATAAGTAGAAATTTGTACTTAATAGAGTACAAAGCTTGTAGCTGGGACTGTACCTTATATTGAGGTACAATAGAGTACCTTTCAGTGAAAGTCCTTTTTGTACCCATGTTTTTTGTACCAGTAAAGATTATAAAGATTATAAACCTTATCATCAACTGAAAATGTGTCAAAAAGTTGATGATATGTTACAATAATCATATATCTTTTATAAGTACAGTGATACAGAATACTGAATGTACCTTTTGTCTGTTTAAATGGTAAAAATCTGTACTTCCTGCTTTTAGGAAAGACTTCTGTGCTTCAGAGGGAACACATATGATCCTGTAAACACCAATATTACACCTTTGAGGGTACAATTATGAAAAGTGTATCTTTGAGTACAAGAAAGTACTTGTTTGTACCTCTGTACTCCTTTTAGTGTGTAATAACAAGGTTTATTTCTCTTGTTGCACTGAAAAAAGTGAAACAAACCAGGTAATGCATTTTTATTTTGGTCTAATGAAAAATGAAGATTTCCATTTCTGACCTGTTTTTTTTTACCTCAGTTTGCCAAAAGCAAATGCATTCCCCATTAAAACAACTTAAAATCAATTATTTTACTTTTTATATTGGTTCCTGGCACAACTATTTACATATGGGGCATGACCCCCATTCGCTTATCTACTGAGACTGAAGTTTTATAGTAGACTGCTTGGCGCCTGTGTTGTAGGTTGTAAGAGCAAGTTACTGTTTTCTTTGTAGTTGGACACTGCAGGGTTCACACTTGTGTTATTACACAGTTGTACTGCTTTTGTGCGATCAATTAAAAAATGGATTGGATGAAGAATGATTGGAAACTATAAGATCATCCTCCTTCAGTTGGGTGGGTTGGGTTTGCTCAAGGGATTTAATTTGATTAGTCTTTTTAAGTTATTTGAACCTAATTTAGTTAGTTTTATACACTGTAAACCCAGAAGTTGTTTGAACTCAAATAAATTAAGTCTGTTTTACATAAAATTGGAGATTTCTAAACATTCGTGGGCACATATACACTTAAACTGAGATATTTGAGTTGAATCAACTTATAATAACTGAGTTTAGTCTGTTGCCGTTAACAGCTTATTTTCCATTGGCTTCTGTCACAATCTATTTGCATACTGGGTGTGTCCAACAGTTTCTGACTAACACTCACCATCAGTGTGTAGTGATTCACCCGGGGCTACCTTAGATAAACTTGTAGATCACATATTATGATTAAATACTTGGCCTCCGTGATGTAGGCTGTAGAACAAGCATCAATTACTGAGCTGCAGTAACTCTGTGTTCTCGCTGTGCTCTCAGTACTTTCTTACTTTCTTACTTTCTTTTTCATCTACTTTTCTATGAGTATTTAAAAAAATAGTTGAATGAAACCAGAAAGAAGACTAAATACAAGTTCAGGAAAATATTAATTTTAAATATATGTATATGTATATGTTAAGTTCACTGTACTTAAAAATTATATTACATGAACTTAAAATTTATTAGGTAATCGGTTACAACTAAAGTTTTGAGTTTAGTCAACTTATTGGGTTTTACAGTGTATTATTGAAAATATTTAAAGGTATACTTAGAAAGTTTTGTTTGTACTTAATCAAAAAAATTAGAGTGATTTAATTAGTTTATTCAGAAGTCAAAACTATATGTGGGTGTAATAGAAAATTCTAAGAAAAAAATGCTTATTGTGTAAGATTATAATTTGAATTATTGTAAATCAAAATGTTAGATTCTAACTAAATCATAAATATAAGTTGAGAAATATTAATATATATATGTAACACCTGGAGACCCTTCTGTCTCTTCCAAACTCAGCTCTCCCTGCAGTCTCCAGACTCCGGACTACAATACACCGCACACTGACATCACTCCTGTACACAATCTGCACAAAAAAACTGCACACAGCACTTCCAGTAAGCACATCACCGGAATACTGTCAACACCTGTTTCACCCACTATATACAGACCTAGACTTTACAAAGCATTTATTCCTTGCCTGTGTTAGCTCTCTTGTTTTGACCTTGTTTTTGTATTTCTGACCCTGACTATTTCCTGCCCTTTGATATTTCCTCACCGTGTTTGACCCTTTACATTTATGGTATGTCTATCCCATCTTGTTGCTGTTTACTGGTGTTAACCCTGCTTGTTTTGACTATTCTCTGTACCCGTGCTTTATTTAATAAAGTTTTTGGTTTGTATCTGCAGTGGTCCGTGTCCTTTTTCAGCCATGATAATTTATGTGTAATACCCTTTTTTATTTTTTGAAGTTGGTTTAAAGTATTTTTTTTCAGTGAGCATTTAAAGCGTACATTTAGTCTTTATTTGTTATTTGTACACATGAATTAATTTTAATCATTAATCATTAAAATGTACACATGAATTAATGATTTGATTGTGAATACTGTATGCTTGGCTTGCTTTGATCATGTCTTTGATAAATAGGACAGGTAGTGGGAAAAATGTAAACCCAATGAGCACCAGGTCAAAGCATCTCGTCTGATCGCATACTAATAGGAAACTAGTGAATAGAAATCCCTGAAGGATGGAGAGCCGTGCTCAGACTTCATTTTTATTCAGGACCAACAGCTCTGAAAGCTTTATATCATTCTGATCATAAAATTTTAATTTACAGGCAGCTGTTGTTGAACTGTTTCTACTGCCTCGATTCTGGTTTCAGGATAAAAGCAGAGAGAGTAAAAGACTGTAATTGACTGTGCTTTTCTTTTAATACTGTACTAAAATATCTGTGTATTTTTCCTTATTTTTATGGGTTTCACAGAGGAATTTAAAAGTAAGGAATAGTGAGATTACAGGTACAGGAATTAATATTAATAAGTAATTAACTTTAATTAAATTTTAAAAGATGTAAATTGTCATTTATTGTGGATTCTTTTTTCTTAAGTACTTTAACACTGCAATAGATTTAATTATTTGGATCAAAGCTATTGATAGCACAATCAGGAGCCGTGGCAAGGAGGGCCAATGGCAACCACAGACCCAAACATCTTTATTGCTTTATTACTTATGATATTTTATAACAACATATTAGGGTCAAACTGAGGCTGATTGAAGGGTGGGGGCATACAATTCAATGTATAAGCATCGTTTTTTACTGGAAGAGCTTAAGGGCACCTATAGATTGGGACTTACAGGGGTTGGACAATGAAACTAAAACATCTGTCATTTTAGTGTGGGAGGTTTCCTGGCTGAATTGGAGCAGCCTGGTGTTCAATCTTCATTAATTGCACATTGCAGCAGTAAGAGCAGGGTGTGAAAGTTCAATTAGCAGGGTAAGAGCACAGTTTTGCTCAAAATATTGCAATGCACACAACATTATGGGTGACATACCAGAGTTCAAAAGAGGACAAATTGTTGGTGCACGTCCTGCTGTAGCATCTGTGACCAAGACAGCAAGTCTTTGTGATGTATCAAGAGCCACGATATCCAGGGTAATGTCAGCATACCACCAAGAAGGACGAATCACATCCAACAGGATTAACTGTGGACGCTGTAAGAGGAAGCTGTCTGAAAGGGATGTTCGGGTGCTGACCCAGATTGTATCCAAAAGACATAAAACCATGGCTGCCCAAATCACCACAGAATTCAATGTGCACCTCAACTCTCCTGTTTCCACCAGAACTGTCCGTCGAGACAATAAATTATTATGGTCTAAAACCAGGTGTTTCAGTTTCATTGTCCAACCCCTGTATTTAGACATATTATCAAAATTGATTGATTTAGAGGGAACATTATTATGACTAGAAGGCACTTAATTTCATTTCCAATCACAATAAATGCAGCCAATAGGGCACTTTGACTTTTTTGCCACTTTAGAGGGCACTTTAGTCATGCTTCTTCAACCATGGGGCATTGGAGGGGGCAGTTGCCCCTCTCTTCCCTTCCTTGAGTCCACCACTGCCCATGATTCATGTGTAACTACAATAGTCCCTTAGCAATTGACCTTCGAAAACCTTAAACCAGGTAAACATTTTACTATTTATTTTTCATTAATAATAATAATTTTGTTATTGGGCATCAATTGAACTTCCTACACTCTTGTGGATACTCCACATTGTCTGGAATTCACATAGTAATGCAAAGAGGTCAGTGTGATGGTCTTGCCCCGCAAATACCTTATTATATTCCTGAAAGATGTAATATTCATATTCCCACAACATACCACGAACAAAAATCTAGCTCACGCGGATCCCGTACGAAATCCATGAATTCATGAATTCTTCGTCCATCTCCCATCCCTTAAGCTCTCAAACTTTCATTTAAATGGAAGCAGGAATTGGGTGCTTACTGTATGCTAATAAAGTCAGGACCAGTTCCAGCTCAGTCCTGATTTTCAGGCAGAGACAGTAGAAAGCCCACAGAGATCTGCAAAGTTCAGAGTGTCCACCCTGCAGGTTAGAGCTGTTACAAAAACACAAAACAAATTAGAATAATAAGGATTAGGCCAGAAGCTGGAAGGTGCTGTAATGAGTTTCTCTCTGTGGGAAAAGTCAACAGTAAGGAAATGAGGAAACAACTGAAAAGTATTGCCACATCTGCTCCATTAAATTTACTCAGTTTTTCTTTTGTTGTTGGCCGTCCAAATGCTTTTGAAGGCCACGTAGTGGAATTTGTATTGTGATCTTTTCACATTCAGATGAAATGTTTAGTAGCTTAAGCTAAGCTACTGTAAGAAATAATGGTTAATAATAGTAATTTCCCCATTAAATCCTGTTCTGTGTCTCTATACTGTCTGTCTTTGTGTTTTGCTTGCCTCACGTTTTGTTTATTTACTTTTCCCCTGCATGTAGTCCTGTGTGTTTCTTAATTTTGTCTCTGCCTTAGTGTTTTCACCTGTGTTCATTTGTAACTTCGTCCCCTCGTTACCTGTCCCCAGGTGTTTCCTGTTACTTCCATGTGTGTATATCGTCCCTATCATCTCCAAAACAGTAACTTTACAGGAGAGAGAAAAAACCTTCTGACTTTCAATGGAAGTCAATGTAAAAAGAGTTTATTTCAGGTCATTTTGAAGTATTTCTATTGGTTCGTTCATCAAAATATTTTTGCACAATGTAAGAGACAGTTTGTCTGTTCAATTTATCTAGTAAACTGAAAATCGACAAAAATGGAGATACTTGTTTTTCATTGGACGGCGACGATATATAGTCACTTTGTTTCAGTGTCCCTTGTCGTTTCTTGTACATTGTTACGTCAGTCAGGTTGCGTGTGATTTTTATTTTTTCTTTTAGTCTTTATGTACTCAGTTTATTTAGTTTATTTTTTGTTTGTTTGTTTTCATCGTTTGTTATTAAATATTTACTTACGTTTGCGTCCGCCTCTGCAACTGCCTTGCTGCAATTACGTAAAACTTACTTTTTTCATGCTTTTCTATTTCCATTTGGATTTCGACTGCCCCTATAAACACTCCAAGCACAAAAAAAGAAAAAAAAAAGTTCACCTATTGTCTGTGAATTATTGAATGAGTAACGATGTCAGGAATCATCTTCTTCTATGAGCCATTTGGATGAAATTTGCTTAGAACCACCCTGGCACCACCCCTCACCCATGAACCCCCACCAGAGCCCCACCCACCTGATCAGTTGAAGATCCACCATTTTGATCTGCTGGTTTTTCAAGCATCGTGCATACAACACCAAAAGCTTTGACAAGACATGGCATGGCTAACAAAAGCTTATTTGCATAAAAGTGACAGAGCCCTTAGACGGCTCTTTTTGAAAGGGACTGAAAAGTGCAAGAAAAGAGCTGGTAAGATATGTTTATGTGAGAATTTGTGCAAAGAACTACAAAAAAGAAGAAGTTAAAAAAAGGTATAATATGTGCCCTTTAATTCTGATTAATGATATTTCTGAGGATAATATTCCCCCTACTGCTGGTGCAGCATGAGGTAATAAAAGCCAGAAGATGTTTTATAGAAGGACAATAAAGAAATAATGTCTAAACTGTGCCTCACATCACTGAATGCATTAAAAAAATCCAAAATGCTTCAAAAATGCTTCAACCACCCACAGACTGAAAAAATAAAGATTTTAACAGGTGTCCTTTCTCGTGAAGACTAAAGGATAAAGAATTGAATAGGTTTCAGAGCATACGCCAGGAGTCTCATTATCCTCTAAGCCTGCAGATCACGCTGAAAAAAATCATCTACTTCTGAAACTACTTGAAGACTTTTAAGTCCAGCTGGAGAATCTGGTTTAAGCTACTCTTTACAGAGCAAAAGCATCAGAAAAACAAAACAAAAACTTTTAAAATGTTAATGTGTCGATTTGTTCCCCCAATTAAAGTTTTTCAATAGGTTATAAAACAACAAACATGTTTGCAGTCAGTTATTGATGCGGGAGTGTCAGTTTGCCAGTACATTTTATTTCTCGGTTTACCAGATTACCAACCTCAGTAATTCACTTAAGAAACTGATGATAAGGATGATACAGTTCTTAATCTACAGTTTAACAATTTTGCAGCACCTGAACAATGAGAAAAATGGGTTTTCAGCTGGCAGTAAGTGTCTGATTTCAATTGGGAGACCATTTAAAATGTTCGGTGCTGAAGGCCACTATGATCAGGAGATCGTCAGTTTGAATCCTGTTTATGTAGCTTGCCATCGGCTACTGGAGCCCTGAAAGAGCACAATTGGCCTTGCTCTCTTTGGGTGGGTAGATGGCGCTCTTTCCCCTCATCACTCCAAAAGGAGATGTCGCTTAGCACAAGGCGCCTGTGAGCTGATGTATCGGAACCGAGTCGCTGCGCTTTCCTCCGTGTGCTCTGTGATGCTACTCTGCAATGCTGAATCATCAGCTGCAGTTCAAAAAGAGGCGTGTCTGACTTCACATGTATGGGAGGAGGCATGTGCTAGTCTACACCCTCCTGGTGTTGGGGTATCACTAGTTATAGGGGGAGTCCTAATGAGTGGGTTGGGTGTGTAATTGGCTGTGTAAATTGGGGAGAATATGCAATAAAAATGTTAAAAATAAAATTATATAAAAAAGCACAAGTTTCCTTGTTTGAGGTGTTTAAGGTGAAACAGTTCAAAGTAATTGGGTTGAATTACAGAATGAAAACTATCTGAACAGGCTTGTTATTAGGCTACACTAGGACGTTTGAAGAGAATTTTAATAATTGTTTTAAATTGTTCCTACTGGATAAACATATTTAAAATGCAAAGACGTTAATGACCGCCAGCAAATCAAACTGCATTCTTAATTCAGCATTGATTCTATGTTGCACTTTGCTGAATAATGTTGGATTAGTATGAGTCTAATGTTTTCTCAGCAGTTTATTTGAAAGTGTGCTTAACGCTGAGATTTGATTTTTTTTTTAAATAATAAAACTTTCTGAACTTGAAAACTTGAGCATTTTAGTATTTGTTGTAAAGGATGCAGTTTTACTCATTTTGGCATGTCACACTGAAAAACAATAACAATGTAACAAGCCATAATTATAACAATATATTGTATGTATAAAGGATAAAAAAATATGCTGGTTATTTAAAAAAAGACACTAATTATTGAAGGTCTATACACATGGAAATATGATAGTGGAGATGATCAGGCAGATCAATCAGTTAAAAAAGAAGTGTGGTGCATTAGAATAATTGGTAACACTTACCTACCTATTTAGCTACATACAGGCCTCCAAACACATTATTTAGCATTCAATAATAATAGTAATAATAATAATAATAATAATAATAATAATAATAATAATAATAATAATAATAATAATATTTCTAAAGCAGCATGGCATGAGCCATTATTTGCAACATAACATAAGACTTTGTATGAAATGCATGAGATTGTATAAGTGTTGAATATTATACTTAAAATTTTGTAGATATACTTTAAGAAGACTAAAAAGAAGACCCTCTTTAATCTTCCCCCCATTACTATTGCACTATTGTCCTGTGTCTTTGTCTCACATATGTCTATCTGTGTCCTTTGTTGTATTGTACATATCGTTGCTGTTCAATGAAAAACACTTAACTCCATTTTTGTCGATGTTTAGTTTACTACATAATTTGAACACACAAACTGTTCCTTACACTGTGCCAACATTTCTTGATGAATGGACCAATAGAACAACTTTTCAAAATGACCTCTTTATATAAACTCTTTTTACATTGACTTCCATTGAAATTTACAAGGTTTTTCTCTCTCCTGTAAAGTTGCTGTTTTGGAGATAAGTGTTTTTCATTGGACAGCGAGGATATAGTGTCTCCCATTCGTTCATATTTATAATCTTATTTTCTGTACTTGCTGTAATTAGCAGACGTATTGGTTTGTTTCATGTTATGCCCAAAACACAGCCATGATTGATTAAGAGAATTAGCTCTAAATCACGCTGCACGATGCACAATTGACCAGTGCCCTATAAATCGCTAAAATAGGACCCCTTATGTAATGTTATGTTGTAAGTTATAGCATAAGCTAGTCATAAATATTCAATTACGTCTTTATAAATGCATTTTTCAATGCTTATCAATGTGTTATACAGCCTCTATATAGATACATAAATAGACAGCCTATGAAGAAAACACTACAGAATAATCTCCTCTTGTTTAATAACTTTTCTATGCAAGGCAGATAAAAAAAGTGATCTATACAAGGCACAGTTAGTGGACAGCTCAATAAAACAGCAAATAATCCTATTAAATCTAATCTAATAGACAGAGGGAGAGCACATTTCTCAGAGCAGTTCTTCAACATTAAGTCATTCTAAGATAAAATTTTGGCTGAACTTTGGAGCTGGATACCTCTGTGAGTATAGTTTAGATTTCCAAAGCTTGCTAACTTAAAGTATTAAAGTGTCACGGAAGACTCAGTACACACGACGGTCTGAATTAATGAGGCTTTTTTCCAGGTTTTTCTGTGTCAGGTGGGATCAACGAGATAAAAAGAGCAGATCAGTATGACGGAACTTTCGGCTCTTCTTGAATTTTTTATCTTGCTCATTTGGACCATATGATCATTATTAGAACCTTACCAATCCCTTGGGTAGCTCTGATCTAATTCATCTGTGCAAGAGCCGCGGCCCGCCATTTCTCCTTATTACCGCTTTCTCCCTCTTTAACAAGCCTTTCTCACACACTCTCTGCTGCTATTTGCTGCGCTCCTCTAAAAAAGAATCCGGTGAGATATCATTAAAAGAATATATAGCATGAAGTGGATATTTTCTCCCTTTTCTCATCTTTCATCTTCCTATACTTTGCTCCAAGTTACTGCAAAAATGTTCCCATTTCTCACTTTTCTTCTAATCTTCTTCATCTCACTGCCATGATTCTCCACGAATGAGATTATGTTTCAGAGACTGTCTTTAACTGCCCATTTCACACTAGGAATGTTAAATATTCAGCATGTAAAATATGGCATGCACACATATACACATGAAAAATGCTCATCCTGACACCTCCTGATGTCTAGTCTGGATCTAATTCAAGGCCTATTTTTACTGCAGAGAAAAGGAAGAAGAACTGTTTATCCGGTGGAAATGTCATAGTGCAGTAAAATATAATACTGGAACTCAAATACACTGGGTATAGAGATTTTATATAGACAGAGCAGATTTAGACGCCACATTTTGAGGTTTAATATAAATGTACATGCTTTCATTTTAGACAGTGGCGAGGTATGACAAAAGTAAAAAATGATATAAAAAGGAAAAAAAAATACCTTCTTTCATATGCTTGTGTATATTCAGTATTGTGACATTTATTCATTCGTTTGTTTGTTCATTTCTTAAGATTTGTGAAACCTCACACAAGAAGTAAGGCTGTATTGATGGTGGTGACTAGCTTGCCCAGTCTCAATTCCTTCCTCAATGCTGGTATCAGCTTGTCTTGTTGGTAACCTAAACATCGACCCAGGTGGAACTCGAACCCACAATCCCCAGCTCCGGAGGCTGATACCTTATCCATTAGGCCACTGGGCCCCTGTGATTTCAGCATATCAAGAAACAAACATATGTTAAAGAGCACCTAACCAACAACCTAGGGGGGAATTGAACCCACAGTCCCCTGCTCAAGAGGTTGATGCTAAAGGCTTTCAGGCCGCTAAGCAATTACACTAAGCATGGATTGTCTCCTTTGTAGAAAATGTTCCAGCAGCTTCCTATAACAGAGTCGCCCCAGGTGGGACTTGAACCCACAATCCACAGCTTTTAGTTATCACTTCAGATAGCACAAGACCTGTCATTTTAGCATATCAAGTAAAAAAATACTCTATGTTAAAGAACACCTAACCAACAACCTAGGTGGGAATTGAAACAACAATCCCTAGCTTGAGAGGTTCAGAGGCTCCGGAGGCTGATGCCTTATCCATTAGGTCACTGGGCCTTTTCATGCAGGTAAAAGGGAAGGTGTATGGATTGCTTCCTTTTAGTTATCACTTTAGATAGCACAAGACCTGTCATTTTAGCATATCAAGTAAAAAAAATACTCTATGTTAAAGAACACCTAACCAACAACCTAGGTGGGAATTGAACAACAATCCCTAGCTTGAGAGGTTGATGGTTTTTAGGCCACTAGGCAATTACACAACTGAAATTTGCAAGCTACATGAATTGTATATTTTATTAATAATACATAAAGCCTTCTTAAGACAGAGTTGACCCAGGTGGGATTTCAACCCACAACCCCCAGCTCAGGAGGCTGATGCCTTATCCATTAGATCACTGGGCCTTTAGCCGCTGGACAAGGGAAGGTGTATGGATTGCTTCTTTTTAGTTATCACTTTAGATAACATTGCAGCCATCATTTTAGCATATCATGTAACAAAAAACATATGTTAGAGAGTACCTAACCAACAACCTGAGTGGGAATTGAAGCCACAATACACATCTTGAAAGGTTGATGCTTTCTTCTGGTCACTTGCCAATTACACAACTGAAATTTGCAAGCTATATGGATTGTCTCTTTTATAGAAAAACTTCCAATAACTTCCTTCGACAGAGTGAACCCGGGTGGGACTTGAACCCACAATCCCCAGCTCCGGAGGCTACAGAAAAACTTACAAAAGCTTGCCATGACATCCTTGACCAAGGTGGGACTTGAACCTACAATCCCCAACTCCCAATCCATTACTACATTGCTACCATGTAAACTGTATATATGATCTATATGAATTGTTTCTTTTATGAATGCACTTAAGAAGGCTTAATAAGACAGCACTAGTTCAGCGTAATGTTTAACTGTACAGCAGCTCAATCGACCCAGGTGGGACTTGAACCCACAATCCCCAGCTCCGGAGGCTGATGCCTTATCCATTAGGCCACTGGGCCACTGTATGTTAAAAGCAAGGTGTATGTATTTCTTTTTTAATGCAAACACTTTACATAGCATATCATATACCATTGCAGCATACAGAGAATGTCAGTCTGTGGTAGTAGAAGGCCACACTGGTAGCAGATTATCTTGTAAGTAACATAAACAACAACCCACATGGGACTCAAACCCACAACTGCAGCTCCAAAGACTGATGTCTTATCCATTAGGCCATTGGGCCTTTACAGGAAGTATAACTCAAGGTGTATGGATAGCATAGCACCTGTCATTTGAGCATACAACAACAAATTACATGAAAGAGCATGTAACCAACAATCTAAGTTGGAATTGAACCCACAATCTCCAGCTTTATTCAGGCCATTGGGCAATTGCACAACTGAAAGTTGCATGCATACATTGGATTGTATAATTTAAAAAGGCACTGCAAAAGGCTTCTTTAATGGGGTTGACCAAAGTGGGACTTGAACCCACAATCCTCAGCTCTAGAGGCTGATGCCTTACCCATTAGGTCACTGTGCCTTTACGCATACGCAAAAGAAAGTGTACGGATTGCCTCTTTTATGTAAGCACTTCGCATAGCATATGACCTCTTATAGTAGCATATCAAGTAGCAAACACATCCGTTAGACAGCACCTAACCAACAACCTATATGGGAATCGAACCCCCAGTGACCAGCTTGAGAGGTTAATGATTTATTATGGCCACTGGGCATTTACACATAAATAAGTTGCAAACTCAATGATTTTTTTTTCTTTTATGAAAGCTCCTCACAACATTTCAAATCATTTTTGTGAAAGCCTATATTAGCAAGCCTCTTAAGAGAGGGACACAAACCCACAATCCACAGCTGAACAGACTGGCACCATATCCATTTGGACTCTGGGCTGCCAAGCAAACTGACAATACGCTTTATGGAGTGTTTCTTCTATGAAAAAACGTATGCATTACACTAACTAGTAAGATGCCCTCAACACTGGTATCAGATTATCTTGTAGGCAACCTGAACAACGACCCAGGTGGGACTCGAACCCACAATTAGGCCAATGGGCTGTTTGACACAGGCTAAAGCAAGATGGGAGCTGATCCCACTAGTATATGTTACCAGTTGGTTCCTTAAGACAGAAACATCCCACGTGGGATTCAGTCACAGAATTCCCAGCTACAGGTTGAAGGTCAAGCAACAAGCCTGTTGATGCAAAGCAACAACAGGCTATATGGATTGCTTCTTTCATGAATCTACTTCAGCAGTCTTAGTAAGACAGTACCAGTCCACTTTAACCAGTACTAGTTGCACAAACGACCCAGGTGGGACTCGAACCCACAATCCCCAGCTCCGGAGGCTGATGCCTTATCCATTAGGCCACTGGGCCACCATGCACTAAAAACAAGGTGTATGGATTGATTATTTTATGTAAGCACTTAACACAGCATATCATTTCTCATTGTAGCATATCACATAAAATAGATGCCTTATCCATTGGGCCACTGGACCTTTAGACTCAGCAAAAAAAGAGAATTCATACAGCCTAATGTGGTAATTGAACCAGATGAAGACACCTTATTTAGGCCAATGGGCTGTTTGACACAGGCTAAAGCAAGATGGGAACTGATCCCACAGTCCCCAGCTCTAGTAGACTCTAGATGTTACCTTTCATTCAGTTGGTTCCTTAAGACAGAAACATCCCAGGTGGGATTCAAACACAAAATTCCCAGCTACAGGTTGATGTCTCAACCTTTAGATCACTGGGCCACCATGCAAAGCAACAACATGCTATATGGATTGCTTCTTTCATGAATCCACTTGAGCAGTCTTAATAAAACAGCACCAGTCCACTTTAACCAGTGCAACTTGCAAAAATGACCCAGGTGGGACTCGAACCCACAATCCCCAGCTCCGGAGGCTGATGCCTTATCCATTAGGCCACTGGGCCAAAGCTGGGGAACAATAGTCTGCTTTACCGTGGGAAGAAGAAAAAATGGAGGGAAGAAGGGGGAAGAAGGGAAAAGGAAAGAAAGCGAGAAAAAGAAAAGTTAACCATCGAGCAAAAACTGAAAAATGAAATGGTTCTGCCTCTTTTAAAGAACTGCAGTGTTTATTTCGTTGAATATGTTTCTTTTTATATTATTATTGTCATTTTCTGAGCTAAAGGGAAGATCGGGGCAGATACAAAGGTCGCGAGTTCAAATCCCGGTGTGCTATCAAAGAACAGCAGCTTAGATTTTAAATGTAACTAGAATCTACTGAAATTTAGAGGCATTTAAACACGTTTTTCTATACACTAATCTTAATTTACTGTTAATCTCTAAATTATGTGAAAAAAAAAAATACATTTTATGTACTATAAAAGGCTTATCACAAATTGTTACATAGTATAACATGTATACCACAGTGTTCTATATATTATAACCGGTATACCACAATATTTTACATAGTATAAAATGTATACCACAATATTGTAGATACCAGAATATTTTATATACTATTAAAGGTATACCACAATATTTTATACAGTATTAAAGTTATATCACAATATTTTATATGGTATAACAGGTATACCAGCATTTATTTTACATAGTATAACAAGTGTACCACTATATTTTATATAGTATAACAGATACCACAATATTTTATATAGTATAACAGATGCCACAATATTTTATATAGTATTAAAGGTATATCTCAATATTTTATATAGTATGACAGGTATACCAGCATTTATTTTACATAGTAAAACAGTTATACCACAATATTTTACATAGTATAACACGTGTACCACTATATTTTATATACTATAACAGATGCCACAATATTTATATAGTAAAAAAGATGCCACAATATTTTACATAGTATAACATGTATACCACAATATTTTATATAGTATAACAGACGCCACAATATTTTATATAGTGTAACAGGTGTACCACTATATTTTATATAGTATAACAGACGCCACAATAATTTAATATAGTATAACAGGTGTACCACTATTTTTTATATAGTATAACAGATACCATAATATTTTATATAGTGTAACAGGTGTACCACTATATTTTATATAGTATAACAGACGCCACAATATTTTATATAGTATAACAGGTGTACCACCATATTTTATATATTATAACAGGTGTACCACCAGATTTTATACAGTATAACAGAGGCCACAATATTTTATATAGTATAACAGGTTTACCACTATATTTTATATAGTATAACAGGTTTACCACTATATTTTATATAGTATAACAGGTGTACCACTATATTTTATATAGTATAACAGATACCATAATATTTTATATAGTGTAACAGATGCCACAATATTTTATATAGTATTAAAGGTATATCTCAATATTTTATATATTATAACAGGTATACCAGCATTTATTTTACATAGTATAACACGTGTACCACAATATTTATATAGTAAAAAAGATGCCACAATATTTTATATAGTATAACAGACGCCACAATATTTTATATATTTGAAGGTGGTTTTTATAATATGTATTTTTTTTTACTAACCAGACTTAAATTATGAATTGAATTTCAAAGGAATTCGTTTGAATTCACACTCAAAATCAAAGAGTGTAATTTTTAAAGAGTGTATCTCTTTAAGCCACGCTTTAAGGTGGCGAGGATTTTGATTGGTCAGAAATAGAAGTCCCGCGGTGGAGAAACATTTAATTGGTTAAAAATGGAAAGAGCGTCGGGCAAGCGCTGCGATTTGATAGGCAAGAAATGGAGACACGCCAGGGGTTTTGATTGGTAAGAAATGGACGGGATAAACGAGGAGTAGATTTCATTGGTAAGAAATGGACGCTATGCCGTGAGCTGATTGGAGAGAAATGGAAGCGGCGTTGGAAGAAGAGTGACACGATTGGCGTGCTGAAAGCCGGCGCTTGTGTTCCAGGTAGGGCCAAAGCTGGGGAACAATAGTCTGCTTTACCGTGGGAAGAAGAAAAAATGGAGGGAAGAAGGGGGAAGAAGGGAAAAGGAAAGAAAGCGAGAAAAAGAAAAGTTAACCATCGAGCAAAAACTGAAAAATGAAATGGTTCTGCCTCTTTTAAAGAACTGCAGTGTTTATTTCGTTGAATATGTTTCTTTTTATATTATTATTGTCATTTTCTGAGCTAAAGGGAAGATCGGGGCAGATACAAAGGTCGCGAGTTCAAATCCCGGTGTGCTATCAAAGAACAGCAGCTTAGATTTTAAATGTAACTAGAATCTACTGAAATTTAGAGGCATTTAAACACGTTTTTCTATACACTAATCTTAATTTACTGTTAATCTCTAAATTATGTGAAAAAAAAAAATACATTTTATGTACTATAAAAGGCTTATCACAAATTGTTACATAGTATAACATGTATACCACAGTGTTCTATATATTATAACCGGTATACCACAATATTTTACATAGTATAAAATGTATACCACAATATTGTAGATACCAGAATATTTTATATACTATTAAAGGTATACCACAATATTTTATACAGTATTAAAGTTATATCACAATATTTTATATGGTATAACAGGTATACCAGCATTTATTTTACATAGTATAACAAGTGTACCACTATATTTTATATAGTATAACAGATACCACAATATTTTATATAGTATAACAGATGCCACAATATTTTATATAGTATTAAAGGTATATCTCAATATTTTATATAGTATGACAGGTATACCAGCATTTATTTTACATAGTAAAACAGTTATACCACAATATTTTACATAGTATAACACGTGTACCACTATATTTTATATACTATAACAGATGCCACAATATTTATATAGTAAAAAAGATGCCACAATATTTTACATAGTATAACATGTATACCACAATATTTTATATAGTATAACAGACGCCACAATATTTTATATAGTGTAACAGGTGTACCACTATATTTTATATAGTATAACAGACGCCACAATAATTTAATATAGTATAACAGGTGTACCACTATTTTTTATATAGTATAACAGATACCATAATATTTTATATAGTGTAACAGGTGTACCACTATATTTTATATAGTATAACAGACGCCACAATATTTTATATAGTATAACAGGTGTACCACCATATTTTATATATTATAACAGGTGTACCACCAGATTTTATACAGTATAACAGAGGCCACAATATTTTATATAGTATAACAGGTTTACCACTATATTTTATATAGTATAACAGGTTTACCACTATATTTTATATAGTATAACAGGTGTACCACTATATTTTATATAGTATAACAGATACCATAATATTTTATATAGTGTAACAGATGCCACAATATTTTATATAGTATTAAAGGTATATCTCAATATTTTATATATTATAACAGGTATACCAGCATTTATTTTACATAGTATAACACGTGTACCACAATATTTATATAGTAAAAAAGATGCCACAATATTTTATATAGTATAACAGACGCCACAATATTTTATATATTTGAAGGTGGTTTTTATAATATGTATTTTTTTTTACTAACCAGACTTAAATTATGAATTGAATTTCAAAGGAATTCGTTTGAATTCACACTCAAAATCAAAGAGTGTAATTTTTAAAGAGTGTATCTCTTTAAGCCACGCTTTAAGGTGGCGAGGATTTTGATTGGTCAGAAATAGAAGTCCCGCGGTGGAGAAACATTTAATTGGTTAAAAATGGAAAGAGCGTCGGGCAAGCGCTGCGATTTGATAGGCAAGAAATGGAGACACGCCAGGGGTTTTGATTGGTAAGAAATGGACGGGATAAACGAGGAGTAGATTTCATTGGTAAGAAATGGACGCTATGCCGTGAGCTGATTGGAGAGAAATGGAAGCGGCGTTGGAAGAAGAGTGACACGATTGGCGTGCTGAAAGCCGGCGCTTGTGTTCCAGGTAGGGCCATGACACATTCTCTTATGAACTTATAGGCCACTGGGCAATTGCACAACTGAAAGATGCAAGCAACATAGATTGATTCTTTTAAAATAGATATTCAGAAGACTTATTAAGACAGACATGATGCAGGTTGCACATAAAACAAGATTCCTCATCTCTAGCAGCTGATGCCTTATCCATTAGGTCGCTGGATTTTTATCCAAAGGTAAGGCATGGTGTATGAAATGCTGTTTGAATAGATATGTAAGCACCTTACACAGTATATCAGCTGTCATTGTATCATATCAAGTGTAACATTCAGTGTAACAAGTAACAATATAAGCAGCACAGTTGATCAAGGTGGGACCCAAACATCGTCATATATCTTTGAAAAGTATTTTCTCTCAGGTTTAAACAATAAGTACCAAATGTGCTGTAGAAAAAAAGTGGTTGGGACTTGAACCCACAACCTCAGGGCTTACAGAAAGCACTAACCTATGACCCAACTCCAAAAAATGTGCTGAATAAACTTTTCTCTCAGTGTATCAGGACCAGTAAAAAATAAAAAAAAATAATAAAATAAATTGGCAAAGAAAATTTAACAACCCAGAAGGGATATGAACTCCTGGTCTGGGATAAAAAGAGTGAGAACTCCCTAGCTCTGGCACCAGGCCACTAAATAAATAAATCTGCAAGGTGCACGGATTGTATGAAAAAAAAAAACCCTCATCATATTTCTTTACACAATATTTCCTCCAAATTAAGCAGTCTTACAAAGGGAACAGTCTGTCAAAATACCATTAAGAACAATTCAGGTGGGATCAGCTTCCACAGTGACAGAGAACAATCCAAAGCTTCAGAAGCTGATGATTTATCCATTAAGCTAGTGGGCCTTTGAATAATAATAAGGTGCAACATTTTATGAAAGCACATCACATTTTCTCTAAGTAGAGCTTAGATTCTCTATCCGAACCCGACCTGACCTGAGACCTGACCTAAATTTTACTCAGGCTGAGTCGGGTCAACCTCAAGGACATAGTCTCTGTTTTTTAATGCTATATTTATTTTATATAAAGCTATCACAATATAGCTAAATAACAAATCTAACAGTTTTTTAATACAAATTGCACAAGTTAGAATGTTAAAATCACACAGCTCTGGGGCGCACACGTAAGTGCCTCCATTTGTCCGCATTTAGGCACCTGTGGAAATTTCAGTAAAGAAAAAAGCTTCTCATTTCTGAAGTAAGTGTTTATTAGCTCAGTAAAACTCTAGCATTACAATAAATATAAACAGCAATTTTAGAAAAAATAGAGCTTTTACAGCACTGTTTTTTTTTCTTAAAACATCTAATCTCTTCTCATCTGAGTTTAATAGATTTATTTCTAGTTCTCATTATATTAACAACTGGTTTGGTAAATTGGTAAATTTGGTAAATCAGGTGAGCTGCTGATGGAACTGAACATATACACATGCTGGCTGAGGAGCATCCAGGAGAAATCTGGAACTACACTTTGTTCTTTAGCTTGGCTTACAGGATAAAACATAGTTAAAAAATGAGAAATCCTTGTTACGTTTTACTGTATGCATGTTTGTTTTCATCTGTTCAAATCATACGTGGTGCTTTTTTCAGGTAAAAACACTCATATTGCTAAGATAAATGGATTAGTGTAATTTGCTTTGCACAATACTGTAGGTCTATGCTTCTTTAGTGTTGCACTGTTAATTAACATCATTCTCAATAGATTTTACTCATTCAAACAGCCCCCCATTTTTTAACTTTTAACAGTTTTTACTTACCAAAATTACTGTTGATTTTAATTAGAGCTCAGGCTCATAATGACAATTTATGAGGCAGATCGGGTCAGATGTTTTGGGCCCGATCTAAGCTCTATCTCTCAGATAGTATTTTATAAAACTTTGAGTTGAGTAGAAAAAAAGCACTGCACTATGAGATGTATTGGAGTGGAAGTGAAAGCCAAAAAAAATGAACATACTGATAAATGAAACTTGAAACCATACATAACTAAAATAGTGAACTACATATGCTTTGTTACTTTCCACCACTGTTTCTTCACTACTGCCGGCCATATAACCCTTTTATAGGAATGTGTTTTTGGGGTTGCTGGTTGAGAAAAAAATCTAAACACATCAGCTCATAAAAGTTTGAGAAAGACAGACTTTCAATACAAGGCTCTCGCAGGATAAAAGCCTGTCTGCAGTGTGTCGATGAGAAGAAAATAGCATCTACAAAAGAGCCTGCTCTGTCCAAAAGCATCTTATTGTGCTCCAGTTAATTGCATCGTTTCCCAGAAGGAGGAAACACAGTCATTCTGACATTAATACAGAGTGTGCAGCTCAACAGAATTGAGCGGGGTTTAGAACATATGGTTCTCACTAACCCTTTACACTTTATTCTACTTTCTTTCTTTTTTCTTTCTGTCTTTCAGGTTACACCATTACTGCTGTCCTCTTTGTGCTCATTAGCTCATTATGCTGCATCTCTCAGTGTGTTTGTTTCGAGCCACTGCAGCAGTGTAGTAAATAGGGGTTAGTTTAAAAGCACCTATTCTCAATACTATTGTGTGGTGTTATTATTATGGCGTGGGTGCAAATTTGTATAATGCGAGATCACCTTTGGTCTTCATTGAAATCTCAAGATCTTGTCTTGAAGACACAGAGCAAATTTCTGGAGTTCAAAAATTAAGTTCTGGAGTTAAACAAAGATGTGTGAAAGTGTTAAATTGTGTGAGTTTAATCTCCAACTTAAACTACAAGTTTAATTGAGGGAAACTCTTCGGCAGTGTAGTATTTCAGCGTTTATTCCAAGGTGTTGAGGAGCGTGACTGAACTCTCTAATGGGCGTGTCCCCCAATCCCAGCTTACCATCAGTGTGTAGTCTTGCCCACCAGGGCTCCTTCCATGGGGTGTTAAATTAAAGCAATAGAACACGAGAGGGAGTGTGTTATCACGAAAAACATCACAGCTGTGATCCGGTCGCCGTAGATCATCACAGAACACTTCTCAACCAATCAGATTATGAGGTCGGAACTAACTGTTGTATAATATATGTTGTACAGTGGTTGTTTGCTTAGCCGACGTGTTGTTGGCTATAAGAGCAAGTTACCATCTTCTGCACTGTTAAGTTCGACAAAGTGCTGAAAATGCTCTAAGAACTGCAATGCAGGATTAAAATTCTCATGCAATGGAAAAATGTACACTGGCATAAACTTGTTGAGTATGAAATCGTTATTGGAAATTTCAGAATTTGTAATGTAACATAATTTTTTGCATTAATTGTTAACAATGTGAAGGAGTTTATGGTAAAATTAACTCCAGTTAAGAGCTGTATTTTATTCTAGATTAGATTTATTCGAGACAGTTCAGATTTAACTCCTGAACAGAGGTAAAAGGCCAACTCCCAGAAAAAGAGTTACTTTAACTCTGTTATAGAGTGTATTCGATGTTCACGCATATACACTTAAAATGAGTTGATATTAATTAACTCTCAGGGAGTTTATTCCAAAAAACAAAATTTGTTGTGCACAGATGCCATGACCAGCTGCAACACCAGACCTAAACCTGCATGAAAATGTGTGGAATGCTATTGGATGGGATATCAACATTCCATCCCTACTGCAGAATCTGCTGTAACTGTGTGAATATTCAAGCTGAATGGGATGAACTGTCAAAAAACACCATTAGGAACCTCTACTACACCATACATTTTTCCTGGGTTACACACAGCTTCTACAGTTCCTTCCAAAGGTATTGAAACATTGAGTCTGATCCCTTTCTTTTTGCTGTATAAAGTGAAAACATTTGGGTTTGACATTAATAGATGAATATGAGACAAAAAAAATCAACATTTCAGCTTTTATTTTCAGATATTTACATCTAGATCTGGTACACATTTCAGACCCCAAATCTGAAACTGAGCGCTGTTTATTGTTGAATAGTTACTGTATCAGGACACACCTGGGTAACAAAACACATCTGACAGTCACATGTTTCAATACTTTTGCTCACAAAAGGAAATAAAAGCTGAAATGTGGATCTTTTGTCTATTATTAATATTTTAATATCAAATTCTAATCTTTAGTTTAGTTAGTTTGGTTTAGTTTGGTTTATTTCAGTTCATTCAAAGTTAAACACTTTTGTATAGAGTGACAATAATATGAAACAATAAAATGAAAAATATTAAGTGCACACATACTTTCACACACAAAAAAATGAGAAAAGAAAGAAGAAGAAAAAAGAATAATATTGATAATAATAATAATGAGAATCAGTAATAAAAAATGGATCATTTCAAAACTGATAATGACCAAAAAGGTGTAGTCTGAAGCTAATGCTTATT
This sequence comes from Astyanax mexicanus, assembly GCF_023375975.1. Classification (NCBI taxonomy): domain Eukaryota; kingdom Metazoa; phylum Chordata; class Actinopteri; order Characiformes; family Acestrorhamphidae; genus Astyanax; species Astyanax mexicanus. Next base: position 31,165,633 of record NC_064414.1, on the reverse strand, counting down.
TTGACTACCCTTTTTAAATCGTATATAGTCATCTTATAAAGTCAAATCATACGCATAAAAAATACAGAAGTATGTTAATCAACATATCAGAGCCTCCCATCGTTAATAGTAGTCTAATAATTGGATTGATCTCTGTCATGTCCTGGCCTTGTCTTATGTCTCTCTGTGTTTTCCCCACGTGACCTGTGCTCCTGTGTGTTTCCTGTCTCAGTAGTTTTCCACCATGTGTCTCATTTGTAGCTCCGCCCCTTCCCCAGGTGTTTCCACTTCCACTTCACGTTATTATAAATAGCCCTGCTCTGTCACTTGTCCTTCGTCGGTCTTTGCACCTTCGCCTGTCGTTCGTCTCTCTCTGTGTGTTTCATAGTTATCTCAGTGTTTCCTAGTCTCTGTTCTTCGCGCCTTAGTTTCTGTGTTTATCTCTTGTTCATGTTTCTAGTTTCTTGTTTATTTCCGTGTTCCCTAGCTCCTTGTGTATACCCCTGCTTTGTGTTTATTAGTTTATTCCCTTGTATATATTTTCCTGCCCTGTTTGGTTTGTTTATTATTATTATCGCTCGTTTGTTTTGGTTATTGGTTATTTGTGTTTCTTTGTTTCGTGTTACTCGTTCCTTGTTTCTTTGTTTATTTGTTATTTATTTATTAAATTCTTTCTTACCTGCATTTACGTCCGCCTCCACGTCTCCCCTGCACCTCATTCGTGACAATCTCACTGTTTTGTTACTTTTGGAGGACACTGTATATGTGTAGTTCAATAAATTTTAAAGTTGTACCATTTGTTTTAACTTGTAACTGTTATCTGGTAATCTCTTCTGAACAGCATTGCAATTCAAAAATTCCTTCTGGATGCAACTATTTTTGCAACCATTTTGACGATGTGTGTAAGTAATAGAGGGAGAGTTATGCAATGATGAAAATCAGTTTGGGGTACCCAAGGGCACAGAGAGAAAAATATATTTTCCAATCAATCTTTATATAAATGAATTTCAGCGAATTGTATCCATATATCCATCCTTCCAGTAAATGGAAAATCAGATTAGGAAGAATAAGCGCATCATGCACACACAAAACACTCCATCTCCATCTCCATCTCCATCATTTCTCTTTGGAGACATTTGTTTCGTTACATGATGCAAATGTTGGCCCTGCTTCAAGTCATCAGAGCTCATCAGAGCTTCCAAAACAATCAGATTTGTTGGCGACCTCAGAACTGTTGGTTCTGTGTTTTTAGGGAAAAAAAAATAAAACGGAAAAGCAAGTTTCTTAGCAAGGCCTTCCTTTAACAGATCCTCTGAGGACAGGATGAGGCAGATTGGATTGCACATTGTTGACAATGATTTTCTCAGTTGCCCCTGAAAGATTCAATTTTAAGTATGATGAGATTATATTTCATATAGGAATTGGGGCTATAACCTTGACTCTAGGTTTTTGAGTTGTTCTGGTAAAGCTATGTTTATCAGATTAGTTTTGTCGGAGATATAGAGACTCCGTAAAGAGATTGGCCATGGGTGCCCAGAGAATCCAATAGTGACTAAAGGCACTGGTAACAAGATTTCTAAGACAGTCTTTGACAAAAGACCAAGAGAAACTTTAAACTAAAATAAAGTAAAAATGATTCACTTTATTTGGTTTAGCTTTAATCTAATCAGGACTTCTATGCGAAGTTCAGGTCTTCAATATCCTAAAATAAATGTTATTGACTCCAGTAAATGCAACACTTTGAGATTTTGCATTATTTTATTTTAAAAGACGGATGCAGCAAATATTCCTAGACAAAAATTACAGCATGAAAAATGAGAAGGTGACCTGCAAGGGAAGCCGAGGAGAGGCCAACGACCACTTGCTGTGGTTTCAGTGGTTCAATGGTTGGGGACAGAGAAAAAGCTACATAAAATCCACATCTAGAGTGAGCAGGTTAAACTGTGGGACGAGGTTTTGTGGGGAGATAGGGAGAAAAACAGAGCTTTTGGAGAAAAGCCTAACAGCTGTTTGAAATTCATGTGCTTATTCTCATTTCCTCCACTTAAACTTTTCAACCCGGATTTAATTTTTTGATAACAAAACAGGTTAAACACACATTGCATATACCTGTACATGCCTGCCTGCGTGTAATTTGTGGAGGGCTGCGGGAAATCAGAGTTCAGTTCATATTTGCAGGAGATCTCAACGGAAATAGTATAGGGGGAAAAAGCCTGAGGGCAGAGCACTTTTTTACATTGAATTTTAGTTAGTTTATATTCAAGTGTTAGTCATACGTTTGAATATATTGCGGTGGTGCTGAGTTGCTGAGCTGAGGGGGCTTTAGAGCTCTCAGGAAGCTCCCAGGAAGCTCCCAGCATGCTCAGCAGCTGTCTCCCTTGTTATTTGGGTTGTTTAAGGGGCTTTTTTGTATAAGTGTTGTTAAGAATTAACAAAATTTTGGGATATGAACCACGCCTCTTTGGGATACGTTCCCAAGCTCCTCCCCCTGGTCCTTTATATATATATATATATATATATATATATAAGGTAACCCTGGAAGGTAGCCCTGGTGGGCAAGTCTACACACTGATGGTAAGATTTGATTGGAGGACACGCCCATTAGAGAGTTCAGTCACGCTCCTCAACACCTTGGAATAAACTCTGAAATACTACCAAACACCAAAGAGTTTCCCTCAACTCAACTTGTAGTTTAAGTTGGAGAATAAACTCACACAATTTAACACTTTCACACATTTTTTGTTTAACTCCAGATTTTTGAACTCCAGAAATTTGCTGTGAAAGAAGAGAAATGCTGCTTGGTAATGGCTACTAGAGGTGGGCGGATCGATCCAAATATCGATAATATCGATACCAACGCTGGTATTGGTATTGAGCAATACTCGTGTAAAAATATCGATATTCAAGCTTTTTTCTCTGCCGCACGCACTGACTGCTTCGCACGAGATTCACCACAGTCTACTCTCTGGTCTCTTGTTGCTGCACATGCGTCACATGGCTCAGCAAAGCCAGCCAAACCGCCACGCAGGTAGGCTCAGCCTGGCCCCGCCCACTCAGCGCTCTCCTCGACACGCCTCTACCTCAGGAGATTAGTGTTGAGTGATATATTTTTACACTCTGTTTATTTAAGAAAAACTTGCATTTGAATTGCACTGAAAGGAAGACAAGTCCTTATTTTTTATTGTTTTTCCAAATGACAATTCTATTTTTTAATATTTTTTTACTTTATATTTAAACTTTGTTTTGTTACTGTTCCATTGTTTCTAAACAAAAAATGTTGATTGTGATACTAAAGTATTTTGTTATCACTTACAATGTTTGGTGAAATTATATCCTAGGTTTTTGGATCATTTGGATCTATAAAGCTTAAATATTAAAAAGTATCGGTATCAGTATCGATATCGGCAATACTGGCCCTGTGTTTACTTGGTATCGGATCGATACCAAAATTCCCGATATCGCCCACCTCTAATGGCTACTGCTAAATTCTCTCTGCCTGATCCAATAAAGCTGTAAAACAGGACTATGGTCTTGCCTCATTATTCCACCCCTGAAGATGCCAGAATGTACATACATATTGTTAGTTGTTTTTAGTTTTTTTTCATTTCCTTTAAGTACAGTAAATTTAAGTAGTACATATTTTCCAATTTTTCAATGCAGACTAACACATTACAATTTTTAATTCTGATTTAATTTAGGTTTCCTTAACACATTAAACACTGATTCTCTCTTAGTTTAGTTAATTTGTCTATTAAACGGGAAACTGAAATTTAGTTTCATTGTATTCAGCCACCAACAGCGGTATCGGGATAAACAAAAGCCATGGCAACCAATGTATAGCCCTCCTACAATCTGAGCCAGCCAATCTGTACCTGGTTTCAGTTCTGTGAAGGCAGGAGTATATTAAATCTAAAAAAAAAAAAAAACATTGTGAACAGTTTTGCTACAGTTTCTGGGTTGAACAACATGCTTTGTTGAGATGGTGTGAAATAGTGTGCAATAGGATCTGTGGTCCATTTTATCTCATTTGATGGGTGTGTCAGCAGTATTGCCCAGCAGCAGCAGAACTCAAAATACCATAATTTATGTTTAAAGGGGACATACGATACTTTTTTTTTACACAAGTTAGAATAGGGCTACGGGCTGTACAAAACATGTTCAAAACATGTTCCTCTTTAGAATGAGCCTTTTAAGGGCTCTGTCACTTTTATGCAAATGAGCTGTTGCTGGCCACAGCATGTATACGCTGAGCGGTTACCAAACGTTAGTGTTAGCTTGACCTGAATCTCTGAACTCTGCACTGTGGGCTGTGTGTACTTTAGACGATGTAAATACCTTAGGGTGATACATGAAAGGCAAGAGATCAAGGAGGTGATGAATTATGTCTGAAACCACATCAAACAACTGTTTGGTCAGAAAGTGGTAAATATCAGTAAATACCTTGGCAAATAATCTGTTTTCTCCCTTTTTCCCCAGAAAATTCGTTTTTAGATCTGCCGTGCACTGCTGAAATTATAGCAGCGGTTTTCTGAAACATCCCGCTGCTATAATTTCAGCAGTGCTGAATAAAGTTTTACTAAAAACATCTCCTAATCTCTCCTCCTTATCTGAGTTTAATAGAGTTATTTCTAGTTCTCATCATATCAGCAACTGGTTTGGTAAATTGGTAAATTTGGTTAATCAGGTGAGCTGCTGACGGAACTGAACATATACACATGCTGGCTGAGGAGCATCCAGGAGAAATCTGAAATCTCTACACTTTTTTCCTCAGCTTGGCTCACAGGATAAAACATACTTAGTTAAAAATGAGAATTCCTTGTTGCGTTTTACTGTATGTATGTTTATTTGCATCTGTTCAAATCATATGTGGTGTTTTTTCAGGTACAAACACTTATATTGCTAAAATAAATGGACTAGTGTAAATTGGTTTGGTGCTTAAAACATTTGCACAGTACTGTATATTAAAATATAGTAAAATAATTAATGTGTTTCCAGATTAACTACACACTAACATCATAGCACTAATCTTAGCATATGTAATCTACTCACTGTATTGTTGTACTATATTGGACTGTATAATAGGCACGACAAACACTGTCACTTACCTTCATATTGAAATATAGTACATCCTGTTACAAATTGCATGTTCTAGAAAGCATTTTGAGGAAAAAATTATATAGGTCTTATAAATACAGGTGCAAGCTGGTGATTGGTCTAGATTTTAGTGAAGTGCATTGTCAGTGATGTCTCCTGGTAGAACCTGGCAGCACTGAAGCTTTCAAATCTCTGCAGAACATCATATCCTGCCTTAATAAGACAAATGCATTAATTCAGTGCCGCAGAACTAATATGTACTAGATTGATGAGCTGAGGGAGTCACTTATGCAGCCCATCCAACGGATCATCCAGCTGACAAAAAAGCCATTTCAACATTTCACTTGTTTTTTTTTTTTTTGTTTTTTTTTTGTATTAGTCCCTGAAGTGCATGTTTAACTTTTGTGCGATTTTTCTATTTTGAAACTTTTTAAAGCAAGCAAGCAAATATAAGCTTTAAATATAAGTTTTCCATGAAATATATGTCATTTAAAAAGAAGAGCTTGCAAAGACAGCAAAGTAGAAGTTTGTGAGGACTGAAGTACGTTCATAGTTGTCCTTCTCAGCAAATTATTTTGCAAAGCTATTCTTTTAGGACAGGATTTATAATGAGAGGCATGGGTTATTCATTTGTAATTTATTATCCGCATCATTTCCAGGGCTTCATAATCTCTTCACGAGTCTATGCTGCAGTGGATGAAACTGAGGGCTTCAATCTGTTTGAGAAAATGACTCTCCCAGGCTGCCACTAACCTGCCTTCCTTCCCTGGCAGATGAGAACACTGCCGGTGCTGCTGTTAGATATAGTGAAGTCATCCATCTGAAACCCTGCTTTTCCCATATCACCCAATCCAGGACATCATAAAACTCTGATGTTCACTGAGCAGACAGTATATCAGGAAGAAAGTGCATGTCTGGTCATTGGTGGGCCCTCAAAGGATTTGATTTAAGAGCTAGATTTACTGTGGCAGCAGATTTAGATTGCCGCAGGATTCTGGAGATGTCCGCATGCTGTCTGTACATCGCTGTAATAAGATTACCTCTCTGAACATAGAAGAAAAGAAGAAAAAAAAACTCTGAAATTCCAAAGGTAGCTTTTCGGAGGAGCTCTGACATCCAGAGATAATCTTAAACCAAACTACAGAGCCTTCGGAATATCGTAGAGAAGAAGCAGAGTGAAGTACCTGGTTCTCTGGTTCCTGGTTGTATTGCTGGCCTGCAGTGTTTAAACAGGACATGGTCTTGGCTGTGTTTGTTGAAGCCAAAGGCAAATGTTCTGCACAGCACCTTTCCTGCTTTGCAGAGGTGTGTGTGTAAAGTAGCATAAAACCCACATTCAAGTAAAAGTGCCTTTCCAAAAACAACTTGAGTACAAGTCCAAAAGCGCCAGGCAGCACTGGAATTATAGGGGAGCCTGCAGGATCCAAACTGAATGCAAAATAAAAGCACACAACAATTTGAAGTTCTAAGAGTGAGAGCCTGAAACTAAATTCGAACAGGAGGTTGGCATACAATAAATCGAAGTCAGCCTTGTATATATAGTGCTTATGAGTGGACAATATGACTTTGGGTCAATGGTTGGGTTTAATGGTTACACATATAGTGTACAGTAAATGGTTGTGATGTAATATATAAAATTTTTATTGTATGAGTTTCATAGGGACAGTGAGTATTTAACCATATCACCCACAGCTATCCTACTAGAGGTCTGTGCAGAACTGCTTTTTAAACCTCTCCCACTTGTTTTAGTCCTATTACCGCCCGCCACAATGACAATCAATGCAATTTTGTCTTTGAAATTTACTTATGTATTTATTAACACACCAATATAGTGCTGGATAGCACTGGCCCATTTCTTAACACAGTCCAAACACATGCCGTTAGGTGAATTGGACATGCCGAAATCGTCCCATTGGTGTGTGTGTTTGACGGCTCATCCTCCGCTTTGATATTTATCAGTAATATATTGAGGTTTTTTTTTTTGTTGTTGTTGATGCATTAGCGATTAACGTGAAACTGCTTCCTCTTTTCTATACAGCTTTCCCTGAGTGCCAACCGTGCCTCTGTTATACTCATAAAGTTCGTTTTAGAATTACTTTGAGTTATTCTCAGTGCTGAATGCATTAATCAAGATTTAAGAATTAATTGCAGCTAGATCAAAAATCTTGTAGTAGAGGTGGATTTATTATTTATTATTATTCAACTTACTGATTGACTAGTTGTTTTCCTTCCATTCGCTATGCATGGACTAATATTATTTTGATTATTGTGATTATTCTAATTTTCTAGACTATTTATTAATATGCAGGATTTTTCTACATATATGTAATCCCGCTCTCGCATCGCCTGGACCGATTAAACTCCCACTCAATAACAATTAATTTCTGTTGACTTGCAGACCTGTATCTACATCCCACCCCACCCAGCCACAACATACATCCACATATCATCACTGTCCAATGAAAACAAGTACATATCTCAAGTTTTGTTGAATTTTAGTTTACTGCATGGTGTCCCTTACACTGTGTCAGACTTTTTTGATGAATGGACCAATAGAAATTCTCCAAAATCACCAAAATAAACTCTTTTCACAATGACTTCAACTGGTTTTAGGCCCTATCTTATACCCTGTTCAAAGCACATCATGATGCTCATTGTTATCTTACAACCCAGGTATATCTACGCCGATGTGGGTGTGGTGGTCTGGAAGTGAAATGTGTTCAGGTGAGTTTCTGGTGTATTGCTATCTTAACAATGCAGGTGTGCTGTGTGTTCAGCATGCATACACCCTCCCTTTGCTGTTCCTGTAAAGGACCTGCTTGCACACCTTCACAACCCGGTTTCCTGCACCTTTAAAGTAGCAATCCACCAAGTCAGAGCACACCTGACTGACTGCTTTATTTCACTGCTACACATAAAACACACACCCGTGAGAGAATTTAGTACATGCCTTTTGCATGTTTAAAGCCATGCAAGGCATACTTTTCCTGTCGTTATGATAGAAAAGACACACTGACACACCCTAAATCAAGCTGCACGGTGCATGGCTTATAGGCTGACTGCTCACCTGATGGCTGTAAAGTGCACAAATCCATCAAGTCTTTACTTAAGTTTATATTCTGCTGCTGAACTGAATAAATGGAAGTGGTTACAGCTTGTTTGTTAAGATGTAGCATTTTCAGGGAGGACACCTGAGGTAACAGCGAATCAGAGAGTAATAAAGCTTTCCGAGCTCCTCTCAGCTTTATCTAAAAACATCTCCTTCTCTGTATCCTCCTTGGCTGGAAGAAGTTGGACTGTTTGTTTCGGCTATGGGGACTTATCACTCCAGGGAACTGCTCCTGCTGTGCTTCAATTAAGAAAACACAAAACTTCACAAACAAAACCATTTTTCTGTTGTGATGTTTTAAAGCTATGCTGCTGTTCTTTTCTGTCTGTAAATCTACGCCTACTAAAAGAGCCTGGAGATACCACCGCCTCTTTTTCACTCCACACTGATGCTGACAGGATGATAGAAGATCGGCAAGAAGATGATATGGCAAAACATTTCATCATAAAGAGCATGGAGGAGGAAATATATTTTCAGAGTTTAGAAGATTCTGCAAAAGCCCCCGAAATACCTTTTAAACTAAGGGGTAGCATGGGTTGTAAAAAAAAAAAAGTCCTCAGAGATTTATGTTCAGTCACAAAACGGGAGTCAGAAAAGTCAATCGCGGTAATCAGTACACTTAACATTAGCGGCCTAGCTCTTTAAATCAGCTAAAAAGTGCTTAATAATGAACCACTGAGGTTAAAATACTAGCAGTGCAGCCAGAAAGGATGGAGGGAACAAGTGTTTTTGAAGTTTCTGCGCAGATGAAGTAAAATAGAGAAGAAGAAAAAAAAAACTTGTTCTATTTCTTCGCCACAGTCCTTCACAAAAGGACTCAATAAGGGATTGAAGAGGTGGGGGGAGAGATAGGGGAGGGGAAAATAGGAGAAGGACACTGTCATTTCTGCCCTCTCATCTCACCTCTGATCCAGTCTCCTCTCCAGAAAACACGCTGAGAAAATCTCTCACGTTGCTTAGCTATGCGTGTGAGCGAGTGCTCTCAGCCCTTCTGCACAGCGCGGTTCGGTCCACACCGTCTCCCTGCACAAAAACATAATCTCCCAGAGAGGAGAGAAGAGCCCGGCTCCAAAATGTAATCTAGTTCACAATACTTGAGGAGAGACTAAGAGGAGGGACACAGAGGCTATTGAATATAAGCAGCACACTGGACAGTATAGACGTGAAAGTTATCCTTCACAAGTTTGTTTTGGAGTTATTTGACGCTGTAGCTAGCCTGGAAAACTGCTAGAAATAGAAGCACTGCGTAGCACCACTAAAAAAACATACTAATGATAAACCTTACATTTTAGACAACATCTTAACAATTATCGTATTTTTCACAATGGATTATAAGGTGCGTTATCAATAAACGTCTATTTTTTGGTCTATTGTCATACATAAGGTGCACTGGATTATAAGGCGCATTATGTGACACTAGTAAGGAACAGGTGTGTAGCCATGTTTTCCTTCTAATTCAGCAGGTCTCACCCCTGGGTGGTGAAACCTGTAAAGCTAAGCTAAGTAAACAAATCTGTCATTGTAAAAATAAAAAAGCATTTTCTTTTAAAGTAAAATGAGTGTTGGATGTTAATCTACACAGATTTCTCTCCTGAAAGCCCTTCCATTTATTTACAGTAAATTCTGGGAGTCTAATTTCCACTAAAGCTGGGTGTAGCAACATTAACATTAGCAGCCAATCGCTAGCACTAGCCCTGATTAGCAGCTAATGCCACCCAACAGCGCTACCCTGAGGACCTCTGAGTGTTCCAGTAAGCCAGGATGATATTAGCTAGCGATTCTTTTCACGTAGCTTGTTTTAACACTGTAAACACATGGGCAACACAGTAGCAGCTAATGCTAATGCTGATTCAGCAGTGCTAGCTGGGGTAAGCAGCAGACTACAGGTCGATAATGCCCACCTCTTAATGTCGGAAGAGCTAGTGCTCAGCACAGCTAATGCTACTACTGCTGGAGAACTAAACTTAAACTCCTGTGTAATGCTGTACTTCAGCAGAGTGGCTTTACTGCTCCTTACAACCTGACTGGTAGAATTCATACATAAGGCGCACTGGATTATAAGGTACACTGATGATTTTGGGGAAAATTAAAGGATTTTAATTGTGCCTTGTAGTTCAAAAATACAGTAGGTAACACATCTGTATTTAATTTCTCTGGTCTGAATCAACTGATTTGTTGAGTTGTTCACTTCAGTAAAAGGCTTTTTCCTCTCAGTTTGGTTTGTTTTCACACAGGCACAAACTTAAATGTGTTCTCTGATTGGTCACAGTTAACTGGTGCAGGAGCAAGGACTTTTTTTATGATTACTATTGTTATGATGATTTGTCACAAGTCTTATTTTTGGTGCATGAATAAACCAACTAAAATGTTTTGGAATAAAACATTACATTACATTATCAAATTAAAAGTTATTAAGGTTTTTCTGTCTTTTCTAATGTTGCTGTTTTCGAGATAATTTTAAATGGCATCAGCTGGTATTACGGACAGATTAACCCACTGTAGGATTTCTATGAGTATCTGAAAAATCCTAACTTTGTTTAAACTGCACATCACTACTCATCTAAAAAAGACATTAAATGAATAATCATGAATTATTTCAATATCAGACTTTTGGCCTCTGCAGATAGGGTGGCTGTGGTTTTGCAGGAAGCACAGGGGCGCAGCTGTTGCTTAGCAACATGGAAACGTGTGCCAGAAGCAGCGTTAAAAAATCACAGTGTGAATCCAGCGTGTTTATAATGCGCTATACTAAGCCCTTAATATTTACATTAGTACCGTGAAAAGTTGGCTGCATGTGTAATTTCAATCCTATTTGTGGAAATGTGCACAATTATGTCCATAATAAGAGGATACTGTACAGATTTAGCTCCATTTTCTCATTTAAAGCTCCATCAGAAACTGTGTATTTACTCTTCATTGTCTCTCAGACTGACACACAGTATAACAGCAGCTACAAGCATGTGATTCAGCAAGAGCTCTTTTAGTCTTACAGATGTGTTTGTGAATTTGCTGATATGTTTCTGAATTCTGGCCTGTTTAGAGTTTGCTGACCTGTTTCTAAATTTACAGATGTGTTTGTGAATTTGCTGATATGTTTTTGAATATTCTGGCCTGTTTTGAATTTGCTGACCTGTTTCTAAATTTGTTGGCTTTTCTAATTGTGCTGCCTATTTATTAATTTTCTGAATATGAGGGTGTATTTCTGAATTTTCCTTGCACCCTTCTAAATATGTTAGTCTGCTTCTTTTTCCTGGCATTTATTTGTTGATGGCCTGTTAGTGAATTTTACTAAAATGTTGGTGTATTTTCCTGGCATGTTGTTGAATTTTACTGGCCTGTTGTTGAATTTTACTAAAATGTTGGTGTATTTTCCTGGCCTGTTGTTGAATTTTACCAAGTTGTTGGTGAATTTGCTGATATATTTCTGAATATGCTGGCCTGTTGTTGAATTTTACTAAGATGTTGGTGAATTTGCTGATATATATTTCTGAATATGCTGGCCTGTTGTTGAATTTTACTAAGATGTTGGTGAATTTGCTGATGTATTTCTGAATATGCTGGCCTGTTGGTGAATTTTACTGGCCTGTTGTTGAATTGTACTAAGATGTTGGTAAATATGATGATGTATTCCTGACGTCCTGTGTTTCTGAATTTGATGGCCTGTTGATGAATTTTACTAGGTTGCTGGTAAATTTGCTGATGTATTTCTAAATATGCTGGCCTGTCTGTGAAATGTATTGGCCTGATTCTTAATATTCTCGTGCATTCCTAAGTTTGATTAGATCAGTTTTGTTGAATTTTTGGACGTGATTTTTAGAAGAGAAAAATATTCTAGGTGACTCTTTCTCAAGAAGACCCTGAGAAAATATCAAGAGTGTGCAAATCTGTCCTCAAAGCTAAATGTGTTCTAGTTTGATAAATACCAGAACACATTATTGTTCCTTTATGTTTCTGTATAGCTTTGATGTATTCAGTATTAGATTTGCAATGTAAACCAATCATAAAAAATAAAAACATATTAAATGAGAAGAGGTGTGTCCAAACATTTGACTGGAACTGTATATATATGCACCTACAGTTAATAACCACCTCTCCTCCGCCTCATTTTTATACACTATCGGTTCATTACCAGTTCTAAACTTTCATCTGAGTCTAACCATGTGTATATAAAATAGGGCACCTTCATTATCTGAAGCCTGGCCCTGGCATGAAGATTGAAGGAGCGGTGAGCTGCCTCTTTAAGGTCAGTGCTCCACTGTCTGGGTGAACGAACCTGACAGATCCCAGCGAGTCAGGAGCTCTGCAGGGAGAACTGAGATTAATCAGTGATTTACAGATCTGCTGTGACACACACACACACACACACACACCAGCACGACCCACACAAACACATAAAATAAATATGCACTCCCCTGAGCCTGGGAACCATGATCAACAAATGTGTCAGGTAGTGTTTATTCCAGACCAGCACACACACACACAGGTTTGTACAAATATTACCAGCAGTTATAGCCTTTACGTGAAAAAGTAGGATGACATTGAGAGCAGGAGGACATGATAAAACTGTAAGTGAGTGTTAGTAAGCACTTATGCAACTGGATGCAAGAATTTATGTATTGAAGTTTAAAATAAAATGACAGATACAGAGAAAGAGAGAGAGAGAGAGAGAGAGAGAGAGAGAAACTGGACTGTCTGCTCTGCACTCTACCTGTGCCGGTCCACTGGCAGTTCTGTCGTTTCTGCTCAACTGTGCCTTGTTCCACAATGGAGCTGGGTGAACGTGAACTGTAGCTGAGCTCAGTGAAGCACACCCAGGTGGTTAGAGAGGTACATGAGACAGTGCTGGTTACACAGTGAGGAAACAGACCGAGGATAACAGGAATGCAAAAGTCCAAGAGGCAAGACTCTGAGCCCTAATTACTGCAGAAGTTTTTTTTTAAGTTTGGTTAAGTTCAGTAAAATCCATACAGCACCAGCTAAAAGTTCAGACACAAAAAAAGGCATCCAGACTATGAAAAAACACATAAGGAATCATATAGTAACTTAAAAGTGTTAAACAAACCAAAATACTCTTATCTGGGGTGCTGTTAACTTGCGGTTTCTGAGGCTGGTAACTCCTGTGAAACAGAGGTAACTCTTGATCTTCCTTCTTTTCCAGTCCTGATGAGAGCCAGTTTCATCGATGGTCCTTTGATGGTCCTTACGAGTGCACTTGCACTGATACTTTCAAAGTTCCTCGAAATTTTTCAGACTGACTGACCTTCATTTCCTTAACCAAAGTTTTTTTGTCTTCACTCAGTTGAGTAGTTCTTCAATAATATGGATTAGAACATTACTCAAATAGAGCTATTCACTTCACAACACAGCTGATGCTCTCAAACACATTAAGAGGGAAGAAATTTAAGTAATTAACTCTTGAGAAGTTTAGCACAGCTGTTAACTTAAAGCCATTCCAGGTGACTCTACCTCATAAAGCTGACTGAGAAAATACAGCCAAGATGTGCAAAGCTGAAGAATGCTTTGTTTAAGAATGGTTTGTTTAACACTTTTTTGTTAACTTGTTACTACAATGCAGAACATATATAATGTATAATTTAAAATATAAATAATTTAAAAACACTGAATTTAAGGTGCATCCCAACTAATTAATAAACGCGTTTATGTATTTTTCTTTTTTTAATATGAACTCGGGTCAAATCCAGAGCTTAACTGATTTTAATTCTAATTTGTCTAAACTTGTTGTGATCTACTTTCTTTTCTTAAGACACAAAAATATACTTTTTATTTAAATACAGAAATATCTATTATTATTTTTGGTTTCACTGCTTTCTCTTGTTTTGGTATGATAACAGTGACAGTACAGTAGAAACATGTGCTCCTCCAAAAATGATAAGTGCTATTTAAAAACAGTTGTTTAATATTCAGCAAGTAAGATGGTATGTTTAAATGGTTCATTGCAAAGATACGACAATGGCAACAGTGAAAATTGAAAAAAAGTGATTGAATTCTATTATATTGATTATATAAAGCAGCACTAGGTAGGATTTCCTTGATTTTTGATCTTTTTAAAGAAGTGAAACTACTGCTTGAAACTCACTGCAGCGCTGCATTGAGGTGTAATAGGAGGAATAGCAGTCCTCTCGTGTCTGTGCCGGAGCTCCTCTGAGCTCCAACCAGACTCTGTAAGTTATCCGAGGCGGCCGCGACCAACGCTCGCGAGAACTGCGACCTGCTTTCCGACCTGCAGTTCTAACAGTTCTACAAGGACTACTGGTTCATTCTTTACCAACTAACATACAGACACTCTGGCAGAAGCTGGAAAGAGACCGAATATGTCTGTGAAATCCAGAAAACGAGAAAGAGAAACTAATCCGCCTGAAACATTTATTACACTCTACAACTGTAGGGGGAGCCAACGAGCACAAAATCTCAATCCTACCTAGTGGAGCTTTAAACTTGAGTGAAAAAAGGAGTGAACCAATATACGTAATTCGTAATGAAATCATGGCCATTGTAAAGTGCATTATAACGTAGAGGGAAATTGGCAAGTGATTCTATAAGATACATATTTGAGTTTATCTGTCATTGAAGAACCACTGTTGCTCCCATATAAACACATTTGTAATAGAGATATTTAAGTGTAAAGATCCTGAGGACTTTTTAAATCTTCTTAACCTTATATTGCTATTTCTCACATGGTACTATAGAATCAAAAATGGTCCCTCTAAAGTTTTCTTAAACAACCATTTGTAGCTACTTTATTTTGAAGAGTGTATTATAGTGCATTTCCATGAAAATGAAAAAACACAGTGTTAATTATTTTATAACTTTTTTTTTTAACTATTAGAAATGACACTTGCTCACTATAACAACTCTGTCTGTCACAGCTTGTTTCTCTAAGTTTCTGGAATAGCAGTGAAGCAACTATGGAGTACTTGTGAAACAATTAGATTCTACAGATAGAGACTGAAAACTGCTGGAATATTTATTTTAAAAATCTATTGAATGACTCTTTGGCATTAATCCGAAAAAAAATCTTTTGGGGGACTTTTTTAAGCCGTAATTTAGTTTAATTTTGATGAATGTGCAGCTCTCTGGTGATGTTTAAATGATAATGCCATTTCTTTTACTGAAGTTTATTTGATGAGTGTACATTTTCTTCTCAGCTCCATTTATCCATTCACACTGAGTTAATTATTCTTTTTTTAAATATTCTTTTTTTGTTTCATTTCATTCTGTTCTTGTTGGTTTAGCACTTGTTCTGCTTTGCTGTTCCTCACAGTTCTCATTTTTAATCGCTAGATTTATAACTGAGAGTGAGAGGGTCTAAAAAGAGAGCAGAATAACAGCTAACAAATATCACTCTGTCCTGGAAGGTGATTCATGTACTGAAAAGTTCAAGATCTACTGAGATTTTATAGGAAAATGACAAAATTGAATATTTATGACAAGTGTTTTTATTTAAAAACTTTATTGTTAGATATATATTACATATTATTATTATTTAACTTAAATAACAAAGCTTCCTCATTTATGCACTGTTCTACAGTGAAGCATTATACAACAGTTAGTTCGGACCTCACAATCTGATTGGTTGAGAAGTATTCTAGCCATGCTGATATTTGTGATAACATCAGCGGCTCCCAGTGGTGTATAACGTCATTGCATTTGGTTTGTATTTGGTTTGTAAGCGCTGCAGCAGTACTAGGTTATCTGTATGTGGTGGAGTAATACATGGAGAGCTTCGGTTACAGTGCATTACCGGCTAATAATGTCACTCATAAAACGCCTCTCAGCCAATTACATTGCAGGGTCGGAACTAACTGTGGTAAAATCATTAATAGCATAAAGCACTGATAATATCATGTTTTTGTTTACTTAATGAACGTTTTGTCAAGTGTTAACTGAAACCTGTCATGCACTATGTATTGAAAACTCCTTTATTTGACTCAAAAGTATCTGTAAATTTCTGTTATCCCGGTATCTTGCTCCGTTTCATTGCTGTTGTTTTGCAAAACATGAGTCAGAGACAAGGGCACAGCCATGTGCATCCGAGCTTAAGTGAATGAGTTAATAGCATGCTGATAGGAAGACAGGGGAGAAAGGTATAATCATTTCTGAGAATAATATCCTTGAGGGACCTTGTGTGTAATTGGAGCTTACTGCCGACTGTTTCTGTCACACTTACTGAATCACAGGCTGTAGTGTAGGATTTTCAGACAGGCCGCTCATAAACAGGAGGTATATGCTGCCGAGGTATTAGATAAAATCATGCATTAACTTTTAAGATTTAAGTAAAAGAATTCATACTATATTCTAATAGCAATGTAACATGCAGCATTTGACATCATTTGTAAATGTAAAGCATGTAAATAACTAAATAACAGTGGGAGTCAAAAAGTTTAGCATGCAGCTTCCACCTGGTGGGGTTAGTTGTAGTAGACATGTGAAACTGTCTGGGGCGAAAAGCCTCCATGATCTAAACATCATCTGAAGATGTCATTTAACTAGCCTATTTACAATCCTGTTATTTTGCCTCAGAGTTAAACATTCTGGGAGTTTTTGTTTAGTTTTGTTTTAAAGAGGGCAAATAAAAATAAAAGCTCTGTATCTATTGGCTGGTTTACATCATTAGAGTACATTAGAGTGCCCTTAACAGGCCAGAATGGATTTTTGTCAATTTTCTGCCTGACATTACACCCCTAAATCTTGAGGATTTCTATTCAAGCAATATATAAAAACCTTTCATGTTTGATAAGGAGCGTTACTGAAAATCACAATTGTAACTGTAATAGAAAGTATAGAAAAATATTTAAATAAATCAGCTAATGTCAAAATATAATGAATAAAATCAACATTTTCCTGTAAACAAATCAAACAGTTCATGCCCTCCAAACCTTTTGTTTCGTTATGTTTGTCTAGTTTTTACGTTTATTTTCAAAAATGCAGAATTTGGGTTGATTCCTGTTACTGATCTGGAATTATTAATAAGTGGAGTAGATCGTGAATAGGCAGCTTCTCCACGTGTCCTGTAGCAGATTTCAAAGCCCTCATATTTTAATAGTGTAAATAACCTATTTTACTGCAGAGAATAAGGGTTTTGTATCACCTACACTTGTTGCCCATATATGGGTCAAGGCATGTTAATAGGTTAACACTGTAACAAAACACAAATTATTTCCGACTAACTGAAAAGTTTCTGAGCGTGTTCTTAAAACATTTCACATAAGCATAAACAGGATATCAACATATCAAGTGAACCAGACATACAGTAAGCATTAGTTGAAAACTAAACTAAAAATACAGACAGAAGTCAATACCGGAGAGAGTTAACAGGCTAGCAGGCTAAACAAAACAGAACAATAAGAGAGAAAAACAATACAAGTCAAAAAACACAAGAAAAAAGTACAGTTGGCAATACTTCGCAAATCAAAGAACAAAGAAGCCGGTTTCTACAGTCCAACCTAACTGTAATCTGAAAACTGGTAATAACTACTTGGAAAACTGTTTCAGATTGTTGGGGATGTCCGAAAGCAGAGGATTATGGGGGTTGTAGTAAGTGGACTTGACAGAGACGGAGGAAAAAACATGGAAGCGCCACACCCAAATATTTTAGTGTGTAGTTGTAACTTCAACTCTACTTTGACGAAAGTACAGATTAAATACTCTGAATCAAAGAAAATCAGAAACAACAAACAAACCATAGTTATTCATATAGTTAAGAACTACCACAATGCATCAGCATTCAGCGCAGCATCAGCATTTTATTCAGTGTACTGAAATGCACATTTCCCCCCCCAAAAAAAGTGTTGCCAAATGTCAGCTGCGAGTGATAGCCTTTAGTTTGGAACAAAAATAAACATCCCCACTACCCTGAAAAGCGTGTAATGAGCAGGCAGCCAGCAGACAGTGCAAACTGCTTATCACTGTGTGAACACAAACACATTAGCATTTGCCCCCCTCTCTCCCCTTCCCAAAAGCAAGGAGGGAAAGATGATTAGAGGGGGAGAGAGTGGGCTAGTGGGCTGGTCTGCACTCCTTTCCCAAGGGCATTTTTACAAACCTCCAGAGAGAGTTTGTGTGTGTGTGTGTGTGTGTGTGTGTGTGTGTGTGTGTGTGTGTGTGTGTGTGTATGTGTGTCTGAAGGGCAGCAGTATTTGCCAGAGATCGCGACACAGCACAGCAGCAGCTTCTCCATCCACTCTATTCATTGGTTTGGCTTATCAATTAATTTCCTCTTGTTAAATTGACTGGAGTATAATTCTTTTCTAAGATGTAGCCCGAAGGGGGAGAGGTGCAAGTGGTGGGTTCTGAGTGGCACAGTCAGGAACAAGGGACAACACTGCTGTTATTTAGGGACCCTAAGTCACAAAAGGGCCCTGTGAGTCTGTAATCTATTTTTTAATCATCAATAATAATAATATCGCAGGAAAGGGGAAAAAGGACTTAACCAAACCCTGGAAGCAGAAACTGGAACCACATGGGAAACAAGGCCAAAGAAATGAGAACTGGTGTAAATGAGGCACAAGAAATACTGTGGTGATGTCCTTTGGCAGGCACATCTGTAGTGATCTATAGTTTTCACGCCTGGCACTTAAGGCGCTCATGTTTTTCCAACACTTAACTCTACCTGCAATCTCCAGTCTTCGGATTATGATATCCTGCTGAATGCACCACACACTGACATCACTCCCTCACACGATCACATTTCACTGCACAAGACACCACTAGGAAGTCAATCACCGGAATATTGATAACACCTGTTCACACCACTATATACAGTATATATAGACCTTTATGCCACATCCTCCTTGCTGAGTATTGTTTGTTTTACCACTCTACTAAATGTTTATCCCATTCTTGTGTTACCCTCTCATGCATTTTCTTTTTATGTTTTTTCTGATCTCGATTTCTCCAACTCTCTGACATCTCCTGCCTCTGTATGACCTTTGAACTGAATCTCATTTATAGTATGTTTGCTCTCCAATGTTGCTGTTTTGTTGTTTTGTATTGACTCTAAACGTGTTGACTGTCCCTGTTTTGATATATACTTGAGTCCTGTCCAGCCATGACAGTATAGATGAACACTAAGTACGCCTGAGTACGCCAAGCAATAAAGTGTGTGAGGTGTTGATTTGTCCAATCCTTTATTTTTATATATTTTTAATAGTGTCACACGTTAGCCCTTGTGGGTCTTCTTTTCTTTTGTTTCTATGTCCCTCCTGTATCTGTCCTGAGTTTCTGTCTTCCACAGTCTGTTTGTTTTCTTTCCTCATGTGCTCTGTGTTGCTCATTTGTAACCACACCCCCTCATTACCTCCCCAGGTGTTCCTTGTCTGTGCTTGTGTATAAATACCATGAGATCCTTTTTTTCTCCTCTGTCCTGCTTTTTGTTTGACCCTGATGTGTTACCCAGCTTATACGTTAACTGCTGTTAGTGTGATTCTCAGTTCTGCCATGTTGATGTAAGTTTCCAGTTTCTTTAGTTTGTTAGATTTTTTTTGTATATTTATTTTTGCTTGTTTGTTTACTAGTCTTGTTAGTCCTGTTGTTTTATAGTCGATTATTTAGTGTTTGTTTCTGCCTCAGTTTCTGTTCCTTTTTTAATGGAGGAAAAAATCAACGTGCATTTGCCTCCTGCCTCCACAACGCATTTCAACTAGCCCTAAGGCTTGAAATTTAGGCTTAAAATTCATGAATAAATTTTTATTAGTAAAGAAAATGATTTTGATCAGACAAAACAGACAAAAAATATCTTGGGTTCATACTATCAAATAAAAGTTAAAATAAATGTAAGAAATGGTATACACTGATTTTTTTTTTAGTAGTATTTTCCATACTGCCCATATCTGATTTGCGGGTTTATAATCAAATACTAAGGTGAGCCTCATATGAACATTGCTTCTGAACTTTAAATGCTCAGAATTCAACTTGGCTCCTAAAATCTACAGTTAAATTTTTTTATTTTTTTTCTGGTATTTCTGCTTCCAAAAGCATGGTAAATCTTTCATCTAAATCCATCTCTCTCCCAACCCACTGGCCCTCCCTCCTTATATCCCTGGTGGTCCAAGAATGGAGCTAATTGACAATAATGAGATGTCAACTGCATAAATCAGTGCTGCCAATTCACACTGCATACGATATAAGACTCGCAGCATGACATAAATATATTAAGCCATTATTCATAAGGCTAACTAACAGGGTCCAGTGAACTTGCCAGTTTCGAGAAGGCATTTTCTGAATGTGGTATAACTTGGTCCACGGTTAAAGCCCTTGTAAGAAATCTGGAAGAAAGATTTCTCACTAGCCTAATAAAAGGATGCCATTGTGTAGCAGCATTAGCAGATTCATGAGATGCAGCTATAGCGTTCAGGCCTTTGAGAACATTAGTCCTAAAGTCAGCTGGCCTCGAATCTCGACAGCTCTCCAGCTACTCAGATCAGGGTGTGCTAATAGGAGATTAGCAAAACAGCACAGGAAGTTAGCGTGGCCCAGAGGAAGACTCGGTTAGCGTGCCGCTGAGAACTGAGGGAGAGAAAGTGGCGGTGGTGAGGCACATTGGATTCAGCCACATGAAAGAGTCACAGTGTGAGCTCACATTCATTAAGCCAGAAAAAAAATATCAAACCAAAGCAAGCAGAAAGAAACTGTAAAGGCATGTTTCATTTTTTATTGCCTATTTGCACATCACAGAAATTAAATGTTTGCGTGTGCTCATGTATGTATGTGTGTGTGCAGTGTGTGTAATACTTGTAATCTTGTAATACTTGTAATGTCTTCCTGTCATGAGGCACATCCCACTCACAGGCGCATTTCTATATTATGGATGCCCTTTGGAGATTTAAAAGTGAGCCAGTGCAATTGGTGTTAAACCATTCATGAAGCGTGACTAAACCCTGTATTCGATTCCGTAAACCCAAACATAATGTGGGATGGATTGTGTGTCAGATTCCCAATCATTGCTTAGTTACAAAGCCTGCTGTTACTGTCAGTTAAGGTGCAGTAATGTGCTATTTGGAATGATAGGATGTTTTCACACATGTAGTTTGTTTCTCTGGTCTGAATCAGTTAACATGTTCATTTACTTTGTTCTCCTTATTGCTCTGGGTTGGTTTCACACAAGGATAAGTGCAACTAAATGTGTCACAACAAACCAGCTAATCATGCTGCCTCAGAGCTGTCTGGGGTGGAAGCAAGAAAGTAAATACAGGAAGGTCATGTGTTCTTGACTAGCATGTATATTTGTGCAGTTTAAAGCTGCGTTACACTGGATGCAGAGAATTTGTAGCTAGGCTTTCAAACAGTTTGTTTTCAATTGGAATGGATGCTTTGAGTGGTCACCAAGCTGCACAGAGTTGTGGTGTGTGAGCAGCAGGTGTTGCACATTGTATTGTAGCTGCCTCAAGGAGGGACACAGGGAGCGCAGATGCAAACACAAGTAATATTTATTAAAACAGAAAAAAAACAAACCAATTAACTAAAAACAAGAAGTCAGAGTACAGACAGAAACATAAACGCAACCAACACAGACATATACACGTACGAGAACCGACAAACTAACACTGAAGACACAGGGGTATAAATACACACACAAGGCAGGGAAAGGAAACAGGTAACACTTGGGGACTGGTAATAAGGGGGCGGAGCTACAAATAAGCACAAGTGAAAACAGTTAAAGAGGAGACATGGGAGGAACACAGGACCACGTGGAAAATAACAGGTAAAGGAGGAAAAGGAAAACAAACAGAGAAACACGAGAACAGAAGGGAAACGACAGGAAAACAGGGCAAGAACGTGACACACATGTACAGTGTTCAGTGTGAAAACAGATTAACATGAAGCAACAGCAGAAATGGCATTAGTTCCTACCTGTAGTTTATTAGTTCATATCTAGATAATAAATCAGGCTAAACTTCACATGAACAGCCTTTTAGCTCAAACACAAGGAGAACAACTGATAGCTGGGTCGGATTAAGTAAGAATTACTTTTTCATCTCTAATGACACACTGTGGAGTTTGTTTGGGACCGGACTGCAGTTAACGGCTAATGCTAATACCTATCCAGCCTCAGTTCTGGAGATACTTTACTGAAACTCCTTTTTAACTCTGTACTTCAGCAGAGCGGCTTTACTGCTCCTTACAACCTGACTAGTAGAATTCAGACATATGGCACACCAAATTAAAAGATTTTTTCGTGTGTCTTAAAGTGGGAAAAATACGGTAAATGTAACAGACTACAGATTAAATTACTTCATACTATCATTTTACGTAGATACAAGTTGTTTGCTTGTTTGTTTTTGCTTCCTGGATACAAATGATGATCATCTGACTTGTGCTGTAATAGTACTTGCTTCTGTTTAAATGATCATTAATAGGATCTAATGGCCTCGTAATGTTCACCACTGAGCCCCTTTCTTCATTTTTCATCTACCGCATTGACCCTTGTTAGCCTTTAGCACTGATCTTCTAATAGCCGCTCCATGCAACTACAGTGGCCCCAACCCTCTCTCTCTCTCTCTCTCTCTCTTTCTCTCTCCTCCCACATCCTCTCTTCCCTATGCCTGTGTGCTCCCTCTCCTCTCCTTAGCCCGTCTTCCACCTCCCATCCCCCCCCTTTAGCTGCCCGTGGCCCATGCCTGTGTGGCTGTGTGATGAATAGGCGTGGGCTCTGGAGACTGCACACAATGAAAGAGATTTAAGTGGCTAACGCCACCTCAGCTGTTCAGCAGCCTCTCCACAAGGGGCAGGAGGACAGGAGCCGGCGCGTGCCGCCCGGCCGTGCAGCGTGAAATGATAAATAACAACAGATGAGGAGGGAAAGGAGGTAGCGGGGGATGACGGAGCGGAGGAGTGTAGCGCGGGAAAAGGCTGTTAGTAAAGGAGCCGCTATCTGTCTGTTTGCCCTCCCTCGTGTCTCCAGAGAGCAGAGTTCTCCTACGCAGCATTATTGATGTAGCACAAACTGGAGAACAGCACAGCAATGAAGACATTGGAGGGAGGGCGAGAAAAAGAGAGAGGAAGAGAGAGAGAGACCAAAAGCTAGAGAGCGAAGATAAAAAAAGAAAAGCATCCCCTTTCCATTTCATATCTTGCACTTTTCTTGTTTTTTTGTTTTTTTACCTCAGGCCCACATATAACATTTATGCTCCAAAAATAGTCATAATTCATACAAGACCTTTTAACCTCTCTACCACTAAGTTACAATGCCTACAAAGCCTTTAGAACTTCCATACAATCCAGTGATAGTGCAGTGAATGTCCTTTGTATGGATTCTGCCACAGAATCTCTAGCACAGACTGACCCTTACACCTTAAACAACTACATAATACATAATACATAAAAGGCAACAATGTAGTGAAAAATACAACAATGTGAAAGATATGTGGTTTTCATCCTGTGGGCAGTGCGCTTCCTGTAGGCTGCAATATTTGTAATTTGTCATTTCTTTTCTAGCAGTCGAATCTAAACTGCTAATTTCTCCCAAACTTGGCCCAAATAGCTATTGACACTGATTACCATGCTGGTCAGCAAATTCTGAAAGCATATGCAGCGTATTAATAAGACGGACACTCCAAATAATCATTAAAAAAAACATACACTGTAAAAGGTAACATCACTTACTCAAGCAACATTAGTGAACTTATTGCGTAATATCCTAATAATTTAACCAACCAGATATTAAACTGTGGTCTATACATTACATAATGTTTAACATTTAATCGTAAAATGAATTTAACCTGAACAAGGTGTATTTTTTTTTTAGGAAGAGAAAGGTCTGCATTTCTAATGTTGCACTGTTCTAAAGATAATTCGTTGTATTTCTGGGTCTATTTGTTGATTAGACCTGATTAAATTAGGTTTATTGACCTTAAAACTTATCCCTTTTTTTTTTCATTTTAAGTCTCTGCACGAGAAGCATGAGCAGCTTCTCCCCCAGCCCCGCTGAGCATGCGGCTACCGTAAAACACGCTTTAGACGCGCACTCCCACTTTCTCACTGGTGATTTATCTTTTTCTTGAGCAAAAATATTACTTTTGTATTGCTTATGTCTATTAACATGGTTTGTATGTTTTTAATTCAAATATATCAATATTATTATTACTATTATTATGATGCCAGCATTGGATTTAACTTTAATTTAACTTAATTTTAGTAATGTTGAAATGTTGGAGAAATTTACAGACATTAAACTTTCATTTCAAATTCAAACTTCTTTTGGTAATTTATTCAACTTCAGTGCTAACTCACACTTTGTAACTCTAAAGCTCACTAAAGTATATTTTAGTTGCTGTATCTTAATAAATTTAAACTGAATTGTGTAGCACCATATTAATCAATGCATCTTCACTATTGGCTCTGTGCAAACCGTGTACACAGCATGATGCTAGTGTGAAAAGGGTTTTGAGGCGGCTCGGTAATAGTAATGCCGGTTTGAATTCTGTTCATGTAGCTTGCCATCAGCTACTGGAGCCCTGAGAGAGCACAACTGGCCTTGCTCTCTCTGGGTGGGTAGATGTCACTCTCTCCCCACATCACTCCAAAGGGTGCTGTTGATCAGCACAAGGAGTCTGTGAGCTGATGTATCAGAACCGAGTTGCTGCACTTTCCTCCGAGTG
The DNA here is from genome assembly GCF_023375975.1 of Astyanax mexicanus. Lineage (NCBI taxonomy): Eukaryota > Metazoa > Chordata > Actinopteri > Characiformes > Acestrorhamphidae > Astyanax > Astyanax mexicanus. The sequence goes on along the minus strand of NC_064414.1, from coordinate 31,140,835 downwards.
CTCTGTGATGACTCGGCAATGATACATCAGCAGCAGTTTGAAAAGAGACGGTGGCTGACTTCATGTGTATCGGAGGAGGCATGTGCTAGTCTTCACTCTCCTGGTGTTGGGGCATCAATAGTGATATGGGGCGTCCTAATGAATGGGTTGAGTAATTGGCCTTGTAAATTGGGGAGAAACTGGAATTAAATAAAAAAAAAATAGTAACGTAGTTACGTAGATATAATAGTTACTGATTCCAAATGAATCACATGCGTTAATGCTTTAACCTTGACAGCCCTAGTTGTTAACATCCCAAAAAAAAAAGATTCAGGGAGAGAGTATCAACTTATATCAACATTTTCCACCATGGGCAATACGGGCAGAGGTAGTACAGTATCTTTTATGTTCCCTGGGTTTAAACTTTCTGCTATGGAGCAGCAGAACTAAACTGATACCTCATGAGAAGAGAGGTGCTGAGTGTGAATACTACCTACAGAGAACACCGATAAATATTTTAAGTATAAAATCTTTAGATTAACAGGGCTAGTGATCCCAGCCATAGAATAGCTTCCTTCAAATTGGTGGCAGATCAGTTAGGACTCTTGGTTTTGTGCATAATCTAACAGTGTGTGGTATTTAATTCAGGGCAGATTGTGTAGTGTGGGGACTTTGATGACTAACAGCGATCAAGATCAGAAAAAACAGTGAAAATGTCATTACTTGTGGGTCTCTCAAGTTTTAAAATTTGGTTTTTAAACTTTTTTAAATCCTGCAGTGTGGGCCAGGCTTTGGCAGCCATCACTATGATCACTATGCTTTCTGTACTTGTTAATTAGTGTCTCGCACCACTGTAGAGGAATTGTGGAGCACCCTTTTCCTTAGAGAACTGCTTGAGCTCAGTGACATTTTCAGGCCTTTGAAAATGAACTGCACGTTTCTGGTCCTGTGACGTTACAGTAGGTCACAAAAATAAAGTTTTCCATTTTTGACCCACTTAGAATTAGACTTGTTTGCTGTGGATTGTTATATTATGGCATGTACAGTTGTGCTTCTGCATTAAAGAAACAATTAAAAACACAGGAAAACAATGTTTCTGAGGGTTTTTTTTTTAAAGTGGAGTAAATGTAAACATTGACATGAATTGACATGCCAATACATGATGATAATAATAATAATAATAATAATAATAATAATAATAATAATAATAATAATAATAATAATAATAATAACCAATAATAAATACTAATCTGTTGTTGTATTATTTTAAGTATTAGGTTTCAACTAATGTGTTATTAACTGTAATTCCACACATGTTCTAAGTCACTATAGGGCTTTGCTTCATATTAGCACCTATGCCTTTGTATGATGAACGGATAATTTGAATAAAATTGGGAAAAAAGTCTGTAATTACTTTTTAAGGTATGTTTTAATTGGCTGCTGAAAGAATCAGTTCAGATTTGAGTTGGTGAAAAATTTACACTGCCAGACTCTGCCCAAAAAAGAACAAAAAACTGCAAATGAAGTCGGATGTGATTTTGAGGCTAAATATCAAGTCTCTTCCCATCATACACCACTTGACTTTTTACTCAGACTGTCAGCTTAAAATCATGTAGTGTAACTCCAGCTTTACTGATTTACTAATTAAATCATTCATTCATTCATTCATTCATTCCACCCCCCATCTCACACTCTCCCTCTCCACAGTCCTGCTCATGTGTCTAATTATCTGGAATCCAGCCACCAATAGGAGTCCGGACTGACATATTGGGGAGGAGACAATCTTTTAAATACAAGATCCAAGATGGCTGCTTGAAAGAATTGCTGTTGTATAATGCTCAGTGTGGTTTAACCGCTCTTTTTGGACCTATTTTGCCTGTGTGTTCTCTAAGGATGTTTTATTAAGTTTTACTCTGTTAGGGATGTGCTTTGTTGAAGTATTTTACCTGAGTTCTTAACATGATTTTATAAGAGGTTTGATTGCTTTGTGCCACCTGGGCTTCAAAACAGGTAAGGTTTCTTGCATTGGTGCTGTTTAATTTTTCTCATTGTTTGGTGCTAAAGCACACAACAGTTTTACAATGTATGACCGCATTAATAGCTCTTTATTGTTGTAAATAAAGGTCTTCTAAATCCCTCTCTTTTTATCAGTTTCATTGGTTTAATTAAAAGGGTATATTTTTATCCTGTAAACCTCTTGAGACAGGGTGGAGCATTATTATTCTTAAGTTTCTTTAGAAAAGCTAGCTAATGTAAACACAACTGTAATTTTGAATATTATGACAATATTCAAACACAAGCATTTATATACTCTTCTTGGTTAGAATTAATGTCTGATGGTGTTGCACCATAGGACATTGAACAGTGTGCCTTGAACATTAGAACTGGCTTTGTAACCATTTCTAGACTTAAAGCTCACAATTTCTTTGAAACTAATTACCTGACTGGCCAATCTGTGTGCTGTTAAATTCACTCTGAATTAAAGGCCTTTAGTTGAATTTAGATTGGACTCTAGGTCGGTCGTAAGCTGTGACCTTATACTCACTCACTCACTCACTCACTCACTCACTCACTGGTTACTAATCACTAATTTAAATTGGAAAGTCTTTTTTTTTTGGTGGCATTATCTAAAAGGGCTTTTTCGTTCAATATTAATTCAACGATAAATAGTCGTAAATTGACTAATGTTTAACTGTTTTGAAAGTGGTGATTTAGTGTGGAGCTACATAAACCCTGGGAAAAAGTTAAAATCAACTCTGTGAAAGTTAATTTAACACTTGAAATTTTATTGTGTCCCTCAACATTTAAAGCAGCGTTTTTTCCACTCAATACCTAGTAGAATACATATCAAAGATCTTTTCAAATTAAACTTTATCTGAATCTTTGGATTGTCTATACTGAACCCTTTGTCTGTATTCATGGATTGTTTGTGTAAAAACCTTTGTAAAACCCTTTTGTAAATAAAAGAAAAGTTAGAAAAGGGAAGATAGCATTTGTACTACTACTAAATTGCATTTAAATGTGGCATTTACAAGTGGAAAACATGAGAGAATACACACGTTCACAAGGTTTTTAAATTTGAGATGTGATTATTTACCTGTTTTGTACATTTACTTTAATGTTAACACAGTTCAGCATTCAGCATATTTCATTCTTTTTATTTAATAATTTGCATTGTGTGTGCAGTGTCAGTGTGCTGTTTTAAAATTTTCTATGGATCTCCATATTTGGTGGGCAAATTCTGAGAATCAGAATTCTGAGAATATATATATGTATATGTGTATGTATATATATGTATATGTGTATGTGTGTGTATATATATGTATATGTGTGTGTATATATATGTATGTGTGTGTGTATATATATGTATGTATGTATGTATGTGTATGTATGTGTGTGTGTGTATATATATATATATATATATATATATATATATATATATATATATATATATATATATATATATATATATATATATATATATATATATATATATATATATATACATACAGTATAGACAACCTGTCCATGAGAATTTAAACACAGCATAACTGTTGCTGGCTTTCTTGCAGCTTATTTAAAAACTGTCCAACATGCAAATGTGCAGGTTTATATAACACATTCATTCCTTTAATAAATTCAGTTTTACTTGTGGCTATAACAGCATTATGCCATCTGTCCACAGGTCCGGCTCCATTCTGACACATTTAGTAAACATATGAAATCTACAGCAACAAAGCCAAGCGTACTTTTGCCCACTTGAGGTCTGTCACTAGTGACTCACAGTTACAGTGACGCAAAAAAAAATCCTACACTGGAGCTGTAGTGATTTATGAGGAAAATCTCACATTATCCAACATTATCAACCTATGGGAAAATGTCTGGGGGAAAAAAACATGTTTTTGTTTAAGTCTCTCTTCACTACAGTCGCACAGTTGCAAATGAGTCTGGGTGAGGGGTAATTTTAGCAGTGGTAGCTTCTCTTAGGAATTCTTCCATACGAAATCCTGTGAAATCACTCCAGCTTGTTACGAATCGTACAAAGTCTTTGTGAAGCTGAGTTGTGCCCTAATGACTCTCGGTAACAATAGCTTCACATGTTCGCACCACCTCAGTGCGGTCAGTGGGGAATTTCCTGTGCAGTTGTGGTCTATAGTATATATACAGTGGTGTGAAAAAGAATTTGCCTCCTAAATATTTCTTTTATTTTTGCTTTTTTTGTGATACTTATATTTTTCTGAATTTCACACAAACTTTAATATCAGAGTAAATATAAAAAGCACTTTTTAAATGATATGTTTATGTATTATGTCTTTTTTTTATTATTGAATCATTGACACTGACCTTAACCAATGCAAGTGAGATCTGCAGTAATTATGTTATTAAATGTTGTTCTGGGTTATTTTGTGACCTCCTGGATGAGTGGCCCATGCCCTTTTGGAATAATTTTGGTTGGTTGGTTTCTCCTGGGAAGGTTCACAGGTGTTCCATGTTTTCTCTATTTGTGAATAATAGCTCTCACTGTGGTTCTTTGGAGTCTCAAAGTCTAAGAAATGAATTTGTAACCTTTTACAGACTGATAGGTGATCAATGTCTTTGTTTTCTCATCTGTTTTTGAGTTTCTTCAGATCGGGGCATTATGTATTGGTTTTTGAAAGCTTTTATCCTGCTTCGTGTCAGAAAGGTTTTATTTAAGTGATTTCTTGATTCTACAGGTCTGGCAGTAATCAGGCCTGGTTATGGTTGGTATTTAAATTAAACTCAGCTTTCCAAAAAGTGTGATTAATCACAGTTAATTTATGGGGGGCAAACACTTTTTCACAAAGGGCAAGACTGGTTTGGATAGTTATTTATCCTTAATAAATGAAATCATCATGTTAAAAGTGATTTTTATATTTACTCAGGTAATATTTGTCTGTTATTAAAGTTTGTTTGATAATCTGAAAAATGTAAGTATAACAAAAATGCAAAATAAAAAGAAATCTGTAAGGGGGCAAATACATTTTTATGCCACTGTATGGTGGCTCATGTTCACAGAGACTTGATAAGTTCTTTGAATTTCATGAAACAAAGGGCTGAAACTGTATGTCTACTTACTCACTGGTGCATGAACTAATGTCACTGTGTTCCCTGGATTTTATGCTTTCTGCAAAATAGAGGCAAATTTGGCACATTTACAAATACTCTGTTTGAAGGAATAATTTGGAAATGCAACAAAGACTAGATGGCACAGGCTTCTGGCAGGCCTTTTAAATCAAGTGTGACTGACAGTCATACCCATTTATTAAAATTGAGGGAGACATCTGTGCTGTTGCTGGTGTGTCTAAAAATAAGCACTAACAGTTTCTTATCTAAACAGTTATTCTTATCTAAACTACATATAAAATATGTCTATAGGTCTTTATAATGGTCTTCTGTGGTGCTCAACTCCACTAACTGATAGGTTTAGATAATAATAATGTATACACTGAAATACATTGACATGCCAAATGTCAGGGGACAGGAACTAGCACTTTTGCACTGTCCCATGGTAGCAAACCAGATCTGCACTGACCTGTGGAATATGCATGTGGGGTCTCCTTCTTTATTTAAAGTATGTAGGTGAGGCTTACTTAAGTGTGCTCACATAAGCGTTTATAGATCAGTATCATATATATACATCTTTATATACATCTCTGGAAAAAAGAGACCACTTTAAAATGATGAGTTTTCTTGATTTTACCAAATTGAAAACCTCTGGAATATAATCAAGAGGAAGATGGATGATCACAAGCCATCAAACCAGGTTGGTACTGCTTGAATTTTTGCACCAGGAGTGGCATAAAGTTATCCAAAAGCAGTGTGTAAGACTGGTGGAGGAGAAAATGCCAAGACGTATGAAAACTGTAATTAAAAACCAAGGTTATTGCATCAAATCTTCATTTCTGAACTCTTAAAATGTTATGAATATGAACTTGTTTCCTTTGCATTAGTTGAGGTCTAAAAGTTCAGCATCTTTTTTGTTATTTCAGCCATTTCTCATTTTCTGCAAATAAATGCTCTCTCTCTCTCTCTCTCTCTCTCTCTATCTATATATATATATATATATATATATATTGTGGTAGGCCCCTGGGGTTAGGGGCATGACCACTGTGACCCGGAAGGAGGAAGCTCACAGAGATACACAGACACGGGGAGTAAATGAACTCAAATCATACCTTTTATTTTAAATGCCCTCCACCACACCCAAAAACAACTCAAAACATAACTCAGCCCAATGGGGCTCTAGAGTCTGTAGAATTACTTCGTTTTACTTTAAAGGCTAAATACGAGTCCGTGCAGCCTCAGCCCTCAGCTCCCCAGTCAAAGTCCTCCCAAATGATGGCGGAGGCTGAGTATATACAGTTGTGGTCAAAAGTTTACATACACTTGTAAAAAAACATAATGTTATGGCTGTCTTGAGTTTTCAATAAGTTCTACAACTCTTATTTTTCTGTGATAGAGTGATCGGAACACATACATGTTTGTCACAAAAAACAGTCATAAAATTTGGTTCTTTCATAAATTTATTATGGGTCTGCTGAAAATGTCACCAAATCTGCTGGGTCAAAAATATACATACAGCAACATTAGTATTTGGTTACATGTCCCTTGGCCATTTTCACGGCAACTAGGCGCTTTTGGTAGCCATCCACAAGCTCCTGGCAAGCTTCAGGTCGAATGTTTGACCACTCTTCTTGACAGAATTGGTGCAGTTCAGCTAAATGTGATGGTTTTCTTGCATGAACCCGTTTCTTTAGCACTGTCCACATGTTCTCAATGGGGTTTAAGTCAGGACTTTGGGAAGGCCATTCTAAAACCTTAATTCTAGCCTGGTTTAGCCATTCCTTTACCACTTTTGATGTGTGTTTTGGGTCATTGTCTTGTTGGAACACCCAACTGCGCCCAAGACCCAACCTTCGGGCTGATGGTTTTAAGTTTTCCTGCAGAATTTGGAGGTAATCCTCCTTCTTCATTATCCCATTTACTTTCTGCAAAGAACCAGTTCCACTGGCAGCAAAACATCCCCAGAGCATAATACTACCACCACCATGCTTGACAGTAGGCATGGTGTTCCTGGGATTAAAGGCCTCACCTTTCTCCTCCAAACATATTGCTGGGTGTTGTGGCCAAACAGCTCAATTTTTGTTTCGTCTGACCAGAGAACTTTCCTCCAGAAGGTTTTATCTTTGTCCATGTGATCAGCAGCAAACTTCAGCCGAGTCTTAAGGTGCCTTTTCTGGAGCAAGGGCTTCTTTCTTGCACTGCAGCCTCTCAGTCCATGGCGATGTAAAACACGCTTGACTGTGGAGACTGACACCTGTGTTCCATCAGCTTCCAAATCCTTGCAGACCTGCTTCTTGGTGATTCTTGGTTGACTCTTGACCATCCTGACCAATCTCCTCTCGGCAGCATGTGATAGCTTGCGTTTTCTTCCTGATCGTGGCAGTGACACAACTGTTCCATGCACTTTATACTTGCGTATAATTGTCTGCACAGTTGCTCTTGGGACCTGTAGCTGCTTTGAAATGGCTCCAAGTGACTTCCCTGACTTGTTCAAGTCAATAATTCGCTTTTTCAGATCCACACTGAGTTCCTTTGACTTTCCCATTGTAGCTTTTGTAGCTGAGTCTAATCACTGGGTCAAATGAGCCCTATTTAAATGGGCTCATGAGAAGTCAACAGCTGTAGTCAATCAGAATCACTTACAAGAAGTGAAGAGGCCATGACATGAAGCTAATTTGATTGACACAACTCGCTACATCACCAAAATTGACAAATTTTGTTGCTGTATGTATATTTTTGACCCAGCAGATTTGGTGACATTTTCAGCAGACCCATAATAAATTTATGAAAGAACCAAATTTTATGACTGTTTTTTGTGACAAACATGTATGTGTTCCGATCACTCTATCACAGAAAAATAAGAGTTGTAGAACTTATTGAAAACTCAAGACAGCCATAACATTATGTTTTTTTACAAGTGTATGTAAACTTTTGACCACAACTGTATGCCTGTCTCAACTGGCGGCTCAATCAGCCCTCATGCGGGCCAGCTGAGACAGGCATGGCTTTGCGCTCTGGCGTGGGGCGGACCCACAACTCCCCCGCCTCCTCACGCCACAATATATATATATATATATATATATATATATATATATATATATATATATATATATATATATATATATATATATGACAATATTTTTATTTGGAATATGGGAGAAAAGTAGTTGGTAGTTTACAGAATAAAACAACAATATTCATTTTACTCAAACATGTACCTATAAAAAGTAAAAATCAGAGAAACTGATTCAGAAACTGATGTGGTCACTTCATTTTTTCCAGAGCTGTATATATAATTTACGCATGATTTCTGCCAGGGTCGCTTGTCTGTTCCCATTGACAATTCTAGCCAGACATCACTGATCATAATCATGATAATGTCATCTAAGACATTCTCCCAGTATACATGTAACACTGGGGATCAAAGAACTTTAAAAGCCTGCATGCCTAAAATCAGTATTTTTTTTTCTTCATTTTAGCATATTATAACACCTCACAACTTATACGAGCGTCAGACATCCCAAGCCAAACAGTGAGGTAACACTTCACAATCAATTTGCATACTGCTATCCCTTGACTATTGGCATGCCAGTGTATTAGACTAGATGATAATCCATTCTTATTAACCTAAACCAAAGCTATGAAGCACAATACCATTGAACGACCTTGCTTGTTCTCATTGATCTTCATAGAACATGGACATACCGAACCCTGTGTTACTACTGTATTTGTTCTTCTGTGATTGATCTCTTAATCCAAACGGTTCATTATTTATTAAGTCAGTGATCCAGTGGCTTCTATGAATTATTCGAACACATGCTTTGTACTAGATTAGCATTATTCATAGGAGTTTCTGAATTTCTGAATTTTAGACTTACCATATAATAAGCATTAAGTAGCTTCACGGAATAATAAATGGTGAAGTATTGATTTTGGCCTGAATCTGCATTAATGGATTGTAATGTATGCTAGAAGCTATGTGTATTGGTTGAGCTGCATGTCATTGTAATAGCTAAGAATGGTTCCTCCTGAACCTCCTGGATGTATTCGATCATGTTAGGCAGTAAGTCTATCACAGAAATGTTATAGTCTTTATAGAAACGGATTGTTTGGATGAGTGGTGGGGGATGAGGGGGGTGGGATCACAATGCACTAAGTATCAGGTGATATGAATTGCCCTTTTCAAATCTGAGCGCTGAACCGTTTGTCCTTTTTTGTCTTTATGAAGCCATTTCACATGAGCGCCATGACGTGATTACAAATCTCATTTATAAGAGCGACCTTGCCGAGATCTTGGAGAGCGAAGAATACCCACAACAGCTTTCGTCTGCCTGTTATGAGAAGGAGAAGGTGACTAAAGGCCAAGAGTAATCACAGACTCCAGAAGTAATGAATACAAATAGCTCAGACAGTATCCAGCTGGAGAGGGGAGATCCGCTGGAGCACACAGCTCTTTACTGGTACGGTGAGGGAGCGATACTGATGCAGAACCGCCATCCGAAAGGAAGGAGATAAAGCAAAGAAATGATGATTGCACGAGAAAGAGCTGGAGATCAGCCAAACTCTCGAGATGAGATGCAAAAAAGTAAATTATAGAAAAGCAGAGCAAGACTCTCAGTTTGAACTAGTGAAAGAGAGGAAAGAAAAACAGACAAGTAAAAGGAAGTGAGATGAGAAGCAGCCAAAAAAAAAAAATCCCTGAAACGTAAGATTAAAGAAGAGCGAGGGATATGAGAGTCAGAAGGAGTGTGAGAAAGTGTGAGAGGGAACTGAAATGAAAGTATGGTGTACAAGACCTTATTCATGAATTAGTGATCGCCTGTCAAGTGATTTTAGCTTTGGATGTTTTAGGCTTGATACAGATTGAGTTTAACAGCTGTGGCAGTAGGGAAAGGTTGTGCTGAGGTTTAGAGGGCCTTCTGTGGCGTCCAGAAGCATCACAGTATCTGCTATCTTTGCTTTTTATATAACATCAAACAAGGCTTTTGCTTTTATACATTTATCAGCTATACATTTATAAAGCTATGCAATACACAAATCCTTTAAATCTTTAAATCAATCTTAACATTCACTACAATGCCTGAAATGGCTATTTTGACTGTTTTGTTCAGATTTATTTATTTATTCTGAGTTTTGCTACATAGTGTTAGTCTGAAAGTGCTTTATTTCTTCCTTGAAAGGCTGTTATTTTGTCAGTTGGTGTATTGTCATTACCAAAGCATCGTTTTGGGAGTGTTGTTACCATAAGAAGTTTAATGAAAGCTGATAAACTAGCTAATATGACCTTGAAGATCTTTGTCAGCATTGCAATAAAAGCAATAAAACTGGAGAAGAAGTAGCTTATGAGAGAATACAATACCGAGAAGAACTCAGCAAAGATGTATAACTAGAAAACCAGTTAAAAAAAAAAACATTTTATCTACAGTATAAAAGAAAGGCTACAAAACAGCCTTGACACCAAAACCTCCACCAGCCCCCAAAACTGCTCTTAACTCAAAATCCACACTGGTTTTTCATTATCTGTCTACAACAAATGATTCATTATATCTTGTAATGGATTTCAGTATCTACTGTTATTGACTGATAAATGATTCAATTACTAATATAAGTGATAACTTACTAAAATGAATGATTATCACCATTATAACTATTATAAAATTAATAGTTTTATGTATGCACGAAGAACCTGCTATAATTGCTATAATAATCAGTATATTGAATCAAATTGATTCGGACTAATTGATTTGGTATACAGCTCTGGAAAAAAATAAGAGACCACCTAAAAATTAGGAGTTTCTTCGATTTTACCAAATTGAAAACCTCTGGAATATGATCAAGAGGAAGATGGATGAACTTAAGCCATTAAACCAAGCTGAACTGCTTGAATTTTTGCACCAGGAGTAAAGGCATAAAGTTATCCAAAAGCAGTGTGTAAGACTGGTGGAGGAGAACATGCCAAGAAATGCATGAAAACTGTGATTAAAAACCAGGTTTATTCCACCAAATATTGATTTCTGAACTCTTAAAACTTCATGAATATGAACTTGTTTTCTTTGCATTATTTGAGGTCTGAAAGCTCTGAATATTTTTTTGTTATTTCAGCCATTTCTCATTTTTTGCAAATAAATGCTCTAAATTACAATATTTTTATTTATAATTTGGGAGAAATGTTGTCTGTAGTTTATAGAATAAAACCAGAATGTTCATTTTACTTAAACATATATCTATAAATAACAAAATCAGTTATTGAAACTGAACTGAAGCAATCTCGTAATTTTTTTCATAAATTACTATAAATTATTACTTACTCTACTTGGATTAATCCCTGTCTGGTAAACTGTCCCTGTAGGGTTTAAGTGGTTAAAATTTAGAAGAGAAATTGAGAAATTGAGGAAGTCATTCAACTCTCTACATACAACTGAATAACTACAGTTACTAGTTAATACTCATTTCTGCTGCTGCTGGGATGATGTTTAATGTTGAGTCCTTGCTGGATAAGAGCAAAAATAATTGACGTTGCTCCATCCCGTACAAGTACTCACCTGTTCTAATGAACCATTACTTGTCTTTGAAGAAAGGCAACATCTCCAGAAGGGCTTGTGAGGGGTGAGGTGTAGATAGGAGCTGAATCTGAAAGAGAGAATAAGAGGCAGGCTGAGGTAGAGAAGAAGGCGGTTCATGAGCGAGAAAGGCTGGAGGAGAAGTTACATGCATTTCATCATTGTTACCTCACTCTCCTCTGCATGTAATTGAGAAGCCTCAGTGATTATTGACTACCTGACCTATTTCTAGCGCTTCACAAACACTACACACAACTCTGCTGCAACTTTGGTCCAGCCTCTCTGACACATCTATCCACTGCTCCTCTCAGAATCCGCTGCTCTTCATCCTCTGACTGGAATCACTGGATGACCAGGACCTTCCAAGACACTGCCACTAAGACAATGAGTCTGAGCGTGCTTTTGTACTCCGTCAGACTTATTTATTTATACAGTACATTGATCCTGCTCATGTTCTGAGATCTTACCTCTGCCATTCTTGTCTGAGTAACCACAACAACGTGAGCTCACAAACATTCTAATCTCGTGTAAAGAACATCAGACGTTCAGCATGTAGTTTGCAATTCAACTGATGTGTGTTTGTTTATCTCATTAATGTGTGCTCAGTGTAGACATTTAAAACCCAGTTACATAAAACTAGACTTCGTTTGATTATTCATATTTTAATTGAGTAGCTTCATAAACTATTCCCATTGATTGAGTCACACTGATCATTTGAACGCACTGATTCCTCCGTATCTCTCTCATCAAAAATTTAAGGACAGTTCCTCAGTTTGAGAAGCCCTAAAGCGTGTAAACAGGTCATTATAAACATTTTGGGCATGCATACGAATCAGATCATGCAACTGTTGTGTTGCGAAAAGGTTGGTAGAATTTATACACAGTGAATAGCCCTATTTGCGTAATGTTCTTATCCACAGTATGGCAAGAACTACACTAATAAACTAATTAAAGAGAAAAAAATACTTTAAGAAATGAAGGTTAGTCGATCCAAAACAATTAAAAACTTTGAAAATATCCTCAAGTGCAGTCGCAAAAACTATCAAAATTTTTTATGATGAAACTGGCTCTCATCAGGACCGCCCCAAGAAAAGAAAGAGCAAGATTTCCTCTGTTGCATAGGATAAGTACAGCAGAGTTACCAGCTTCAGAAACCACATTAAGTCATTAGCACCACAGATAAAAGCCACCTAAATGCTTCACAGAGTATTTTGGTTTGTTTAACACTTTTAAGTTACTACCTGACACCTTATGTGATCCTTCATAGTCTTGATGAATCATGATCCAACTGAATGCAGTAGGTAAAAGAATAGCCTTGACACAGAACCTTTACAAGCTTCCTCCATAAACTCACCATTGATTCAAAATGCAGTTCGGTTTAATGTCTGTTAAATGTAAATGATACCGTATATCCAATATATGTTTAGCATCTACACTAAATTATAAATAAGCACTAAATAAAGTGCTTATTGTAATGTGTTGATATGCACAGAAAAAAAGCTCCACTAGAGGCAGATTTTAAATAGTTTAAACATCTACATACTATTCATATTATTACAATTTTGCTGCAGTGAATGCAGTTAAAAATGACTATAAAAGGTTACAATAAAAGTTTAAAGTGTTCTATAAGCACCAACAATATTTACAATATTCTCAGAAAAGCATACTATATAAAGTAAGAGGAAGATGGATGATCACAAGCCATCAAACCAAGCTGAACTGCTTGAATTTTTGCACCAGGAGTAAAGGCATAAAGTTATCCAAAAGCAGTGTGTAAGACTGGTGGAGGAGAACATGCCAAGAAATGCATGAAAACTGTGATTAAAACTTTTGCACCAGGAGTGGCATAAAGTTATCCAAAAGCAGTGTGAAAGACTGGTGGAGGAGAACATTCCAAGATGCATGAAAACTGTGATTAAAAACAAATATTGATTTCTGAACTCTAAAAACATTATTAATATGAACTTGTTTTCTTTGCATTATTTGAGGTCTGAAAGCTCTGCACCTTTTGTATTATTTTTACCATTTTTTTATTTTCTGCAAATAAATGCTCTTAATGCATACAATGCATATTTTTATTTGGAATTTGTGAGAAATGCTGTCAGTAGTTTATAGAATAAAAGCAGAATTTGTATTGTACCCAAACAGATACCTATAAATAGCAAATCAGAGAAATGAAAAAGATTCAGAATCTAAAGTGGTCACTTGATTCTCTCTTATTTTTTTCCATAGCTGTATTTATACTAGCATATTACACTGACTAATATATGACAATTTCTCAACATATTGTGTCATTGCACACTTTTTTTCAGTCAGTTTAGACTAATGTAGGCCCTGTCACCAATTCCCACATATAAATACACTATTTCTATGCTTTTTATAGTCACTTTCTTTTAAATCTAAAAATAATGGTTTAAATTAGAATATGACCTTTTTCTGGCGTCTTCATTATTTTGTCTCCCAGCTGTATTTCAGTCAGGTACTACCTCCGCCCTAACCACCCCCCCCCCCCCCAACCAACCCCCCCGCCCCCCGTCCCCCGTCCCCCAAATGTCAATCATCCAGGACGCTCAGAACACTGCTTTGTGATATTGACTGTGACTGAAAGTCTTCCACGTCCTTTCCCTATTTGTTCATTTGTTTAATATTCAATCGTCTGGGGTTGCTGTGCAATCATCTCCGCTGCTTTAATAAAACCGGCTTTCCCGAGCTTCATCAATAAACTGGGTTGGGGCTCGTACTGCCGAGCGTTTGTAAGAGGACCGAAGTGATTTACACCCTCTCCAGCTGGGTGAGCCTACTGGGAAGGACGCATGCATGACAGAAGGCTTTTACGGACCAACCAGGGACCTCCAGGTGACTCACAGATCTTCAGAGACGTATAAAGATCAGACAGTAATTATAAAAGGACTTATACAAGGAGAGGTTAATATCAGTGCCGCAATCAGAGCGCTCCCACACTCCCTCTCGTGCTGAAACTTTAATGCGGATTCTAAAGAGGGCTCTGAATCTCTCTACCAATCTTGCAGGGCTTCAGGCTAAAACCAAAGGCAATCTATTCAGCGTGTAGGAGCCCACTGCTGGCGCAGCCATCCGTCATGAAGCAACAGGGTGGCTTGGACAGACCGCGAGTGTAAAGCAGAGCAGCATGTTGAACTTTACAAGTGGAAATGATAGCCTAAAGCATGCCAAACATGGCTCCTCTGATGTGGCCCTGCTAAGACGAGCCGCTGTGGTGACCCTCCAGCGTGGTGAAAAGTCACGCTGGTCCCTTCAGTCGTGAGTGGAGCTCTCTGAGGAGAAGATTAAGGGACAGAGCGCAAGGCTCACAAACACTATCAGCAATTCCACAGATAGCCCAGCACTCTGACTGTATCACAGCCTGACCATTAACTCACACTGCACACACACACATATACACACACACCACGGTGGACAACTGGAAAGATGGCAAACCAGTTTAAGAGTATGTGTGTGTATGTGTGTATTTATCGGTTCCTAGAGACACCAGGATGATTAGATATAGGGATATTTTACAGACATTTGTGAATGTTATTGTGATATTATGAATATCACTATTGTTAACGAGCTGTTCATTTGTTAATTGACAGATTATTTTGTAGTAAAATACTATTTTTTCTTGCTGAAGGTAATGTTAAGATGGGGAGCAGTGCAGTGCAGTGAACAAATGAAACCTGCAACAGATGAAAACATCACACAAACACAGAAAAAAGTGGTGGATGGGTGTTTTGCATGTGAGTGGGTGAATGTTTTTATGTGTATCAGTGAGTGGGTGGGTGTATATGTTGGTTGGTGGGTAAATGGCTGTTTGTGTGTGTTTGTGGGGGGGGGCTGTTTGTGTGAATGCTGGTTTTGGATGGTGGGTGGTTGTTTGAACTGGTGGTTGCATTGGGAGTTGGTGCTGATGAGTGGATGTTTGTGTTGGTTGGTGGGATATTGGTGGTGTTTGGTAGGTGTTTGTATGAAAAAGAAGTAGAATGTGTGTGTGCTTTTGTACTGCATGAGTGTTTGTGTGTAAGTTGGTTGGCTATTTGTGTGGTGGGTAGTGGGTGTTTATGCTGGTGGGTTGGTGTTTGCATTAGTGGGTGGTGTCTGGTGTTGGTGCGTAGGTGAGAGGTAGCAGTGGTTAGATGGATTTTTTGCATTTATTTTTAGATGCTAGTGGTGGTGGTTAGGGTGTTTGCATTAGTGTTTGGATGCTAGTGTTGGTGGTTATGGTGTTTTCATTGGTGTTTGGATGCTAGTGGTGGTGGTTCAGTAGGTGTTTGCATTGGTGGGTGGATATTAGTGTTTGGGTAAGTGGGTGTATATATATGTTTGTTGGTGGGTAAATGGTTGTTTGTGTGTGTGAGGAGATGGTGCTGACAACTGGATGTTTGTGTTGGTGGGTGGATATTGGTAGTGTTGGGTGTGTGTTTGTGTGAATAAGAAGTAGAGTGTATGTTTTTGTACTGTATGAGTGTTTATGTGTGAGTGGGTTGGCTGATTGTGTAGTGGGTGTTTATGCTGGTGTTGGTTGTTAGGTGGTTGTTTGCATTGATGGGTGGATGCTAGCGGTGGTTTGATTTGTATTTGCAATGGTGTTTGGATGCTAGTGGTGGTTAGATGGGTGTTTGCATTGGTAGGTGGATGGGTTTGAGTTGACATGTGTGGATGAGTGATGGTGATGGTGGGTGAATATTAGTGTTTTTGTATAAGTTTAGTTCGAATGGGTAAGATAGAAAGTGCATGTGGGTTAGTGAGTGGATATTGGGGTTGGGATAGTGGGTGTTTGTGTGGGTTGGTGGGTGTTTGTTTCCATTGGTTGGTGGCTGTTAGTGTTGTCGTGCTTGTGGGTGTTTTTTTTTTTTAAGGATAGCTGGTGTTTGTTGGTGCACAGATGCTGGTGTTTGTAAGTAAGTATTTGTGTGTGTGTTTGCATTGATTGGTGAATGGATGTTTGTGTTGGTGGGTAGATGCAGTTAGTGTTGTCTCATGGGTGTTTTTTTAAGGATGGCTGGTGTTTGTTGGTGGACAGATGCTGGTGTTGTTGAGTAAGTGTATGTGTGTGTGTTTGTGTTGATTGGTGAATGGGTGTTTGTGTTGGTGAGCTGGTGGATGGGTGCATAGGTGCGTGCATGTGCTAGGGTGTGTGTTTGCTTGTTTGTATCAGAAAAAGAGAACCACCCCTGTTCATGTCTTTTCTTCAATAAATTGCAGTAAAATTGAATCTTTAGAGAAGAATTTACATTATAAAATGTTAACAGCAGGCCTGGAGGAGCAGACACTGCACAAACACTGTCAGCGCCCAACATTTAGCGAGCCTGCTCTATCACCTTTTCTGTTTACACACAAATATGATTGACCAGTGGCCTGGAAAGGCTAGGTGACCAAATAAACACCTACACAACATTGGAAATGACACCGAGCAGAAAAGTGCTGGCCTAAACACACATTCTTATCTGCCTAGAGAGTAATGGAGCATAAAATCACTTCAGCTAAAGTAGCAAACACTTGGCTTTTAACCAAAACACTTGTACTGCCAGTGCACCCAGCTGGACCTCCGAAAGACAATCAACACAACTTCAGTTAGGGGTCAAAATACTTTGTGCTGAAAAGCTAATTGTTGTAAAGCATTTACCAGACTTCTTAAATAGGCCTACATTGGTGAATAATAATTATTATAAGAATATTATAATTAACATTAATTCTTAAGGCAGTAGTGGCTCAGCAGTTAGAGTACATTGATGTCTTGTGGCTGACCATTGCTTTGTGCCCCATTCCATCAGTTTCCAGCAGAAGTACAGTGAAAATTGCCTTGGTCTTGTCTTGTTTTGTCATGTCTTATCTTGTCTCAAAGATTGACATAGAAACACACTAAAGCATACTTAAATATCTGTAGTGCATTAAATATGTTTAGCTTATTTATTTGATATCCAAATAACCTCAAATATTCAACACATAATTGTGTTATACAATGTTACTGTACTGTAATGTTACTGCAGCTAGAAAAGACCTAGACTGAAAGTTTTCTCCAGTTCAGTGGTGGAAAAAGAAGAGCTGAACCTGCTCGGGGAATGTAGAAATAGAAAAAAAATAACCCTATTTGAATAGAGGGAGTTTTCTGAGGTTAAATCCTTTTCTTTTCTGTTTACATTCACTTATTCAGGGCTGGAGGCTAAACTGTAGTTATATTTTTCTGCTATGCAGATAAGGGTTTGGAGGTGTTTGGCAGTCAAATGTGTCACACAGTTTAGAGGGGAAAACACACCATTTACGTCTCTTTCATATTCAAATGTTTGTACCAAACAGCAGTTGTGTTAATTGGTCATAGCTGTGAGAATGCCTGAGAGACAAATACAGAGTGACAGAGAGAAAGAGAGAGAGAGAGAGAGAGAGAGAGAGAGAGAGAGAGAGAGAGAGAGAGAGAGAGAGAGAGAAAGAGAGAGAGAACCTTCTGACTCTAGCCTGAGACTGCTTGGTGGTGGGGAGAAAAACATGTAACATGCAAGAAAAACATGTTCATGGTCTGCTTGGTTTGATGTAGGTTGGGATGTAGGTTAAAAATGTAATGCAAGACTAATAAAATGTAGAATTACTAATTATTGCCATTTTCATTTGACAGGTTCAGAGCACTTTCTCTTGTCTGATGATGTAAAGGTGTGTGTGCAAGTGTGTATGCAGACAAACCAAGTCTCCCTGAAGCTGCGGGAGTCTCCCGCATTTCGGTAGTGGCTCCCTGATGCCCGCGAGTCACATATAATCTCCCGGAATTCAGAACGAGCGCCCCACACTGCACACAAACGCGCACACAGGTGACAGACTTTTTTTCTCTAATCGCGTGTGGGAAGGAGAGAGAGAAAACAAAGAGGGTTCTGATTGGCCTGTTCTCTGCATCAGTTTTTAGTGTGGGCGGGCAGTGTTCCCCCCCCCCCTCCCGGACGGGATTTGTTCAGTGAGTGAGAGAAAGCATATCATGGCGGAGGCAATATTAATAATTATTGCAATATGATATGTTTTTGATGTTTTTGTGATATTGTAACTGTCAATTTTTGTAAAATAAAGGCTTTTTTTTCCAAAAAAAAAAAGAAAACAGGAAAGCAGAGGCAGGGCCTTCCAAAAAGAAAAAAAGATAAAACTCATTTCACCTCTGAATACTCTAAATTTTATTTAAAAAAAAAGTAAAATTAATTAATATAAAAGTAAAGTTTCGTTATCCTTTGGTGTGTGCAAGTTTTTTTGTTTTGTTTATTTTGGGGGGGGGGGGGTGGGGTACTTAAAGTGTTTTTAATCGCGTCCACATCGCAGTGTTTGTCTTTCACTTGGGCTATTGACTACAGTGCCCCCCACATTTTCTAATATATTCTGTCTAAATCCATAAGATTTTAGAAAATGTTCAGAAATGCAGACAAAATAAATGCAAACTACAGACGGGTTTCTGTGCAGGAGGGTTTCTCCACATTCAAATCTATAGTTATGAAAGCGAAGCATTCGAAGTTCTGCTATAGACTCCAATGCTATTTCACCTCATTACCTGTCCAATCAGCTGCTCCCGATGCTGATGTCTCGTTCTCCCCACCTCCTTTCCCTCCACCTCCAGGGGGCCTTCCATGTACGAAAGGATCTATATGTATCAAGACCTGGGCTGATAACCGGGCTTACTCCAAAGACTTCATATAAAAACTGTTTAAATATAACCACTTTATAATATGTTTGTATTTTGTTCATCACTAAACATTTCAACTAACACATTTGCCTCTGGAGTCGTAATAGTAAAAATGTATTTATGTAGCACAAAAATATGCCTTAAGAGACATCATTTTAAATTCATTTTCAGCCTCATACTATGTGAACTGCTGTTACAAACAGCAAAACCATTAAAGATAAAAGAATAAAGTTAAAAGAATAAAACCTGCCAGTAGCCTCTTAACAACACATTCTACACAATGCCTCCAGATGGCAACAGACAGAAACTGGGTATCATACGGCTCCAGGCCAAATTGCATATGGGCTTTCTAGGTCTGACTGACAGTCTGTCTGCTAGACTCAGCCCTGGCTCCAGTATTTTCAGCTTTCTTTGTGTGCAGCAGAGTAAAGTTTCAGTTTGCATTTCTTTTTTTTTCTTCTCTTTTTTCTTCTATTTGTGTCTGAGTTACTTTGTATGCTCCTCACGTGGCTAAAAGTATTCTATTAAGCCAGACAGGTCATGCTCTGTCCTCCAGTAGTGTTTGTTAATTCTCTGCAGTTCATCTCCATTACTGACTTTAGAGCGTGTATTCACTGCTTCACTGAAGTTCATCGCAGCAAGGTCAACCTGTGGTCTGGATAATCTCCAGTGGCTAATCTGGATTTACAGAAATTGATTCTTTTCAGAGAAACAATGAATAAGAAGTAGATTGTTTTTAGACCTTGTAACATTATTACCATCATAGACAGTGCATGCAGCAACATTAGGGCATTTTAGATTTGTTTTGTAGGTCATAAATGAGCCCGTCCCATGAATAAACATATTAAGCAACCATTTCTCTTTTTGTTGAAAGGAATATACACTGCCTGGCCAAAAAAGAAAGTCGCCCCCACCCCCCCAAAAAAAAAAGTCATAAGTTTTGTTGGACTGCCTTTGGCTTTGATTGCCGCACCTATTTACTGTGGCATTGTTTTGATAAGCTTCTGCAATGTTAGAAGATTTATTTCAATCCAGTGTTGAATGAACTTTTCACCATCTTTCATTGATGATGGTAGAGTTTGACTGCTGTGCAAAGATTCTCAATGGGGTTAAGGTCTGGACTCTGTGGTGAATAATCCATGTGTAAAAATGATCTTGTGCTCCCTGAATCACTTTTTCCCAATTCCAGCCTGATTAATCCTGGCATTGATATGTTGGAATAAGACTCTTTTTTTTGTCCAGGCAGTGGTTCTATACTACTATTATTTATTAAGTTATTTTACTTTAAAGCAGCAGTCCCTAAGTTTTTTTCTTCTTTTAAATTGATAGAAGTAATATTTTTGTGTTGGGAAAGAACAAAATATTATGGCAATTATCGCTAGAGATTGTAATTAATTTGTCATGGTCAGAACAGAATAGCAGACAAGCGCAGATACTGATAAAAACAATAGATGTTTATTATAAGAATAAACAGATGTATTCAGGGTCGATACAGAAACAAGGGTGATCACCAGTAGACAGAGCAATGAAGACAAAACCATACCATAAACGAGAGACAGTCCAGAGTTCATACACAAGCAATCCAGTATCAGAGATAATCCAAGAGGCAGTGGTGAAAGCACAGTCCAGGTCATACACAAAACAATCCAATATCAAAGGCAGAGGCAAAAATCGGCGTCGGGAAACAAAAGGCAAGGTCATACACAAAGTAAACTGAGACAAGAGATAAGTAACGCTTTGTATGAGGATAACCTACAATACGCGGCGATGAAGTCTGTTTGGCGTGCACCTATATAGTGCCAGTAATTAGTATTCGGGGCTTCCTGGTGGAAGCAGGTGAGGTGTCACGTGATCAGGTGAGTGCGTGATGTCAGCGGGTGGTGCATTCTGGGTAGTGTAGTTGTTAACCTGAGAACCTCCGTTAGAGCTGGGTGTGGAAGGGACAGAGGAGCTAACAGCACCAGACGTGACAGTACCTCCCCCCGAGGGAGTCGAGACGGAGACGGAACGGGGACGACCACGACGACGTCCACCCGACGGGCAGGGAGTACCGGCGGGAGGAGCAGGAGAAACCACAGAGGTGCCAGACAGGCGGGGGATGCGAGACTGGGAACCCCGACGCACCGGAACCGAGGAGGAGAGTGAGCGCTTGGGACACCCACGGGGTCTAGGAGCAGGTTTACCAGGGTGACGGGCATGAAATTCGGCCAGAAGAGCAGGATCCAGCACATCCCCAGCGGCAACCCAGCAACGCTCCTCAGGGCCGTAACCCTCCCAGTCTATGAGATACTGGAGCACACCGCCACGCCTGCGGGAATCCAGCACCTCTCGAACCGCATAGGTAGACGAAGCCTCCCCCTCCACTGCCGCGGGCGGCACGTCGTCTGGAACACCCTCAGCCAGCGGACCTGGGACAAGAGGCTTGAGCAAGGAAACATGAAATGAGTTATGCACTCTGTACTGAGAAGGCAACTCAATCTTATAAGTAACGTCATTGACTTGTGAAAGAACTTTAAACGGGCCAATATACTTGGGTAGTAGTTTCCTACAGGACCCCTCAAACCTCAAGTCCCGGGTCGACAACCACACACGATCTCCGGGCTGGTATTGGGGGGTGGTACCTCGGTGTCTGTCAGACTGCTCCTTGTATTTGCGCAAGACCTCAGAAACCTGCTGATGTGTTTCCTCCCACACCTGCTCACTCCGCTTCATCCAGTCATCCACGGCGGGTACATCGGAAGACACAGCTGTCCACGGAGCTAACGGAGGCTGGTACCCCAGAACGCACTGAAAGGGTGTAAGACCAGATGTGGAGTTAGTGAGTGAGTTTTGGGCTATTTCCGCCCAAATGAGATACTGAGACCACTCTGTAGGATGTTTGAAACAGTACAATCTAAGAAATTTTCCTAATTCCTGGTTAACTCGTTCACATTGACCATTGCTAGTGGGGTGAAAACCAGAGGTGAGACTAACGTGCACTCCTAAGTGTTCAAAAAAGGATTTCCATACTCTGGAAGTAAATTGAGGACCCCTATCGGAGAGGATGTCCTCCGGAATACCAAAGTGTCTAAAGATGTGTGTGTATATAGCCTGAGCTGTCTGAAGAGCAGTGGGTAGTGCTGGAAAAGGGATAAACTTTACTCCCCTAGAAAATCTGTCAACAACAGTAAGAACAGTGGTGTAACCCTCAGATTCAGGTAGGTCTGTGACAAAGTCTACAGCAATGTGTGACCAGGGTCTGTCTGGGACGGGTAGAGGAACTAGCTTACCGGCTGGAAGGGTTTTGGGTGTTTTGCATTGTGCACAGACAGAACAGGAAGCTACGAATGAGTGTATGTCAGCTCGCATGGTTTCCCACCAATAGCGAGCTGAGATCAGTTGCAGCGTACGTGTAACCCCTGGGTGACCAGAAGTAAGGGCAGAATGTGCCCAGCCAATGAGTCGTTCGCGAAATTGCTCAGGTACAAAAATCTTGTGAGGAGGACAACCCTCCGGAGGTGGTGTGTTAACTGAACCTTGCTGAATAAGATCGTCAAGTTCCCATCTAATGGCAGCTATACGAACTGTGGGTGGTAGAATGCGTTCTGGTTCGGAAGGGTGGCTACCCTCATTTGACGAACTGAAAACCCGGGATAATGCGTCAGCTTTAGTATTACGGTGACCTGGACGAAATGAGATAGAAAAATCAAATCGCGAGAAAAACAAGGACCAACGAGCTTGACGGGGGTTTAGACGTTTAGCAGTGCGTAGATATTCCAAGTTTTTGTGATCAGTAAGTACGGTAAATGGGTGTGCAGCCCCCTCCAGCCAGTGACGCCACTCCTCTAGAGCCAATTTGACAGCCAATAACTCTCTATCCCCTATACCATAGTTGCGCTCAGCAGGTGACATTTTACGAGAGAAGAAGGCTATGGGATGTAGCTTAGGCGGTGAACCGCTGCGTTGGGAAAGAACAGCCCCAACGCCAGTATCAGATGCGTCGACCTCGACTGTAAACGGTAGTTCAGGTTTGGGGTGCATGAGAACTGGAGCTGAAACGAAAGCAGCTTTTAACTTATTAAATGCCTGGTCGGCTTCAGGAGACCATTTAAGGATCTTAGTGGCGTTCTTAGTGAGTGCGGTGAGTGGGGCAGCTATACTGCTGAAGTTACGAATAAAACGCCTATAAAAATTTGCAAATCCCAAAAAACGCTGGAGATCTTTGATGGACAGGGGAGTGGGCCAACTAGTGACGGCGTCTACTTTACAGTCATCCATAAGAACTCCCTGGGAGCTGATAACATAGCCGAGAAATGCGACTCTCTGAAGATGGAACTCGCATTTCTCGGCTTTAGCATAGAGATTGTTCTCCAATAAACGTTGGAGGACCGAACGAACATGCTGCACGTGAGAGTCAAAATCAGACGAATAGATCAGAATGTCGTCTATAAAAAGTGTGACGAACTTGCCAATCATGTCTCTAAAAATGTCATTCATAAATGACTGAAACACGGCGGGGGCGTTAGCGAGACCATAACTCATAACCATGTATTCATAGTGGCCATTAGTAGTAGTGAATGCAGTTTTCCACTCATCCCCCTCCTTAATGCGGATTAAATTGTACGCACTACGCAAATCGAGTTTGGTGAAGTAAGAGGCGTTGCGCAACTGTTCAAGTGCACACGGAATGAGAGGCAGGGGGTACGCAAATTTTTTAGTGATAGCGTTTAAACCTCGGTAATCTATACAGGGCCTCAGTCCACCGTCTTTTTTCTTCACAAAGAAGAAACCCGAACCAACAGGAGATTTTGACGGGCGAATGAAACCCTGAGCTAACGCTTTGGAAACGTAATCTGTCATAGCCTTCTCCTCATCGAGAGTAAGGGGGTAAACTCTAGCTTTGGGTAAGGTGGCACCCTCCACTAGGTCAATGGCACAATCACATGGGCGATGAGGAGGCAACTTAGTAGCATTGTCTTTACTGAAAACATCAAGCAAATCAGAGTATTCGGGAGGAATAACAGGAGATTCAGAAACATGGGGACTTTCCACAGTAGTGGACTGAATAACTAAACTATCCAGAGCTAAACAATGTTCATGACAGTGAGCAGACCAAACCGTGATATCCCCATCGCGCCAGGAGACAGTGGGATCGTGAGTCTTCAGCCATGGCATGCCCAGGATAACAGGATGTTCGGTGCAGGGAAGCACGAAGAGTGGTAGTTCCTCATAATGGAGAGCGCTGGCTTGAAGAGTGATGGGCAGAGTCTGCAGGGTAACCGGCTTGGAGCGAACAGTCTTTCCATCAACAGCATGGATGGCTAATGGACGTAGAAGTTCTCTGGTGGGTACTCCATGCTCCTTAACTAGGTCCAGACTGATGAAGTTCCCCTCCGACCCGGAATCTACAAGCGCTGGGACAGAGAGCATACCAGTAGGTAACATAATATTTACAGGCAAAGAAAAACATTTAGAGCGAAGGATTGTGTTATGCTTACGTACCACGTTAGCGCGTGGAGAGCACTCCACGCGCTGTCCCAGGGCTGGAGCTTTCACAGGTCGGGTCAGGAGACCACACTCAGCCTTGAAATGCCCGGCCTCCCCACAATAAAGGCATAGGCGAAGCCGGATTCGACGCTGTCGCTCCTCTGGAGTTAGCCGGGTTTTCTGGATATCCATGGGCTCTGGGGCAGGCAGCGCAGCTTTCTCCGGAGTGGGAGCGCGGGTCAGAGACACAGGAGTGTGTTGAGTGCGAGGACTGATCTTGGGTCGGCGCGAGAGAAGTTGATCCAACCGGATCGACAGTGAGATGAGCTGATCCAGGGTCAGTGAATCATCTCTGCAGGCTAATTCCCTCTGTACATCTGGGTTAAGTCCGCATCTAAACACGTTGATCAAAGCAGCGTTATTCCACCCACTACCAGCTGCAAGAGTGCGAAACTCCAGAGCGTAGGAAGCCACCGGCTTCTGACCTTGCTTTAGAGCCAGCAAAAGTTCTCCATTAGATTGTCCATAACGCGAATGATCAAACACTGAGCGGAAAGTAGCTAAAAAGTCAGTGTAACTAGCCCCAGAAAGTTCTTCCCAAATAGCTGTAGCCCACTCGAGTGCCTTACCAGAAAGCCGTGAGATAACAAAACCGATCTTAGCTTTATCGGTTGTAGGCGGTGAATTACTGAAAAACACGGAGCATTGTAAAAGAAAACCGCTGCATTTTTCCGGATCCCCATCAAACAACTCCGGTTTAGAGACAGAAAATCCAGGCACAGAAGAGTTAGCGTTAGGCATACTGGGGGTAGCTAACGGGCTAGGGCTAGGCTCAGTTACGCCTCTGAGGTGAGCTAGCAGCTCAGCTAGTTGTTGCTGCTGCGTGGTTTGCTGGCGGGCTAGCTCCGAAACAGCTTGGGTCACACCAGCGAGCGTTTGCTGGTGCTGACCGAGTAGCCTCCCCTGGTTGGCTAAACCAGATCTAATAGCCTCAGTATCTGCTATCTGATCTTGTACGGCCGCGTATTCTGTCATGGTCAGAACAGAATAGCAGACAAGCGCAGATACTGATAAAAACAATAGATGTTTATTATAAGAATAAACAGATGTATTCAGGGTCGATACAGAAACAAGGGTGATCACCAGTAGACAGAGCAATGAAGACAAAACCATACCATAAACGAGAGACAGTCCAGAGTTCATACACAAGCAATCCAGTATCAGAGATAATCCAAGAGGCGGTGGTGAAAGCACAGTCCAGGTCATACACAAAACAATCCAATATCAAAGGCAGAGGCAAAAATCGGCGTCGGGAAACAAAAAGCAAGGTCATACACAAAGTAAACTGAGACAAGAGATAAGTAACGCTTTGTATGAGGATAACCTACAATACGCGGCGATGAAGTCTGTTTGGCGTGCACCTATATAGTGCCAGTAATTAGTATTCGGGGCTTCCTGGTGGAAGCAGGTGAGGTGTCACGTGATCAGGTGAGTGCGTGATGTCAGCGGGTGGTGCATTCTGGGTAGTGTAGTTGTTAACCTGAGAACCTCCGTTAGAGCTGGGTGTGGAAGGGACAGAGGAGCTAACAGCACCAGACGTGACATAATTCAGCCTGTGTGAGTGTAGGGGGCACAGGTAGGAGGGGCAGCTGGGCACGGGTCTATGGGATCTATCCCATAATGCACCGCTGGCCCACTCTACAAGTTAGACTGGCTTTAATTACTGTTCTAAATCAATGTCTAAATCAGTGTTTGGGTAGTGTTGTATGCCTTGTGTGTCATTAATGCAGGTTTAGATAGTTGTGTGTAATTTTTTTCTTCTAACTTACTGTGAACTGGGTTGATTGCCATTATGGTCACCTCTGAGGGGTTTCCACACATTTAGCATAATTGGCAAGAGAGAAGTAGGCCATTAATAAAGAGCTTTAAAAATAACATGCTGCCCTGTGTATTCTAATTAATGGTATCTCCATCTTGGCAAGACAATTCCTGCAATGTCTAATAGATTCAATCTAATAAAAGACTGGTTTGGTTGTCTGTTGGCACAAAGGCAAGCTATTAACACTAAGTTCCGACTGTTACAATACAAATGGTTATTCAGAACTTATATTACCCCTGTAAAACTTCATCATTTCAATTCAAATATTCCTGATGACTGTGTTAAATGTGGTACACCTAAGGACACTCTTCTTCATTGTATGTGGCAATGTACAAAACTTCAGATATATTGGAAAGAGGTTACAACATTTATTTCTTGTGTAATTAAATATGATATGCCAATGGATTAAACTCTATATGCTGCACATTTTTCCTGATGGTTTTGGATGGACTGAAATAAGGAGAAAACTTGTCAGTTTTTGCCTATTACAGGCCTAGCATGTAATTGCATTGAACTGGAAGAACACTGAGGGACCCAAGAGAAACCAATGGATTAAACAAATGTACAGCAACCTGGCATTGGAGAAACTGACCTATTTTGCTAAAGAGAAGTTTGAGGACTTTGAAGACATGTGGTTACCCTTCTTGCGATTTGTAAAAAAAAATGTAACGTAAAAATTGTAAAGATGTAAAGTTTGTATTGATAGAGTGAGCATTGGGTTTTAGGGTGGGGGGGTGATTTGTGGTTGTAAAATGCTAAAAAATAATAAAGATATTTGTGAAAAAAAACATACTGGTTTGGTTATTTTGTTTGATGGAGTTGCTTTGCATATGTCAATAGCATTTAATAAATGAACAAAACAATAAAAAAGTATATAATCAAAAACACAGAATTTAACATAGCAACTTTTGTACACTAACCTGCACTAAAAATACTCTGTAATGTCCAATTTCCTACACAAAATAATACAAACTCACCACAGAAGTCTCTTTTATCTAAGCCTGAAATCCGCAAAACTTACAGATTGTTGCTTTAAGTGCCTCCATGAATTAAAAAATATAGGTCTAAATAAAACACCAATGTAATTTATTTAATTTAAAATTTCAAGTACAAACAAAATTAATAAGAATAACTGATATCTCCCTAAACACAGAAGTGGTTGATTATATTTGAGTTGTTCACTGGAACATTGCTGAAGCCCAGGGCAAGCTTGAGCTGAGCAGGACTCATGAGTGAGTCATTACTGTTACTTCAGATCTGAGTCTGTGGGATAATCACTGTCTGAAATGTGCAAGAGTAAATCTTGTAGAGCACTTTGACATTTATGAGTCAGTGTCATTTTAATAAGCACATGCACTTTTAATTAGAAATGATTTGGCAAGTCCTAAAGTAGTTGACTGTGTTTGCAGTGGTTTAAGAAATAGCCTAATCTATTGTTAATCATTGAGGAAGGACATTGTGAAAGTGGATATCATTCCTTATACAATAGTGACTGTAGTCTGAAGTATAGATAGTGTGATTCCTTTCCCTTTCCTGAGTCTTTCCTGTTGTTTTTTGTTATTATGCTCATGATTCCTACATCTACTGTAACTGTAGATTAACTTTTATTTATAAAGATTCTGTTACTCTTATTCTGCTGTGTTAAAAGGGAAAGGGATTCTGGAAAACACCTGGAAAGGCTACTCAACAGAATAGTTATTTATTTTTTTATTATTTATTTGTATTTTTTATCCTATTTTCTTCTTAATTTAGAAGGCCAATTGCCCAACCCACTCATTAGGGCTCCCTCTATCACTAGTAATTCCTCAACACCAGGAGGGTAAAGACTAGCACATGCCTCCTCCGATACATGTGAATTCAGGCACCGCCTCTTTTCGAACTGCTGCTGATGATGTAGCATTGCCGAGTAGCATCACAGCATGTTCGGAGAAAAGCGCAATGACTCGGTTCTGATACATCAGCTCACAGACGCCTTGTGCTGAGCAACATCACCCTTTGGAGAGTGATGATGGGAAAGAGCACCATCCATCCACCCAGAGAAAGCAAGGCCAGATGGGCTGTCTCAGGGCTCCGGCAGCTCATGGCAAGCTACATAACCAGGATTTAAACCAGTGATCTTCCAATCATGGTCACAGCACCTTCGCTGGACAACTCGGAGCCCCCAAAAGAAAAAAATATTTAAGCCACTGTTTAAACTGCAGTGTGAAAACAAAACAACAAACACATAAACCTTGGACTTTCAGGTATGAAAACTGTTGTATTAGAATGACAATAAGGAAAAAACTAAATTCTTTCAAAAGCTGCCAGATTAGACTTTTTTTTTTGTGTTGTAAGTATGTCTGGTACTCACATACTTTCTGAGATAGTCTGTTAAGCTGTGTCTCTCAGCCAAACTCTGGGCTTCATGAACAATCAGCTGTGTTTCTCCTGTGAGCTGTAGATAGCAGCGCTGGCTCTGAGAAGTCACCGTCCTGCTGTTCAGTAGAATACCTGTGTATCGCTCACTGTACACTTGTTGAAAGCCGTAATGAGGCTCCTCTGCCCACCCTCCAAGCTTCATCCTGCTACCGACGCCATGCCATTGTGCTCCGTGAATAGCTGCATGCCAGCTTTGTGAAGAAGACAGAAAAATGACAGATGAGTCACTGGGTTGGTCTGTGGCTCAAAACTAAAGGATCGCTATTAGTGAAGATTCATCCCTCGGATGAAAAGAGATAATAGGAAATGTGACATGCTTAAAAAGTGGAAAATCAACCCCATGTATTTAGTCATTAGTATTTGTGTTTGACTATTTATCAGTAAATGTATTTGTGAAGCCTTTTTTTAATGGCTCCAGTGTTGTGTATAATGTGTCAAATGTTAATGTTTCTTATTGGTGACCCAGTCTTTACTCTCTAGCAAGAAAATGGATTCGATGAGAGATGAGATGCTAAAAACTGCAATTATCATGCTTTTTGAATAATTTTGATGATAATTGTAGTTGAAAATAACATTTACATGTACATTTACATGTACAAACTGTAGCGTCTGTGATTTAGTCGGCTGAGCATCATATTCATATCTTTGCAGTGAGCTGCAAAAAGCCATACAGACACCAATGCACAAGTATGAATGTTATGCTACAGACCAGGGGTCGCCAATAAAGTTTGGGCCAGATATTTTCCAAGGCATTACGTGGCGGGCCACAAAAAAAAATCTGTTTTGGAAAATAAAGTGTAATGGGATGGAGTTCTACAGACTAGTAGCTCTCCAGCCCAGAGGGTTGTTGAACCCAATTGCAGAACAGTTGAATTTAAAGCAGAAAAAATATATATATATATAAACACCCTGCTCCTCACGTGAGATCGAACCTGTGTCGTTGCTACCGCTGCCCTGGCTAGTAAATTGGGAAACGGCTGGGAAAAACACCCCCATAGGGAGATAGGGAGCCCAAGAACTGGCGGAAAAACGAGAATGAGTGGAAACTAAAGTGAAGCCGAGCGCGGCAGAGAGAGAGAGGGGAGGATTGTAAACAAAAGCTCGCCAGAGAAGCATTTTTTTTTTCATCATCGTTCATTATAGTTCAAAAAACCTCACGGGCCAGATGTTGCCCGCAAGCATGTAAGATCTGGCCTGTGAGGTTGCTGCTTAATGCCGACCCTTTCTCTAGACTCTGCATTGATTCAAAAGTATAAGTTGGCTTTTATAGTGTAAGTGTTACAAATTTGTTGAGGTGCACTTTAGTCATATAGGTGCATAGTTCATAAAATCTTATAGGCACTAGCACTAGTCAATCAGTAATGTGTTATAACTACTTTATTACAGCAAAAGTGTGATTACAATACCGTGGCACATTATTTTGTTGCACTGTTGAATACATTCTAAAATGAGTTCTGATTTATCTAATGATGTATCCACCACCAATCTAATAATTCATTAATTTAAAAAACAGCTGCTCTTAACTGGTAGCTTTTACATAGCATAACCTGTCAGGACATAGCTCCACAGATCTCCAGCATGAGGAGTGTATTGATATCTTTGTTAAGATTGCTGCCCTACATTGTCACAGCACAGACACCAGCTAAGAGTGACTGATGATTGCAGCAGATCTCATTCATTTCTGGATACCCCATCACTCTCCCTCCTCATTCTTTACCTACTGACATCCAGTGCATTTTGGTAAACAGCCAAAGAATGCCCAGGCCTAGGCCTCCATTCATACGTGTTTGCAGGTGACAGATTCCAGCAGTCTTCTGATGTATCTCAGGAAAAGGAGCGGGTCTTCAGATTCACGATGTTAGCGCGGAAATGGAGGAGAAGGAGGAAAGGCATGATGGAGTGACAGAAAGTAATTACCAAAGAGAAAATGGGAGAAGAAGAGAGAGGGAACGACCACGTTTGCCTTAGACTAGGTGGTGCAGGTTTAATGTCCGAGTGATCATGAAAAATCGCTCATCCCATAAATACATAAGAAAGGAGGAAAGAAGGTGACGAAAGGAGACACAGGGGATTTTGCTGCAACCAGCCATCCGTTCCTGTGGAATTCAGAAGCACGACCATGTGTTAACATCTGTTAAAACTGCAGTAGTTCTGTAATTCAAGTTGTTCTCAGGTTTCTAGGGGTTTCACTAATTAGATATACTACAGCTAAATGAGGGCAAAGTTTGGATTCAAGTTTATTTTGGTACTTTTTATATCACATTTAAGATTTGGTGATCTAACAGTGGTTTATTGCATATATTCATAAATAATGCCACATCTGATAAAACTACAAGTCTGCTTTCTCCCTGAAAAAAGATATAGCATAGCTGGTGTTCCTTTCTGTCACACCTTAGCCTGTGTCTGTCTTGTGTTTTTCCTTTTTTTTGGTCCTTCTTGCTTCTGTCCTTTGTTTCTTTTGTTTTGTTTACCTCCTCATGTGCTCCATGTGCTTCACGTGGCTCTGTATAGTTTTTGGTCTTGTCTTCGCCTTAGCCCCGCCCTGTCATCCTGAACCCCTCCTGTCTCATTTGTAACCCCGCCCCCTCGTTACATCTACAGGTGTCTCTTTTCTGTGACTGTGCATAAATACCCCATGTGCTCTTTTTATTCTCTGTTGTGGTTTTTGTGTTTGACTCTCTGGCCAGTATTTTTGTTTTCTTTAGTTTATGTTTCTGTGTTTGCTTATTTTGCTTGTTTGTTTATTAGTCTTATGGTTAATCCTGTTTGTTTTAATTCCCTCGTGTTTATTATTTGACATATGGAAAATAAACGAGACCTGCATTTGCATTCTGTCTCCACCTTGTTACAATTCCCTGTAAACAGTATGCTTATTTTGACCTCTTTCTTTACTATTTACCGCAGTGCTAGTTAAAGAGGCTATCTGTTAGCTTACGTTTAATGTGTTGGGCAAGCGTGCTTAACTGTATATTGATATTGCATTAGCTGGAGCTTGTAAAAATGTAGAGGCTTGTTTTATGCATCTTGGAGAAACTCACTTGGTAGAATTGCAGCAGGATCTAGCCAGCAAGTGACAAAATAATGCACGAAAATGAATAAAATATATTTGAGAAGTTTGTGAAGAACAAATATAAGATAGCATAGATAGCATAGTACAATCGCAACTGAAAATAAGCCAAAAAATAAAATAAAAAAAATTATCAGAACTATTTTTTTCCCTAGGACTTCATTAACAGCTTTTTTAGGAGATTAACCATGTTCATTTGCTCCCAAGGGCAGCTTAGCTCAGTTTAACCTTTCTCTAACAGTTCCAAATGGTTATTTTTAACAGGGTGTTAATGAATCGTCAAGATTTAATGGTGTCAACCTAGCCAGGCCTTGGTGAACCTACCAAGGCACCGGCTGACATCATGCATCATGTGCTGCTCTCTGCACCCCAGGAGCAGAGATTAGCCTAAGTTCTGCTCTCCTCACGCCTGGAGAAAAATAACTGAAACAGTAATTACTCCAGCACTCAAGACACATTAATTACCATACTCACCAAGGAGTGGGCCCTGTGTCTCCCACATCATCTGAAAGAGCCCCGAGAGGCGACGCACAGAGCCCACTTTAATGTCAGGAGTTCATTAAGTGGCCGACGAGGTGCTATCACTGTCTGGGGTGTTTAGTTTGAGTAGGCTATCAGTATTGTCAGAGATGTGACGTACACTCTCGATGCTGCTCTGGAGAGCAATAATATTAATGCTCCTGGTAGAATAGAGGGCATTGTACTTTATATTTTTCTATTCATAGTATTATGTATCACGACCTTGGTCATTCTGTAGAGATGCATGAAGCACTGCATACCAATAACTCTTCTGCCAGGCTTCCTCAAGACCTTTTTCTTCATTTTGTGATTGAAGTAAGTAACTGTCTAGTCTTGTGTCTGTCTGGTTGTGTTATAGCATGAGCTATAGATGAGTCTCAGATGCCAGCCAGCTAGAATATACTGTAGTGTAGCACCACTGGCAGTATTCTAAAATGTTTAACCTTCTTCTAAGCAGGAAGAAGGTCATTGAAGTGACATTTAAAGGTCACCTTCCGTCGTTTTTTCTTTCATTTTAAAATGTCTAGTTGTGGTCTCTAGTATGAATGAATGACATGTGAGCCGTTTTTGTAAAAAAAAAGTGCTCAGGTGTCTCTGTATAGCTCTTTTTTAATGGACTGTTTTAGGGGTGTGTCCAAAATGACCGGATTCCAGCTTTGCTCATGAATATTCATACATGCAAACAGAATGCAAATATCTCTCCTCTGATTGGCTAGGAGCACTGCGACGCCCCTCCACCGCTCTGCCGCTCACTGCCTCCCACCTCCTAAAGGTGCTTACACACTGAACGCGGTATGCCGCGCGGCATTCCGCTGTGCTGCCGCTCTGCTCTACGCTGGTCAGTTGCGGGTGCGTTGCGCTGCTGCTGACGCCAAGCGTCTCCTGCTGATAATAGGCGGAGTTTTCTAAAACCCATCACCTCTGCGAGCGGTGTTTTGTAGTTTTGAGTCTCTACAGCCTCTGTGGATCTGTATCTGTTTCTCAGCCTCAGAACAAAGCTCTGATTCTTCTCTTCCTCCTGTTATCTCTATATGAGTGTAGGGAAGTGATGTACAGCTGAGGGGATTCACTAATCGCTATTATTAGTCTCTCGCGCACGTTTATTGTTGTTTGGACTACAGTTTCTCTCTAGTCGCGTGAGTTCACGTCATGCGTTTTCTGCCGAGGTACCGCTTGCCGCGAGGTCAAAGTTGAACCATGTTGAACTTTGCCCGCGGTAAGCGGTAGCGCGGTGGAGGCGTGGTTATGGGCGGGGAAACGCGCCGCTTTCCGCTCTGCTCCGCGGCAGCGACGCACCGCTCTACCGCTCTAGACACTATTGAATCCTATGGGGGTCAGCGTACCGCGCCGCACCTACCGCGTGCAGTGTGTAAGCACCTTAACTGATGAGCGGTGATGTTGCGTCGCTTCAGCTCCGCCTCTGGGAGTTTCTCGAGCCAAGGTGGGCTGGTCTGTGAGTTTCTGCCTACGTAGGCAGAAAGATAATTCAAAATTCACCCGTTTTTCGGAGGGGGGGAGGGAGGATTTCTTTGCTTAGCTCCTGCAGACAATGGGGGCTGCAAAACAGTTTAATGTGCAGGTGTACACATTCAACTCGGAGAGACCTACTGTATTCCACAAAAAACAAGAAAAATCGGATTTTCGCGGAAGGTGACCTTTAAATGACCATGTCATTTAAAGCCTTTAGTATTAATTAAAATAAAAAAAATAAGAATAATATTCATTTTCTTGACACAAAATCACATTAGCACATAAGGCAACTGAGAAAAGCCCTGAAACATGCCAGCAGACCATCAGGATTACTGGTCTATTCAATTTCAGCCCCTCCTTTTTACCAACAAAATGATTTTTAGGTTTCTTATTCAATATTTTGAGTGTTTTAGGAAAAACTAGAACATACTATAAATGGTCAATCATATATTTTCACTCATAGTTTACAGTACCAGTCAAACGTTTGGACACACCTTCTCATTCAATGCTTTTATTTTTTTCTACATTGTGAATGAATACTGAAGTCATCATGACTATGAAGGAACACATAAGAATCCAAAATACTCTGTGAAGCATTTAGGTGGCTCTTATCTGAGGTGCTCTTAACTTGCAGTTTCTGAGGCAGGTAACTCTGATGAACTTATCCTGTGCAAAACAGAGGTAACTCTTGGCCTTCCTTTCCTGGTCCTGATGAGAGCCACTTTCATCATAATGTTTTTGATGTTTTTTGCGATTGCGCTTAAAGTTCTTGAAATCTTTTAGCTTGACTGACCTTGAGTAATTGTTTTTCTTTAGCTAGTTGAGTAGTTATTGCCATAATATGGATTAAAACATTATTCAAATAGGGCTATTTACTGTATACCAACTCTACCTTTTTACAACTTTACAACTGATGCTCTCAAACGCATTAAGAGGGTAAAAAAGCCAAGTTAGTAAAGCCAACTCTTGACAAGTTCAGCACAGCTGTTAACTGAAAGCCATTCCAGGCGACTCTACCTCATAATAAAGCTGACTGAGAAAATCCAGCCAAGATGTGCAAAGCTGACATCTAAGCAAGAGGTGCTAGAATCTAAAATATAAAGCATATTGTGCTTTGTTTAACTTTGTTTGTCTACTGAATAATTCCATGTTTTTCTTCATAGTTTGGATGGCTTTACTGTTACAATCAACAATTAAAAAGTGAAAAACCTGGTACTATACAATAATGTCTTACTAAATAATATGTATCACGATCAGGATTTCAACCTTAGACTTGCTTTTGGTCATAGGGTAAAAATAACTTAGAAATTAGTGCTGAGACTAGTTGAGTTCATACTTCTTTTTAGGTCTAAGGTAAAGATAAATTAGAAATGTAACTTTTGTATTCTCATTTGCTAAACATTATTGTTTTTTTTTATAAAATATAACTTTAGTAGGTCAGATTAGAGGGTCAAGTCTTTGGGAGTTTAAAGCACCTATGTTTTAGTAAAAATATTGACATTCAGTGCCATTTATTGCTAATGTATCACATAAAAAAACAATATGATATATTGCAATATATATTTTTTTATACTACCCCTAATCAATACATATAATGTATAATTAATGGTAATGAATGTACAATGAGTTATATACTATTTTATTGCTACTTTTCCATTAACTTTTTCAATTTTTTAATCTGGTCTTGGTCTTGTCTAGGTTTTTTGAAACTTCTGGTCTCAGCCTTGATTTGACTACTTAAGGTCTTGGTCTTGATTTTGACTCAGCATGTCATAGTCTTGGTTATGGCATAGACTCAGCTCTTTGGCCTTAGCTTTAACACAAATTAAAAATCCATCATTGTAAGAACATGACTTGGGAAATGTTATTGTTTAAAACATAAATCTAATGTAGAATCACTGATGAAGATTCAGTATTGAATGTTTAAAATTACACCACCATGGATCCTCTATATTATACTGTGAAATCTTTTTCCATTTTTTGCTGAATTCAGTGTATTTATTTTACTAGGTGCTGACTGGATGAACATTTTATGACTTTTGAGTATCTGAAAGGAGCCTGTTAGCCTGTTACCTGACCTGGAACCACTGTCCTCTTCTGTGTTTATTGGATGCTGATTTCATTAACATTTTTCCAGGTGCTTGTACCCAGTTCTCCCAGATTGGTTTATTCCTGTAGGTGAGAGGCTAAATGCACATGATATAAAAACAATCTAGTAATGTCAGCTCAGCTGAACTGTCTACCAGTTCTAAATGAATACTCTTTCTGTCCCACATATTTGAAGGAGAACTCCAGGGTCAGATAATGTATTTAAGAGGCAGTAATTGGGCTGTGGGTCATTAGTGTGAGCACTGCATTGTGAGAAATATTCACTCAATTTAAACTGCATAGTTTATTCACACAGAACTGACCAATGATTTATGTTCTGCTCACACAGCCATTTTCACATTTTCATAGTAGATGCTTTACATAATATTAGCAAAAATCATTTTTAGATTGAAGTTTTGCTACAGATTGTTAAGATTAAAATGCTGTGCTACAAACAAAACAACAAATTTTTTCTAGCAATCAGCTAATCCTAGGTGGATTACAAAACAAAAAAATATATAATAATCTCTCTTAACACACAAAAGGAAATATAATCTGAAATGACTAAGCCACTTAAAATGTTATTCGGTTTGAATCCCATTCATGTAGCTTGCCATCAGCTGCCGGAGCCCTGAGAGAGCACAATTGGCCTTGCTCTCTCTGGGTGGGTAGATGGCGCTCTCTCCCCACATCACTCCAAAGGGTAATGTTGATCACCATGAGGCATCTGTGAGCTGATGTATCGGAACCGAGTCGCTGTGCTTTCCTCCAAGCGCGCTGTGATGCTATTCTGCAATGCTGCATCAGCAGCAGATTGAAAAGAGGTGGTGGCTGACTTCACATGTATCGGAGGAGGCATGTGCTAGTCTTCACCCTCCTGGTGTTGGGGCATCCCTAGAGATAGGAGTCCTAATGAGAGGGTTGGGTAATTGGCCTTGTAAATTTAAAAATTAATTTTGCCAACATTCTGTCAAACCTCAGAGAACCTCTGACTAGATTTTTAGATCTAGTCTCGGTTTAATCTTTTCTAGTTTCAAAATGACAAAAAAATGAAAATGGCCCAAAGCAAAAGTTTAGGCACCTTACATAGTCAGTACTTTTAGTAAAGGACCTTTTAACACAATTTTAAAAAATTGTAGTTACTTCCCAGATAACATGTCCATGTAGGGCCAGTATGAGTAGCCCAACTCAGAACCAGAAAGTTCTGTCCACTGGTTTTCTCATTGGCCCCACATATGTATGCCAGCAATTAGCCCAATTAGGGCCAGTTAAACATAAACTTAATATATAAATAATTTGCCCCTTCTGAAACAGAGTTCCATCTTTACCAGTATGCTTCCTTCCACATGGTTGTTTTACAAAAAAGAAGCTACTGCATCAGTTAAGGTTAATTATTTGTTGCCAGCTAAAACTTAAATCACACATGCATGCACATGAAATGATCCAATGGGAAGTGCTTACCTATTTGCTTATTTAAATTTGTTTGACTAGACAGTGTATTTATCAAGGTAATGTACACCAAACCGTACAGTGATAGTGGCATAACATGTCTGCTGGTCAAATCTCTACATTTGTCCTTAACTGCTCTCTATAATTGAGACAGAGTGGATGAAATAAGAGAAAGGAGTCAGTGAAAGTCTTGTTTCTAGGCACGTCTGAGCTTGTGAGTTGTGAAATATCCTTTCATCTCTGAAGACTTTGTATTATACAATCTTCTCTTGCGTTAAAGTTTTCTCTACACCCTGACTTTGCCACTCCGTCTGCTCTCCAGAATTTTTCGCTTCCCTCTTTCATTCATGCTTCAATTGTTCTTATTTTCCCCAGTGTCAGAACTAATATTCAATCTGACCTTTGTGACCTAAGCTGTACCACAAAGGAGCCTCTCCACATGTAGTAATCCATATTGCACAGTGTGGTAATAGTCAGTCTGAAACACAAACAAGAATACCAATATAAAGTGGCGCTTTCATATTTCACACTATTCCACACCTTTCCAGAAGGCTTATCCAGGCCTAGGCCACAGCACTACAGCACTGTAACAATGATATAATGTGACAGATTATAATGTTTTATTGTATTTTTACATTTAAAGATGTATTGTTCTACTGTTCTACTACAACTACATTGCGTTGTTTATTCACAGTGTTATATACATACACTGTATATCAAAATGTTTGTTAGATGCCTTGATAATGAATGTGTTTAGCTTTAAATTATAGCTTTAAGTTTTGGGGTTCAGTAAAGGGGAAGGTAATTAATATCTGAAACCTGAAAAATATCATAATAGACTTTTGAAAAACAACTGTCAGCTGATCTTTAGAAGTCTGTAACTTATGTAGAAATGTTTGAAATGACATTGTTAGGACTTTTTGAATCCTGTAAAAATATTAGGAGATCATCCATAGTGAATGTTCAAAAGACGTTTAAAAAAAACGTTGTTTTGACGTCTGTGACGAATGTTCAAAAGACACACACAGAAAATCTGTGAAATAAGTTTTTGCGTCATCAATAATGAATGTTTAAAAGATGTTTAATTCAGCTGTTTTTTTTTTATTAGTGTTTATTATTTATGTAATTGTAACAATAATTTATGTAATATGTAATCAATAATAGACGTAGCAATTAATAGACGTACATTTAGCTCATCTAATAGGAGTGTATTTGATAGTTGCGTTTGACCAAAGTCCGATCATGTTCTTACCACAAACTAACTGCGTCTGAGTATGTTTGGAACCAGACTGAGGCAAACCCCTTTCACGGTTCTTGTTGCGGTTGCTTTGGTTCACATCCGAATGCAATTACGGTTTACACAACAAGGATGAAAATGAATTTGATTCCTTTTTAACTGGACCAAATAGTGCTTAAACTATGTTACCCTTAATTTATGTTAAAAGATTTTGTGAGTGGTCCAGCAGCCAAATTATTGTTTATTGTTATTGCTGCTCAAATCTTGAATCAAGCTGCTTTGCCATCAGCAGCCGGAGTCAGAGAGAGCACAATTGGCCTGGTTCTTTCTAAGGTGGCATTCTCTTTCCATATTATGTCTAGTGTGATGTTTGCCAGCACAGGCATCTGTTAGCTGATTTATCGAAGCTGAGGAGTCATGCTTTCCTCTAAACGCACTGGCTGGCAGCCAATGTGGTGTCAACAGCGGTATAAAAAGAGGTGTTGCCTTTTAACATGTATTGAGGAGAAACGTTCTGGTTTTCCTTGTGTTTGGGCCATTGCTAGTGATAGAAAGTTAGGGGATTAGGTATCTTAGGCCTTCTAAATGAAGTAGAAAATTAGGTAGAAAAAAATATAACATTGCTGTTGTCTCAAAACATCTATTTGACTCCTGATATCACCCTCTGATCGAAAAAAAAAAATAATAATAATAACGGTTGAGTTAATTCCATGATTAACCCATGTAATGCAGAAGTTCAATTAATTCTGTACACTGAGGTCAGAGCTATCTACTACTACTTATACTTGCACTGTTATATCTTACTTTAATTCCCCCCACAAAGAAGTATATGCCCTCGTTCACTTTTACCGGTCTTTTACCCAATTTTACACCTCTATATTTGCACTACTGTTTATATGGGTTATGTTCATACTTTTACTGTAATTTCTTGTCTAATACCCCCATAATACCTAACTGGTAGACTCTTATATTTAACTCTTATATTTGTCTTGTGTCTTTTGTCTCACATACAGTACAGGCCAAAAGTTTGGACACACCTTCTCAAAGCGTTTTCTTTATTTTCATGACTGTTTACATTGTAGATTCTCACTGAAGGCATCAATACCATGAATGAACACATGTGGAGTTTTATGTACTTAACAAAAAATGACCTGGCCTCCACAGTCACCGGACCTGAACACAATCTAGATGGTTTGGGGTGAGCTGGACCACAGAGTGAAGAAGGCAAAGGGGCCAACAAGTGCTAAACACCTCTGGGAACTCCTTCGAGACTGTTGGAAAAGCATTTCAGGTGACCACCTCTTGAAGCTCACTGAGAGAATGATGCCAAGAGTGTGCAAAGCAGTAATCAGAGCAAAGGATGACTATTTTGAAGAAACTAGAATATACATTTTTTTTGTTAGTTATTTCATCTTTTTTTTGTTAAGTACATAACTCCACATGTGTTCATTCATAGTTCTGATGCCTTCAGTGAGAATCTACAACGTAAATAGTCATGAAAATAAAGAAAACACATTGAAAAAGAGGTGTGTCCAAACTTTTGGCCTGTACTGTATGTCTATATCTGTGACCTTGTTTAGTGTCTATTTTATTCTTACATTATTATTATTATTCATATTTACAATTTGATGTTTATTGTTTTTTTTAATGTAACTTTGGGAGGCAGAGTAACACAATTTCAATCCTCTGTTTGTCCTGTACATATGCAGTATTTACAATAAAACTATTGACTTGACTTGATCAGTACTAGGTTAGTTCATATCCACTAAAATGCTAAATATATGACCAAACACATTACTGAAATACATTTCTACTACATACTACAATGTTTCTAAAGTCACTAGTAGTTACAAAAGTAACTTATTCTCCTTTCCAGTATGTTTAATTCTGTCTGTTGGTATTTTTAATATATTTTACCCTCATCTCCTCACATTACTGTGCACTAAGTAAAATCTGTCATTTCAGTTCAGACAAAGTGAGCAGTTTAAGATTATTCTGAAGAGTTTTCAGCAGAAGGTGCTCCACCGCTGACACTGTTACCTCTCCAACATGTTCCAAGATAAGCGAAAGTCTGCTTTTCTTGTTGTCCTCCCCTGAGAGACAGGCCAATTACCTTGATTAGAACAAACGTGGTGCTGGAACCTGATTAAGTGCAAGACATCGACCTTGCGAGGACTCCCTAAAAGAAACTACAGGAGCAGAGCCTCTATCTATCTAATCTTTCTATCTATCTATCTGTCTATCTCTATATAATTTTAAAGTCAAACGAGTGTTACACAGTTAATCCCCACAGATTTCTCTCCTGAAAACTGTTTATTTGGGTGAGTAAAGCGCTTCTGTTTATTTATTTACAGTAGGCTTAGATTTCCCATATTTTGTCTAAGGATGCGTTTTCAGTAAAGTTTCTCCACCACTAAGGCTGGGTGCATCAGTGTTAGCATTATCTGCTAATCGCAGTGCTAGCGAGACGTAAATGCCTCCCGATAGCACTAAATTGAGGAACCCTGAGTGGTGCAGTAACCCAGGGTGCTATCAGATAGCGTTTTGTCCCACGTAGCTTGTTTTTACACGGCAAAAACCCAGACTACAGTTCAATATACTCGCCTCTGAACAGCCAAAGAGTTAGCGCTGTGGTTAGGTGCTAATGCTAATGCTGCTTAGTGCTGTAGAAACGGCACTGAAAACCCACCCTTATAATGCTGCACTTCAGCAGAGTGGCTTTACTACTCTTTAATACCTGAATGGTAGAATTCATATATGAGGCGCATCGGATTACAAGGCTCACTGTTGATTTTTGGGAAAATTTAAAGAAAAAAAAAGTGCATATAGTCTTGTGCTCGTTACACTTTGGAACTGTGTGTGTGTATTAACAAATTAAATATGAATGAACTAATAACACACAAGCAGTTGTACTGTTGTGTTAATGATAGAGAATAATGAGTAAGCACGTTCAGTGCAAGCAAGCAATGAAGGATTGATGGTAGTCTGGGATTAAAAGATTCAGCAACCAGAAGGTTCTGGGTTTAAATCCCGGGACTGACTACATACATCTGGTAAATAATAAAACCATAAATTTAAGAGAGTCAACAGAAATGGCAGTTTTCTCGTTGTTAATGGCCGTTTACATTAATTTGAACATACAGTTAATACATACACTGGTGACATTGATATACCAGGGTTTTCTTAGAAATTTCAGAGAACAGTACTGTTGAAAGAAGACCTTCTACTCGATTTTGAAGCACTGCTGTGATGATTTGATTGTATTCAGAGACAAAAGCCTTAGCATGAACAGAATGTTATCTAATCAACTCATCCCAAAAGTATTGGATGGAGCACCAGTCATTATTCCAGAGAACACAGTTTCACTGCTTCAGAGTTTAATGCCCCAATACTTGGGTTGCCACCTTTCAGAATTTCAAACAAAGGACGCTCACCACGGCTCCTCTGGGCCATGTCCACCACAGGCCCGACACCCACAGCAGTGGTATGTTTTATTTGCTGCTGGTGTTTTTAGTAAACCACTTATTATATTTTATACAGTTTATTCCTCAAAAATATAAATATTTTGACACAAAATGGATGGGGGTAGTCTGTAGCAGCACACAGAGGAGCGGAGCGGAGGGAGGCGGGGTTTAGTGTCGATGTTTGAGTGACAGACACGTGGATTGGACATTTATGGAAATACGGAACAAATCACGTCCCTTATTGGTTCATTGCAGGATGCAACATTTAGTTGCCAAATAAAGGACAACCCTACCTAGTACCCCTCTATTTCACACCTGGAACTAGGCTGTGTGGTGCAAAGCAGTTTATGTTTATCATTACCTCTCTA
This sequence comes from Astyanax mexicanus, assembly GCF_023375975.1. Taxonomy (NCBI): domain Eukaryota; kingdom Metazoa; phylum Chordata; class Actinopteri; order Characiformes; family Acestrorhamphidae; genus Astyanax; species Astyanax mexicanus. The sequence continues at coordinate 31,098,120 of NC_064414.1, read as the reverse complement.
CAAGGGATAAACTAAATTGTGTGTGTGTGTGTGTGTGTGTGTGCATTTGTACATCTGTTTCAGTAATGGGTGCCTCTCAAACTAGCTGAATCATTCATTAGAAGTTTGAACATATGGCATATGCAGTCTGGTTATTACATTGCTGTAGAATAGTACAGCAAAATCACTCAAACTAAGTAACTCAAAAATAAAAATTCAGTCTCAAAAATCAATCATGAGGTCAAACTACTGCATGGAAGTCAAAGAAAACAAATGTGAAGCATTTAGGAAAGCTGGAACTGGTCGTCTCTGTCTGGGGCAGTTTCATTCGAGTTTTGACTTTGCAGCTTCAGAGCACCATCTGGCTCAGAGGGACAGACAGGCATCATGGCTCTCTCCTTCCTACACAGCAGAATGATGAATGAACAGGTAACTTGGCCAAGGAGAACACAAAGAGCGCCTCAATCTTTCCAGCATTTCCAGCTCCACTTTCTTTACACCCAGACTAAAAGCTACGGTATTCGTGCTGAGGATTGATAAACAACAAAAAACACAACACAATCAAAATCCTCATGAAAGGCCTGCATGTTTTTCTTTAATCTGACAAGTCTCCGTGTGTCTCTGTGTGTCTCTGTATTCTCGGGCCACAGTATTCTGCCAACATTACAGTTTTTGCTCCCTCTTCTACTGCCTATTCCTTTGCTAGCTGAAAGGAAAGACAGCTCTTTGCTAGTCTGTATATTCATGGTTGTATCAGTGTAAAGGAGATGCCCTGATACAGTGCCATAAGATTTACCAAAGATCAGTGATACATATCAGTCTCAAATTATGACATTTTTTATGACAAGCAGCAAAGCTAATTTTATTAATTGGTATAATTTGATTCATTTAGCCTACAGACTCTGATAACTAAGAAATCATGATCACGTATTACATAGGCTTTGCATTAGAATGAGCTAAAGTTAGTTTAATTAGACTGATGATATGTTTTTAAAGGAGAATGGATTCTTGGCGCGCAGAGATAGCAATTGCAATTGCGGTGTTCAAATTATAATCTGCAGCTAAGGTTGTGCTTTAATGAGAAAATTCAGGTAATTACTAGGCCGATTTAACTCAGGAGTATTAGCAACTGCACGGACCTTAGACCTTGACTTGACTTTTAATCAGCTGAGGAATTAACTTCACTCCATATCTGCAGGTACGTTTTAGAGCTAAGAAGGTAGGGATGAATGTCAACAGTGTTAGAGCTTATGATCGTGCAAATAAAATGGCAAATAAAATGTCAGTGGCGCATTTAGTCTAGCTAAGACCCAGTAACCAATAATAATGCCTTACTAAGGCCCAATCTTATTTCACCCCTTGGCCCCACCACTTTACCCTACCCCTCTTTTTTGCGAGTGCACGTCTAGGGGTAGTAGTGTCCCGATTTTTGTTAGGCTGGAAGGCAAGAGGCTTACTCGAAACAGAGGACTATGAGAATCACTGTCGAAATGGCGACACAAGTGACCAAAGAAACCCACAAATGTAAATGTTCCCTGTTAAAAATTACAATAACCACTATATTATCATAGTTTAATGTGTAGTTTTTCAATTTTATGGCCATATTCTTCATAACAAGCATAATTTGCTAGTCATTCTGTCATGATCGGACACGCACAGATGCAATAAACAGACTTTATTGTACAAAGGGGGTACACAGAGTATAGTCACAGCAAGCATGGTCAACACTAGTAAACAGTAGTAGCAGAGGGTTAAACATACCAAAAACGAGAGACAGTCCAGGGGTCAAAACACGGCAAGGCAATATCCGAGGCAAGGTGAGAATCAGGGTAAAAATATAAAAAACAAGGTCAGTAAAAAAGGGATACACACAGGCAAGGCTAACGCTTTGTAAAGTGGATGAACCAGGCAATACTCACTGAGGTGTGTGTGTGGACTGAAGGTGTGTTTATACTGAGGGGAACAGGTGAAATCAGTATCCTGGTGATTGGCTTCTGGGTAATGCCATGTGCAGTGTCATGTGATTGCGTAAGGGGGTGATGTCAGAGTGAGGTGCATTCTGGGTATCATAGTCCAAGTGCTAGAGATCGCCGGTAGAGCCGAGTGTGAGAAAGATAGGTGTGACATGTTCGTCTCAACTTTTACGCTCTACCTTATATGGAGCGACAGATGGCAGAGCTGAAATTATTATAAAATGAAAGCTCCCCATCACAGATGAATTAAGGAATGGACAATAATAATTAATTTAGTAGTTTTAAGCAAAGTATAAAAGTATGCCACTGGATCTAAACGTATGCCAGATGTGGTGGCTGTACCTCTAAACATATGACTTAACTATTAACAACCATTAAACATTTACATTGTTTGTTTTATAATTTTATTTCTATTTTTTTCCTATTTTCTCCTCAATTTATAGGCCAATTACCCAACCCTCTCATTAGGAGTCCCCTTATCATTAGTGATGCCCCAACACCAGGAGGGTAAAGACTAGCACATGCCTCCTCCTCTGATATATGTGAAGCCAGCCACCGCCTCTTTTTGAACTGCCAAGCAGCATCACAGCGCGCTCAGAGGAAAGCGCAGCGACTCGGTTCTGATACATCAGCTCACGGATGCCTTGTGCTGAGCGACATCACCCTTTGAAATGATGCAGAGAGAGGGCACCATCTACCCACCCAGAGAGAGCAAGGCCAATTGTGCTCTCTCAGGGCTTTAGTAGCCCATGGCAAGCTACATGAACAGGATTCAAACTGGTGATCTTCTGATCATAGTGGCAGCGCTTAACCCACTGGAGCATTCGGATCCCCCAAACATTTATGTTTGGACGTTGGATGCAAACTTGATTTATATTAAGTCTATTCCAGATCTGGTTGGATGTGTTAGAGTTGGAATGGTGTCAAATTCTCAACAATTCTAAGAGGAAGTAGTAGATTAGAAAAACTGCACACAATGTCTAAATATATGTTATCTGTTGCTTAACTGTTGCTTAAATTACACATGTAACAAATCAACAGTTATCCAATATGACATCTATGTGTGACTTTGGCTTGACTTTTTAAAGTATCACCACAAAAGTACTTGACATTCTGAAAGATAACACAATTTGCTTCCAACAGATGCCACCTGTCTCTGGTTAATTAAAAAAATAAAGTCTTATTAGAAACTAATGACTTGTGAACTACAGATGGTATGCTTAATCAGGTGCCTTACTTAACTATTTTAAAACTTAAATACGACATTTCACAAAAACACCTCTCTTGCTGCAAGGCTTTTAAAGATCACTGACACTTTTTGGCCTTTGTTAATTGGCTGAAGAAGCAAGAAGTAGGGCTCAACTGTTTAATCTCTCCACACACCTTCTCCTCACTCTCCCCCTCCAAATTGAATATGGTCATTTCAGAGCTGGTTAGAAGTTTTTCATGCTGGATTCACAGTCACATATCAAAACAAATTAAAGAAGTGCAAAACAGCATGCATGAGGAGTGTTTCTAGGGGTTGATCTTCCCAATATCTCTCTCTCTCTCTCTCTCTCTCAGAGCGATGGATCAGATTATTTTAAATGCATGTCTCATATACCTTTTGTCCTGCAACCAATAGCCCTACCATTACTTTTTCTGAATGTTCCAAGAGGACAGTGCTTGTAGACATACTGCTGCCATCTCAAGAGCTTGCACACTTTGAAGACACGGATGCTACGCCATGGACTGTTGCATTATCAGACCAGTCCCTGTGTGAAAATGTGTTTGGAATGTTATTGGATATGCTATTAACACTCAACCCCTCGAAATATGTAGGAAAATTCAAGCCACATGGCCATATGTTATCACAGGACACAATTAGGAACCTCTACAACTTCTTGCATGTCCAGAGATGTCTGACACACATTACACACTATTTCTGTTTGTGTAGCTCTGGAAAAAAATTAAGAGAGTTTCTGAATCAGTTTCTCTGATTTAGCCATTTAGCCGTGTTTTATTCTACAAACTACGGACAACATTTCTCCCAAATTCCAAAAAAAATATTGTCATTTAGAGCATTTATTTGCAATAAAACAAGTTCATATATTTTTTAAGTTTTAAGAGTTCAGAAATCATTATTTGGTGGAATAACGCTGGTTTTTAATCACAGTTTTCATGCATCTTGGCATGTTCTGCTCCACTAGTCTTACACACTGCTTTTGGATAACTTTATGCCACTCCTGGTGAAACAATTTCAAGCAGTTCAGCTTGGTTTGACGGCTTGTGATCCTCCATCTTCCTCTTGATTATATTCCAGAAGATTTTTAATTTGGTATAATCAAAGAAACTCTAATCAAAGAAAATGTGTAAGTGGTTTCTCATTTTTTCCAGAGCTCTATGTTGCCTGTATAAGTATAAAATATACTCTTTTTGCTCTGAATAGAATTAAAATCTTACATTGATTTAATTGAACATTCAGAATGCTTTTTTCTTCCCCTGTACAATTGGCATTTTTGATATACAAGTTGTTTTGTATGACAGTTAGGATGTATAGATAATTAAGAAAAAGAAACATTAATGTCTTTGCTATATCCAACACATATCACAGTCAAATTGTTTGCATGATTACTGCAGACTGAGCCCAGCATGACCCACAGGGGTCCAAGACTACAGTTCTTCTAATAGCTGATTGTTTGTTCTTGCATGAGTGTCTATCAGTAAAGAGGTAAAAACAGTAATCTAGTTCTGAATTAGTCTGCTTGAAAGGTTGCAATTACTGCAGATTACTTTAGCGGAATATGATTGTCTTCTGAAAGACAGGCAGTGATTTCTAAACATCGGTTAGTTTGTAGTGTAATAGCCACTTCCAATTATTACATGTCAGTTTAGAATTGAGTGAACTGGTCATTCTGAAGTTTTCCATAGAGAAAATGAAGCTATTTAGCTGTGATCACAGAACTGTGAAGCCACTGTGGTTGTACTAAAGTAGTCATACTATATATTCACACAATTTTGGTATTAAATGATACGTATATTGTATATAGTACCTTTACATTTGCAGCTTTAAGCAAGAACTGGGACTTCTTGCTAGGCCTGTCATGATCATTACATCATTGACTGTTAGAGTCCGGCAGGAAAAACATGTGAGAATGTTTGGGGTCAGATGCAAGAGAGAGGTGTTTATTAAAATCTGGTTAAAATGTAAGTATAAGTGTAAGTATGTTTTTGTAAGTTGCTTTAACAAAGAAATCGCTTAGTAATATGTCCCTAAGCTGGAACAGCACTATTTTTTTTTTTTTTTCAAAATATATTAAGCCACATGACTTGCACAGGCCTTAACACTTTTAGACCTGAATTATCTCCAGTGATGGAAAAAATGTAGGAATGTTGTTTTCTGTCTGTAATTCTATAAAAAAAATAAATAAATAAATAAAAAAAAATAAATAAATAAATAAAAAAAAAAAATATATATATATATATATATATATATATATATATTATTTTACATTTTATATTTCATATTGACCTTTTATTTATTTTTTTAATCATCTGTTTAAAACAAAAACATGGCTAAAAAGTGTTCTAAATCACATGAAATTAGTGACAATTTGCTGTTACTTCGCCCAAATGACTCTAGCACTACTTTTTTTTCAGTGGTTTTGCAGTGGGCGGGGCCAAGCTACTAGTTCATTGGTTCATAAACTTGTTCTTTGGCCATTTATGGTTTATGGCCTATTCTGATAGACAACAGCTCCCAAATAGTGTTATATGCAATAAATAATTAAAATAACAAAAAATAATGATGTCCATTGTAATGGATGCAGGGTCTGAAGCAGCTGAATAGCACCAAACAGGAAGTGTGGTGATGTCACCTCCTGCTATTTTGGAGGGAAATAACAGATAAGTATGTTTTCCTTAAATCTTAGTTTAATTAGTTAAATTAGTTCTGGCCAATAAAATACTAGATATTCAAACACTAAATATTATATATTATATTTTAATTGCGTCTGAAATGTCCTTTTTAAATCACAATATCAATATTTAGATAATGGCTGTGAGCAAAAGCTTTGTTGACCTATTGTACAATGTGTCTATATGATCATTGTGTTTAGTGCATGTTTAATTACTTTAAAATGAAGAGTTGTGGAAGGAAGAGTGAATACAAATGGCCTCACACATTTTAATAATGTGCTGCCATTAAATAAAAATATGCACAAACGTTTGGCCACTACTACAAAAAACAATTATTAATACTAATTAAATCTATTGTTTAAAGAGGTAAAATTGCAATTGTTTCGTTAAATATTCAATAGGCATAAAATTGTCTTATGACTATCATCACGATTATATCTGGGACTGGGCATACAGTCCTGCACTGTACACATGCATTTCTGGACAAGCTGAGAAATACAGAACCTTCACGCAAGTAAAAGAATTGTGTGGACTGATGCGATTAATAAATATTAGTTGATTTGTTTTTTTTGTTTTTTTTTTTTAATGTAATGATCATGACAGGCCTAGCAAGAAATCCCAGTTCTTGCTTAAAGCTGCTAATGTATGGTTTTTTTTTTCAACATATGACTTGTGAGAACTGCAAAAAATGCTAAATAACACAAGTTCTCTCCTGCCCCCTTCAAGTTACATCGTGCAGTTAGCAGCAGTTAGCAGCTCTGGGTTTAGAGTTTTAACAATAGAGAGAAACTATGCTCACTATTACGAGTCATTTCATGTTTGTAAAACTGTTTGTAAAAAAAAAAATAACAGAAATCTGTTTGTTTAAAAAAAAATCTGAATTGGAAGAAAAACAGGAATCGGTTTCTTTCTTGATTTTCCAGGATCCCTGCTGGGCTGTGGAGGGTTTGTGTGTGTGATCTCCCTCGTTGGTCTGGTTCCAAATCACCTGATTGATTTTGTGTCTGAGCTATAATGCTTTGTGTTGTCTCCTCTAATCTATGTTTTGATTAGACTGAGCCTATCGCCGTGCCCCTGAGTGTGTGGGGAGTGTGTGTGTGTGTTTGTTTAACTGGAACAAAAGCGGGTAATATATGACACTGGTTCTAGTGTGTTTTATGATGTTTGTATATTATGTGCATATGCTTTATTCAATATGTGTATTTCTATTGATCCATTCATTCTGGAACATTCACAGCATTCACACCGTCCATGTGTGGGAAATTATGTGTATTTTGTCTACAGCGTGTTTTGATGATATTTATAGTGCATACAAATTCAACCCATTTGTCATGTTTCATTGTGAACTTTTTTTTTTTTTTTAAATAAAGACATGATACAGAGCAGCAAATCACCAGTAATTTAAACATACAATAGTCTTAAAGGTATTTTTGGGGAAAGTGTGCTTCTAAGCAGTTGAGTAAAATGGTCTAAAAAATGCACATAAGCCATTAGTGGAAAGAAAAAAAACATTCTTCATGTATTAAAATTCTGTTGCATTTTTGATAAAGGATTTCTACCTGTAGAGATGCAAACTGAAGCTTTTAGAATAGTCATAAGTCTCCTGACCTGAAAATTTGCATAGATCATAAACAAGCTGTGCATGCACAATGAGCAAGCAACATCTCAGAACTAAAGGCGAAACAGTGGGTGAAAATATTCAAGCATTTGCAAGCTGGGATTTCTGCAAAAAAAAAAAAAAATTACCTATTCCTGACTCTGTAAGGTGCTCAAACTTTTGTAGAGGCCACATTAACTAGCAATTAATCAGAAAATATTTTATTTTCATTTCTCAGCTCTGACTTTGGTTGTGGCAGGTAGAATCTGAAACAGGAAACAGGAAATACTCCGTAGGGTAGACTGTCCCATTTCAGTACTGCCATCGCAGCCTACCCATCCTTCAAAGGACGTGGTCTACAAAGGTGTGTCCTTCGAAGGATGCAGCCCCTGAATTGAGACACAGCTACAGACACCACAGAGTAAGCAGTGGCCATGCTGTTTGATGGGGGTGAAACCATGGCTGTTCTCAATCTATGTTCTTGTCTGTACTTTTGTTTTCGCGGACTCTGGGGGAAACGTCATCAGCTGCAGCCCAAGTAATGTTCCAATTAGAAGTTTACAGTTAGCCAAGTTCACTAAAAATACCCGGATGTGTTTTTGCTCCTCCAACATTATTGCGGATGCATGGAAGGTGACTTGTGTGGACTTCTTACAGTCCAATAACCCACAATGCACCTCGCAGCAGGAGGAGAAAGTACCTTGCGTTTAAAAAAAAAAAAAAAAAAGTACTGCTGTGTAATAAAATATAGTTTAAAGATGTGGTTTATTAAAAAAGTCCTGAATTCAGCCCCTTTTGTTCTCAGTTTGAGTATTAAAGAGACTCTCTTTTGTACATTTGTAAATTGTGGTTGAGTTGTGCTTTCAGTAAATGTTTAAAATGGCAATTTCTCTTTTCTGTGGTTTTCTTTCTCACAGTTTCACACACCCATACACTCTATTGACCTATTCAGTGTTTATATACCCATTTTATCCCTAGACAAACCAAAGGGCCTGTAATACAGATACATGGACAGCTAATTGACAGTTAATTAAAAAAAAAAACTAAATTAAAATGTAATATAACAGAAATCTGTTTGGGTTGAATTGAGGGTTAAAAAAAACAGGAATCAGTTTCTTTGTCTGGCATGTTGCGCTTACATGTGTTAGGTCTCTGTATGTATAACTTAATAAATATAATAATAATACAAAGTTGCCATTATTTTTGAGGAACTTTCTTTGCCAAAGTGTGTATATCCTTATAAATAAGGGCCTAATCATTAGAGCCAGATAACTAGGCCAGCTTTTAATGTAATCTGGCTTTCAGTCTTTGCAGCTTTGTCAGAAAACATGGCAGGTTAAACTGTGCAAGATCAATTCAAGTTCTTAAACAAGACAAGTCTCTTGTACCTCACCCACTCACTGCTCACAACTGCAAAGCTTTCCACCCTCGTCAGCCCAACAAAATACACACTGTTTGATAGAGATTTATTTATTTTTTATATATTAAAATCACATATACACCCACTAATTAAAACATGAGAGCTGAGGATTCAGGTTTCATATTTTGTTTGCACATTGTTCAGTCCCGCACATACTGAAATGGAGAGAACAGACTGGGAATGAAAATGATGAATGATGAAGCGAAAAACATAAAGCCTGCAGCTGCATGTGGCCACCAGGCAGCCATAACCTACTCCCACCCTCCACATACACCCCCACACCTCTGTTAATGCTCAGTAGTTCACCCTGAAAAGACAGAAGCGAAACCTGCTAGAGGACATACTGATTGCATACTGTAAAGCTGCCTCTATCTGCCTCTGCCACACAGTTTAAGGTGGTGGCACAGGAAAGCAGAACTGAACACACAGTAATCATTTCCAAACCACACACAAACACACAGCCCACTATGCCACCCAGGACTGTTGGCACCCTTGGCCTTGGAGGTTCTTCATCAGAACAGCATTTTTTCTTACACAGTAGATATGAATTAAAGGAAATCTAACATTTCTTTTATTTATTCATCTTCTTATCTGCTTCTTCCTGGTCATGGTTAGGGTGGGTCCAGAGCCCAACCAGTATTACTGGGTACAAAGCATGAAATTCACACCTAGGCCCCCCCCTTTTTTTTTTTTTACAATGGTGGTACACAAAGCAAAATACCTAAAGAAAAGGCAGCACATTCCTCACAGATACAGAACAGACAGGTCCAGGCAGACACACTGCCTAGCAATGAGTAAGGTAAAATAAATCTTTGTATCCCTATAAAAAATAAATAAATAAAAGTATAATTATTAGCATCTACTTGATGAGAAGATTTGTGATGTACCTACTACACTTTAAAACTACTTTAAAATAAAAAAATAAGTTTCTCATATTTACTTTGTTAATGAAGATGTTATTGGCTAACTTTAACTTTAGGTTTAGGTTGAAGAGTAAGTTAAGGCTGAGATGTAGGTATTACAAATAAACTGGATGCTTTTAAACTAACTCAACTTTAATTATAAAGCATTTTAAACAACAACAACAACATCAACAGCGTGCTGTACATAGATAATTTTAAAACATAAAACAAAAAGACAAGATAGAAATAACAGTAAAAAATATTACAAAAACAAATAAAGTTAAAATAAAAAAAAAAAAACTACCAAAGCAAGCACTGAATCACAAACCAATGTTCAACAATATCTGGAAGAACCAAACACTACAATGCAGCGCTAAATTCATAAATACCACTTAAAACTTTACCTTGCAAAAAAAAAAAAAAAGAAGCCTTATTTTAACAAAAAAAATAAAAAACACAAGACGGGCTCAGGTGTGACAAAACAAAAAAATATCTTGGATTCAGACTGCCTGCAATAAAATAAAAGTAAATGTATTTTTACAACTTTTTTATTAGTAATTTTCATATTGTCCCAACTTTTTTCTGATTTTGGTTGTTTACCAGTTCATTTTGACCAATTTATTTGACAACCAGCATCTCAATCAGCACAGCTTTTCCCTCCCCTGGCTTCTCACTAATAATTATTTGGGAATCATGTGAAATGCTAACTAATGTGAGTCAATAAAGAGCACCCAGCGGTCTGAGTCAGAATACGTCTCGAGTGAGTCATGAACTGAGAGCTTATTGCTCAAATTGGTGCACATAAAGTAAACAGAGTGTTACTGGTTTTATTTAATCAGTTTCAGTCAATTACACACTCCCTGACTGACACTCACCCACAGACGTGTTCATTAAACCCACCTCGTAATCGAAACTGAAACATCTCTCTCTCTCTCTCTCTGTCTTCCTCTTTCTCTCTCTTTCCGTCACTCTGTTTGGATCGTAATAAAAACGTTCACACACTTTACGTCGCAGTTGATGTTTTCACATGATGATAGGCAAGTTTTTTTTTATTGGCCTATATAATAACTATACATAATTATTTTTGGTTTTTGTAAAGCATCGGAGTAGAAAACATCACATTAGACATGCATCACACATACACAAGCTTAATTACATTGATATCTTCCACAACTTTAGTCTTCTAGCAGTCTTTGGAGAGCAGAAATTGCTTGATTATGTATTCCAAGTGTTCATCACTCTATATTATAAAGCCCTCAGGTCTGACAACTTTATGTTTAAGTTTACGAGAGGCAATAAAAGAAGAGAGAAAGTCTCAATGCCCTTGTCATCTTAAAGAGAAGCCCATATGGTCTCTGTAAATGTCTGTTTAACTTACAGCCCTCCATCGCCTTCGTGCCACCACACACACATCTGCTTATGCCAGAGCGCAAAGGACCTCCAGCAATCATCAGCCAAAGTCTAGGAGCGGGGCCAACACAGACACACACACACATAGACACACACACTTTATCATCCAGCTCACCGTGAGGAGAAGAAGAAAAAAGAGGTGAAGAATCTCTTCTTGTCATTCCGGTCAGCATTATGGAGTGAGCATGACTAAGGTTATTTTACTCCAAAAACACACACACACACAGATGCTGTAATACACACTGACAAACACATAGTCGGATACACATGATTAAAGCCTTAGCAAAGATATTCAACCTAATCAAGCCCTGTGGCTGACAAGATTAGAATTTTGTTTAAAAAAAAAAATTGAATTTTAATAATACAATTAATTTAAAGTGATAATCAGCAATTCTAGAAAAAAGACTGTTGGTATTTGAACTCAACAGTAGAATAAATGTATCCATTTCTTTAAGAGCTCCGCCCCCAAATGAATAGACGCACAATAGACCACTGAAGTCGTGCGTCATTCTGTAGTCCTTATATAGCTTCCGTGTCTTAGCGTTTTTTTCCCTATGAGAAAAATAAATAGAGTTTTTAAAAACCCACCTCTATCACATTCTGTGGTAAATAAATCTGTTCAGACCTCTGTATGTTTTATTCTGTGTACATTTTACTCCTGAACATCACTGGATCCTCTGAATTATGAGATCGTTTAAGAGTTGTAATGAGAAAAATGCTAACTTTAAGCTAATGCTACAGCGGAGTGAACTGACCTCCCAGCGCAGCTGCAGAGATCAGCAGGAGACTCTTTTCGGCGCAACACCAGAGAACTCCGGCCGTAACTTTACAGCGTATTGAACACAGCTGAGCCAACTAATGAACTCACTGCGCTTACTGAGGAGAGCTGAGAACATCACAGCATAAAATCACTAAAACAGGTCAGTGATACTCCAGAACCAGCTGTAACACGTTTTAACATTTACCCGCTTTATTATGCAGTGAAATAAATGGGTGTTTCTGGTTGGTTGTTGCCTCAGGGCATGTAGGTAGTTGATTAGTTGATTAGTTAGTTGTTAGTTGATTATTTGGGTCAGGTGTTGTAATTAGTATAAACTAATGACTGTAATTAAATGCTAAACCTGCAGGGAAGCGCTGCCAAACTGAGAGCCACTTTCTCTTATTATCTGCCTTTTAAAGCTCCAGACTACACTGCTCAACATTACACTGCTCAACATTACTGAAAGAGTTTTTACCTGTTTAAATGCTTTAATTATCTTCTGTGAAGAAGAAGAATAAGCCAAAACGCGATCTGATCGGAGTTCGCTGTTGTTATGCAGAATCCAGTCCAGGGTAATTTCCAGCCGCTGTGCTGTGACGCCAGTTAAGCATTAGCTTAAAGTTAGCATTTTTCTAATTACTACCCTTAAACGATCTCGAAATTCAGAGGATCCAGTGATATTTAGGAGGTAAATGTACACAGAATAAAACGTACAGGGTTCTGAACAGATATTAATTTACCACAGAATGTGACAGAGGTCAGTTTTTAAAAAGCCTTTTCAAATTTCCCATTTACTTGAACCGCTTAGACACGGAACCCCAAATATGGGCATAAACAACATGACTCCGACTACAAAATGACGACGACTTCAGTGGATTATGGAAATGCAAACAATGAAAGTACAATTCAAACAAATACAATTAGTTATTTAAACTGTTTTGACAAAACTACAGTGACTGAAAAGAGAAGTAATATGATTGTGTCGGCTATGCTCTATGCTAATAAGAAAGGTAACATTAACTAGCATATAGCATTTCACATTATGCACCAATACAAATAAAATCATGAAAAATAAGTGTTAGTTTTTTTTTTTTTTAGATCTTTGTGGACATAATCTCCAAATGTTCCAAACAATGCAAATGTGTACAGAGACAAATGCCATGAAATTACATTAGTCAGAAAACGGTCACTACTATTGCTGCTGCAAAGCTATCAAAAACAGTACAGTACGAACACAATACAGGAAAAAAATCTACTGGATCTCTGAAGCAGCAAAAATTAAGTTATTGTTGCATATTTTTGCCACCTTTTTTAACAGCTCTCATTCTTGGCACTATGTGAAGTTCTGTACATTAGTGTCTTCCATGTTTTTTATTTTTAGCTTCCGTCTTTGTTAGCATGTTGCCAATTTCCAATATAATTTTAATGAAATGCTATTTCCTGCACGTGTATGTATTTTTAACAGGTTGTTAAACATAATTACATAATTTTACCTATTTGAATTTTTATCTATATTAAACACTAAATATTTAAACATTTCAGCTGACATACCAACAAACACAAGATGATTTAAAATTAATTAGCCTGTATACATTATTTGGACTTTTCACTAAAGCACCAAAAAGTGCTTTGCCGGTTTTAGCCAAATACATTTTTTGTCAGTCTGGTTCATTTAGAATTAATTTGTCCAGGTTGCTCGTAATTCTGTATTTAACCCATGTTGCATTCACATGTCAAACCAACAGCACTGTTTTTCATGCCTTTAAAATCAAAGTGGAGTTATGGTCACATACTGGTGACTGATGACTTTATCCTCTGTTAACCTGCAAACAGCACACTGTTTAAACTGGTAGGTAAGTTGTCCTCTGAAGTCAGACACAGAGCTCAATCAATAAACACAGGACCTCTGCTGTATTACTGCATCTGTTATTAGAAAAAAAACCTTTTGTTGTTTTTTGTAAAACCAAAGACATAAAAAAAATATAAGTGACTTTCATGGGCACACAAAAAGTTTTCCCATGAAAGGTTCATTTCTATGAACCAGTGCTGTGCTCTGTTTCTGCCAGTATTTAAGTGTTTAAGTTCAAGGCCATCCCTGGATGCAGTTTGCGCTAGTTGTTGCAGTTGGGTGAAGAATCAACAGAAAATAACTGTTCAGACAAAATCTGAACAAGAATCCTGTTATTTTTTTATTATTACAGACACATTTTGTTAATTTCACTTAAGTGCTGACTTTGATTCATGGATTCAGTGGATCTGACTGATATAAAATGCTTTAACATACCATTAAAGAAATAAAAAAACAAAAAAAGTTTGTTGTGCACATTTTGCTAAATAGTGCCACAGTTACATTTTGGTGACCATAGCTTTTAGAGGTGAAACAAACAAACAAAAAAACACTTGAAACTAGAGATTACTTCATACCTAAATCTGATGTCAGAAATGTTAAACTGAGGTTATGATGTGATGTTTAAAATAGTGAATTATTAGATTTGAAGCTGACTTTTGCATCAAATTGCATGGCATGGTAGAAACTGTACTATGTAACTCCGGTGAAACAAAAGGACAACACTTGTGAGAACTGCCTAATATGTATATACAATATACTTTTAAATACAAGGGGTGAACACTGAAACTGAAACACCTGTCATTTTAGTGTGGGAGGTTTCATGGCTAAATTGTAGCAGCTTGGTGTCCAATCTTCATTAATTGCACATTATTGCACCAGTAAGAGCAGAGTGTGAAGGTTCAATTAGCAGGGTAAGAGCACAGTGTTGCTCAAAATATTGCAATGCACACAACATTATGGGTGACATACCAGAGTTCAAAAGAGGACAAATTGATGGTGCACGTCTTGCTGGTGCATCTTTGACCAAGACAGCAAGTCTTTGTGATGTATCAAGAGCCACGGTATCCAGGGTAATGTCAGCATACCACCAAGAAGGACGAACCACATCCAACAGGATTAACTGTGGATGCAAGAGGAAGCTGTCTGAAAGGGCTGCCCAAATCACGGCTGAATTCAATGTGCACCTCAACTCTTCTGTTTCCACCAGAACTGTCCGTCGGGACAATAAATTATTGTGGTATAAAACCAGGTGTTTCAGTTTCATTGCCCAACCCCTGTACATGTGATTATGCTGTTTTAAATTAAATCAGTGCATGTGATTAAGAGAATGACATCACAAGCCTTTTGCACCCAAAGGATCCACAAAACCTACATTCTTCTTCCTTTGTCCCATTGCGGGAGCACAGTGCCAAAAGACACGGTCACAGATTAACTGGCCATGGCCACTGCACTTTACTGACATGCTGCCCCACCACATTAATCAAACACAAGCAGTCTTCCACAGCAAGAGTACCTCTGCAGCTGGGTGAGACACATGTCCCTGCCACTGTTTAAAACGAAGAGCAATAACTGATCTTTTCTACAAAGATTACTTGAGACCTTTGGCCAAATACATGAAATTAAATAAAAAAAAAGTAACATTAATCCAGATAACATTCCGTAGAACTCGCTGCTATCACCAGTAATGACAAAAAGCCTGTCATAATACGCATTACAGTGGGATTGGTGCTGAAGTAGATAACACCGGAAACATGCAAAAAAGAGCTCTTTATTGCGAAGCCAGCCAGAAATCCTCACCGAATTAAATACATGAATCAAAAGACGCAATGATTCACATGCAGTGACTCACTGAGCATGTCTAACACACGCAGAACACAGGCAAGGTCACTAAACACAGCTTTCTTCTTAGTGAAGTTATTCACAAAATATATGTGAATATATGAGAACATGCCAGAAAGGCCTCTAAAGGCATAAAATGGCAAAATAAGAAATATTCATTCCTCCCAACTTATATAACATTTGAATTGTATTCCTTTTTGTGATTATCATTTTTATAGTTCTTTAAAACCATCAGATTCTAAGATTCTAAGATTCTGATAAGTTTCTGTGAATGGGGAAAGGAAACTTTATCAGATTAACATTTTTGCCATTTATAACTGCTAAAAAATATTTTTATTATCATATTAATCTAGACAAACTCCTGGGCTTCAAAGTGGCACAGCTGTCTAAGTGCTGCCAGTATCAATGTGATACAAAGTCACACCTTAGCACTTGTCTCTCTTGTATTTTTACTGTCTTTGTTTTTTCCTGTTCCTGTTCAGCCTGTTTTGTTTTATTTTCCCATGTGCTCTAAAGCATATCACTCTGTTTTGTTGTTGTCTTGTCTATGCCTTAGGCCTCGCCCTGTCATCAGTGGTCGTTTGTAACCCTGCCCCCTTATTATCTGTCCCAGGTGTTCCCAGTATCGCAGTGTATATAGAGCCCCCTTTGTTTCAGGGTTTTTTTTTTTTTTTGTTTTGTCTTTTGAGTGCTTTATATGCTGTTGTTAGATCTGGGAGTTTGTTTGTCATCCTTGCCTATACTCATTTGTTTCTTTATTTGTTTTCTTTTTTCCTTAATCTAGTTGACCCTGTCTAGTTTTCCTAGTCTTGTTTTTTTTTTTTTTTTTTTGTTAGTTTTGTTTTTGAGTTATCTTAGTCTTATTAATTTGGTTTGCGTTTTCCTTATTGTGTTTGCTTTATATTGTTTTTATATTAGATTTTTGTTTATGTCCACCTTCTAATCCCTTTACATATGTGACACCTAGGTTGGGTACTTTGTGTGAAACAACAGGAAATGACTATATTGGAGGGATATTGATATATAGGGATATAAATTAAATTCAATTAGTGCATCACATTTATTCACATTACTAAAACCAACCGATTAAAAGTAAGCTGCTATTCTGTACAAATAATTTTCCACCCTCCCCTATTTGCTCTCCACTTTCTTTATTTTAATGGAGAATTGACCTTCCTGCATTTGGTCAGATTCTGTTCAGTATGCAGTCTCCTGCCCGTCTCTCCCTCAACTACACAAAGGTCGACATACATCGATCTGTCATACAGTTCAGCAGCGGTGCTTCTTTTCTTTTATCTGCATGGCTTCACTGCTTCTGCTCAGCTGGTCACCTGAGGACAGTCAATATTTTACTGCAAATTATGGCACCTTCTCATTACTCAAACGTCCCATTCTCAACTGCTAGCTGAAATAATGACTGCTGGTTTACTGTAGTGCGAGGAGGGAAATTGTGTGTTTGTGTGAGAGAGAAAAAAAGGGAGGGAGAGAAACAAGAAGAGAGGGAGAAAATGCAGGAGGTGCGAGGACTGGAATTGGAGTTGTCAGTGAGGGGAATGACTCATTGATTTTTTGGTAATACTCAGGATACCATTCACCCGCAAAGAGTCACCAGCACTTCACAAAAGGTCATCATCATTAATAAAGATGTGGATTTCCATTGATTGAGCTGGCATCGTTTCCCATGTGTTCATGCTAGCTGTGTGAAATGTTTGTTTTTTTTTCTCTTCTCAACTATAGACTGAACTATCTTTCTCCTGCTGCATCTCTATACATCTGTAAGCCTTAAAATATACACACTCTAGAAGCTTACGCTGCTTATTCCAACCTTACACCAAATTATTCTCAAGCGATTTCACTGTTGCAGACACATTTACAGTGTCTGCATAAAATCATGAGTGTAAAGTAGTTTAGGATTGAAGGTTTTAGTGAGTCTTTTTCTCGTCCTGGTGTTCAGATAAAATTAACGGTGTCTTGTCTTGTCTTTTACTTTTTGGCTGTTTTTTTTACCAAAAGGTGCTTTTGTTTCTGCTCCATTGATGAACAGCTTCTTTTCCTAGTAAACTCCACCAAAAGATTAATGGGAAATAATCTCAGGAAGAATCTAGTTGCAGTCTTGCCTATAGTGACCCCGCAAGATCTTAGCCTGTGGCTAAAAAGTCTGTAACTCGTCTTTGGATCTGAGAGGGTGTCAGACTTTTGTCTATTAAGTCTTTTCAAAGTAGTCTAGTGTATGGTTATCATTACATTATCAACCATTACCTTTATACACTTATTACAGTTATATTTAAAATGTAAAAAACCAAGAAACCTAAATAGAAAAATCAATCCTTACTTTTTGGGTTACAAACTACCACAGAGTGCCCTATAAATCTTGTTAATCCCAAAATTGGCTGTTACGATGCCGCTTAATATCTTTGTGGCGGGGTCGTGAAATCAATAACATGGCATTTTGAATAAAACCATTTAAATTAAATAAAAGGCAAGGGAAAATGTAAAAAAAAGCAAGCTAACAAACAACACATTAAAATGTCAGCACACACAGCAAAATATACAGTCCTCAGGATGGTGTTTTTTCCGCCTTTTTTATTCACCTCTAGGCAGAGCAGGAGACAGGACCTAGGACAGCACCACCTAGGGACATGGAGGTAAACAGGCAGTGACAGAGAAAAGACACAGAAAATAGTGTCCTATTGTCCTGTTTATTATTTTTTTTAAATATTATTAGAACAGAATATTCTTGAACAGTTTGATGAGTGGTGGGAGAGATATTTGAGACCAGTGTGCATGTTGGGAAGAGAATTTTCATGGTGGGGAGTAAATGGAAGTTTAAAAAAAAAAAAATGTGGAGGGAATAATTTAAAATATTGTGAATAGTGGTGAAAACATTCTGTAACAGTGTGAATTGTGGGTAAAACATTGTGGAACAATGTCAGTGTCTGTAAGAACATTATTATATTACTGCAGTTTAAATAGTGTAATAGGGTAATATTCTGAGAACATTGCATCTTGAAGTAAACTCTGTATTTACATTTATGATGGTCCTCTTCATTGTAGACTTATGTAATGTAATGTAATGCTTACCTCATTTAAAGTGTTTTAGACTTCACTAGATGATGTGAAAAGATTTTTTTTATATACAAAAGAACAGTGATTAGATTAGATTATTAAATCCAGTTGTCTTTTGTGGTTCTTCAGGTGTTGCTGAGCAGACCAGTACATTCCATCATTTTAAAAATGTACCAAATTGTTGGTTTGGCCACCCTGAATTTTTTTTTGCTATCTCTCTGATAGGACATTTTTAGTTTGTTTTGTTTTCAGCCTAACGATAACTTTCTTTACTTGAATTGACTTTTTGGACTGTACACTGACTTTCTCTGAACAGCCGGCAAATGCATATTCAACACTTGGTATCAACTTCAGACCTACTATGTTCTTCATTTGATAGAATATTGAGGGAACTGTCCACACCTAACCAGGAATGAAAATTATCAGTTTATTATACAATTCCTTTTGAGGGACTTTGCAAACAGTGTACAGTTGTTCCTTAGCAATTAAAGGCTGACATATATTTACATAAACAAGCATAAATAAACATCGCCATAATCAGTCAAATTATGCAAAAGTTTGTGCACATACATTAACTAAGAAAGAATCTGTTCACAATTCACAATATATTTTCAATAATTGATGCATGTGTATGTGTGAAAAACAGTCTTTGATAGTGAAAATAAGCGAGCGGGTTTTATATTTTTGAGTTTACATGTCTTATTATGTCTAATTTTGTGAGATTATTGGCAGGTTGCGGAGCAAAAATAAAATTTTTGACTGATTAATGACTGATACTGATTATCCGATTATTCAAATACATGTAAACGCATTGATTGAATTACTGACAGACTGCATTTTTCTGCAGTAATCAAATAATAAAGTGCATGTAAATGCCCTCATAGACAAGTATATCTGAATACTTCAGTGGAGATAGGTGCCTTTCCTCATAGATTATCTCTGAAATCTTTTCAGGAGGAAAATGTTTTTTTACACCGCAGGACTGCAGGCCAGAGATGTCAGAGCTTCACATCCTTATTAGGCCCTACAGGTCCAATTCTTTATGACATATCACCTCATCTGCCAGGTACAAGCCTTCCACCCCCTCTCGCTCCCTCTTCCTCTCTCTCTCTATTTCTCTTCCCCCCATTTTTCTCTAAAGCATTTTGCTAATAATGTCGAAATATGTCGATTCTAAGGGCCATAATACAGTACATTTTCTTCTGTATGTTAGATGTCGCTCCTGTTTCCTCAGGGTGATGTCAGGGCGTAGTAATTCAGCAATGTACTTCCATTTATGTGTTCGCCAGTGGCCACACTAAGCACACATAAAAGAGTACATATAGCTGATGTTGAAAACAAGAGAGACATTTTCCAATTTGCCAGCAAGAAAAGTATAAATTTCACCTTTAATTAAAATGACCACAGCACAAAGGGCATATCACTGAGATGCCCTCATGCTCCCCTTTAACATAAAAGCTTGCTGCCATTCATGCACAGCATATATATGTACGTACACCGAGGCCTAAATATCTCCCAGAGTCTTACAGGCCCTCTTCATGAAATCTCTAAGCTGGGCTGCATTCTAATTCCACAGCACTTCACGGTTTTCAGCTGCCCGCTGATAAGAGCTGCTTTACAAGCCTGTCACACACCAGAGAAATATTCCTTCTGTTGCATATAAAATACACACAAACGCACACATGCAGACACACACGAACACTGAGGTGTGGTGTGGTCTCTTCACTGCAGCTGGAGCTGGCTGAAATATTATATATCGCCATATAAGATACATTCTAACAGAATCTTACAAGTAATTGAATGGCTGATTCGACCATCGATCAGACACATGTAGCACATTAATGAACCTGGATATAATACAGTGCTTTCGTATGTTGTGTATCTGTTGTGATTCATACTATGGCTCCATTTACACATGGTCACTAAGTCTGGATAAGACCAAGCCACATAAAAACACAAGTGTGAACGCATCGAAAACACATTTAAAACAGGTACAAATTCTAGTCACTCAAACCACTTTAGGGTGTGGTCTAAGAAGCATCTGAGAACCCATCCATCTCTTCAAGATGCATTTAATAACTAAAAAAACAACAAATACCATCCAAACACTAGTAATACCTTACACACCACAAGCAAATTTGTATATTCTGTCCAATACAGCAGTCAGATTTCCTCCATCTAACTGGAGATGTATTTGACTACCAAGTGTAAATGCATGCGGCTAAAAGAAATCTTAACAGGATGCAAACCAGATACTAGTCACAGATACCATATATAGCCATATATGAGACATTCTACCAAGACTTTAGGTGGGAAAAATGTGGATAGAATATGGACAATGTAAAGTATGGGAAACACATACAGTATTGTGCCATCTTCTTCTTGCTTTTATACCTACTGTCTATTTTATGAGCTTTATTTAGCATACATTACAAACTGTATTACAGACTGTAGTCCATCTGTTTCTCTGTATAGCCTAATCTGTTAACCTCCATTCACCCTCTTCTTTAATGGTCAGGACCCCACAGGACCACCACAGAGGAATCTAACAGCCTCTCTTGTTCATTGCCTAGAGGCAGGACTGGAGTGTTTTCCAGCACAGTTGTAATAGCACTGGTCTTACAGTCTCTTGCCTTATTTTGATAAAATGGCATTTGTGAAAATGCTTAGCTTTGGATCCATGTGATATTTACAACTGTGATTAGAACATTTTTAAACTCTCAAACTCTAAGTAATAAAGTAAACTGGGGCCAGCAAAAAAAACTTGTTTACTTTCAAGAGTAAGATTATTTATCAATTATCAAATGAATCCACCGAGACTGTAGAGGAATTTAATCCCCGGTTAGCAGCCCTAGCCAATCCCGATTAGCAGCCCTAGCCAATCCCGATTAGCAGCCCTAGCTAGCCGCGGATAGCAGTGCAAGCCAGCCACAGATAGCAGTGCAAGCCAGCCCCTGGTTAGCAGCACTAGACAGCTGCAATTAGCAGCGCTAACCAGCTGTGGTTAGCAGCACTAACCAGCTGCGGTTAGCAGCGATAGCCAGCCATGGTTAGCAGCCCTAGCCAGCCCCGATTAGCAGCCCTAGCCAATCCCGATTAGCAGCCCTAGCCAGCCCCGGATAGCAGAGCTAGCCAGCCACAGATAGCAGTGCAAGCCAGCCCCTGGTTAGCAGCACTAGACAGCAGTGGTTAGCAGTGCTAGCCAGCCACGGTTAGCAGCCCTAGCCAGCCCCAGTTAGCAGTGCTAGCCAGCCACAAATATCAGTGCTAGCCAGCCATGGTTAGAAGTGCTAGACAGCCTCAGTTAGCAGTGCTAGCCAGTCGCACATATCAGTGCTAGCCAGCCATGGATAGCAGTGCTAGCCAGCCCTGATTAGCAGTGCTAGCCAGCCCTGATTAAAGGATTTTAAGTCCGAAAAATACTGTATTCCTGATCAATTCAGGAATCTTGAGTATCAAGGTTATGTATGGATATAATACATGAAATGGCAGTGTAAACACTCCCAAGACACATTAAAACAGATAAACAGACAAACCTAATACCTCAAACCACTTTACCAGACGTGCAAATCTTATCAGGATTTAATCAAAATACTAGTACAATTAACCAAACAGGTCATATACAGTTATGTAACCGGTAGAAGGCCATGAAAGCATTGCCAAGCTTAAAATTAATCTACACTTGACATTAAGATGATAATTCTGTTTTTAAGCCGTTGTATATTTTATAAAATTGTTTTAAAATTCACATTAAATGGAAATGTGGTGTCAAGCTGCAGTCCAACAGCAAACATAATTAATACACTAAAACACACACACACACACACACACACAATAAAAGCATTGTGTTCCAGTTTTCCACAAAAGAATTAAAAGACAGTTGAGTTGACAGTAGGAAACAGGAATTGTGTGTTTCGCTGATGAGGTCATGCATGGTGGTGCACTGTCAGATAAGGCTTACCATTTAAATAGAAAAATTAGTTTGTCTCAGTCCTGTTCTCACGCTTCTTGATCAATCATTGAAGCTCTAAATTTATCACAATAAAACTCTAAAAATACACTCTTTGTCGTTCGCTCTTAACAGTGAATTTAACGTGTTGAGAAATGAATTGCTTGCCAGTCATTTTAAGTGAGAGCGTGACAAATTCAGGTATTTTATATGCGACGTTCTCCCTCTGCCCTCTTCATCAGCCCTTTACCTCCAGCACTTTAACACTTCACAGATTCTGTCAGAAACTAACGCTCACACCCACACACATTTCCATCAGAGAGCTCCATATACCAAATGTGCTGTCAGATCAATGGCAGACATATTAGTGAGCTGTCAGAGAGGACTGAAAAGAGAATGACACCATTTAGTTATTAAAAGCAAAACGTTTTGCACACACACACAAACAAACTCACATCACCGCATTCCCACTAAGACCATCTATCATTCTACACAAACATACGGAGATTTACTGAAACACATACTTATGCACACTGAGAGCCATCACTATCACCATCACCGTGACCTGAAACTATGCCTCTTCACACATGTTTAGGCATTTAGCATGGAGATCATGGCCTCTGTGATTTGAATTTCAAACATGTTCACAGTCATGGCTCTTGCAGAGAATATGAAATACCAATGAAAACCTTCATGGTTCTGTACATTTTGTTTCATTTCAACCTGCTTAAGTACAAGTGTAAATATCAGAAAGAACATCTCCTGTAGCACCAAGCAAAAATACAAGAAATTACATGTATATAAGCATGGTATGAATTTTGAAAGGGGGACAGTTTTTTTAGTATTTTACCTACACTCTTATATGTTTGAGTAAAATGAACATTGTTGTTTTATTCCATAAACTACAGACAACATTCCTCCCAAATTCCAAATAAAAACATTGTCATTTAGAGCATTTATTTGCAGAAAATGAGAAATGGCTGAAATAACAAAAAAGATGCAGAGCTTTCAGACCTCAAATAATGCAAAGAAAACAAGTTCATGTTCATAAAGTTTTAAGAGTTAAGAAATCAATATTTGGTGGAATAACCCTGGTTTTTAATCACAGTTTAATTCATCTTGGCATGTTCTCCTTCACCAGTCTTACACACTGCTTTTGGATAACTTTATGCCACTCCTGGTGCAAAACAATCAAGCAGTTCAGCTTGGTTTGATGGCTTGTGATCATTCATCTTCCTCTTGATTATATTACATAGTTTTTTTAATTTGGTAAAATCAAAGAAACACATGCATTTTAAGTGGTCTCTTATTTTTTTCCAGAGCTGTATTATACCTTATATACGTAAGAGTATGTCTATGGGCTACACAAAACATGTTCATGAAGTTCTTTGAACAAAATTACTCTCACATAAAAAGATCTTACCAGCTCTATACTTTCCAGTTTCTGTCCATTTCAGAATGAGCCGCTTAAGGGCTTTGTCACTTTTATGCAAATAAACAGTTGCTGGCCAATGTGCGTATACGCTAAGTGTTCACCACAGGGTAGGCAAAACAAAGGCTTAACTGTGGCAGAAGCACAAAACTCATTATTTGAAAATACTTACAACTTTTTAATCTGCTGACTTTTTTACAGGGATCCACCCTGACTTGCCATAGATCCCTCCATCAAACAAAGTCTGCTGGCTAATCCTGTTTTGTACTGTCTGAGGTTCTTAACCAAAATGAACGAAATGGCATTTCTTCAACTGATCTAGTGGGTGAGACTCGGGTGGGGGTTCAGGGGTGAGGGGTGGTGCCAGAGTGGTTCTATGCTGGTTTTCTACTGTGAAGTCAAAGAAGAGAGACATCCAAACGGCTCATAGAAGCAAATGATTCCTGACACCAAACTCTTTTAACTGACTCACAGAAAACAGATGGATGAGCTGGGTGTACTGGGAATATATCATAGAAGGCATTGCCAATTTTCAGTTTTATTACCTCACAGTGGGAGGTAATGATTGTGACCGGCAGTGTCTTCCTAGAACTGTCCATACAAACAGACAAGCATCTCTGTCAGAAATTACAATCTCAGACCCCACACACACATATCCCACAGGTCAGTGTAGAATTCTTTGCTTCCATGGGACATGGCAAAAGTCATGGGATTCAGTATTAGTTCCTGTCCCTTGACATGCGGCATCTGAGTGTTTACGACAATTAAGACGTAGCATTAGGAAACAGGAAGAGTAAGTAAACGGGGAACGGTTCGAGAAATAAAATCCTTTCCCTATGGTGGAGCTGTGTAATATACACATCTGAGCTACACACTACAGGAGGCTTGTGTTAGGAAATTGGTTCTGAGGCTCCAATTATATTTGAAATTACATTCAAATTGAGAATAATGGAAAGTCCCCCCAGTTTAAAGACTATAGGGGGCCTAGGGGAAAGAATTAAATAAACTAAACTGTGGGACAACTCTAAATAAAGTAGCAAAAAATCCCCGGAAGGAGTGTGCTGTGTCTATACGCATACAAATCCATGCATACGTTTTTAAGCGATCGTTTTATTAGTGTACACACAAGAGACAGGAATATGAATATGAATATAACACTGTTAATACCTCTGTCTCATTAATAAGCATGAAACATGCTAAGCTGCAAATTTCGCCTAATTACTAGCTAAGAATTTAATAAAAATATGAAGGAATTATAAAGCTCATAAAATGAGTTAAATGTATCTATTTAATTGGATGTACATGTACATTATATAATTACAGACTGTTGTGCTCGTTTCACAGACTGTAGTCTGTAGTTCTGTTTCTCTGCATACTTTTTATCCTCCTTTCACCATGTTCTTCAATGTTCAGGACCCTACAGGACCACCAGTACATTGTGTGGTGGGTCATTCTCAGCACTGCAGTGACACTGAAATGGTGGTGGTGTCTTATGTCTTAGGGTGTGCTGTGCTGGTACGAATGGATCAGACACAGCAGTGCTGTTGGAGTTTTTAACCTATTACACTATGCCTTGACCCCTGTATGGGCTACAGGTGTAGGTGATACAAAACCTTTTTTTTTGCAGTAGAATAACTGCATTTTGAAAATTTGAGGTTTGAGATGCCTGTTTTCTCTCTATTTTACTTAATAATTTCAGATCAGAAACAGGAATCGACCCAAAAAAAAAAGGCCTGGAGGCTATGAACTGTTTGATTTGTATTCAGGATTTCAAAATAAAGTTTAGGAAAGAGACAATTTTAGGATTTTATTCATCATATTTTGACATTAGCAAATTTACTTGACTATTTGCCTATACTTTCTAATACGACTACAAATTGTGATTTTCAGTAATGTTCCTTATTAAACATGAAAGCTTTTTATGTAATGCTTGAATAGAAATCCACAAGATGTAGAGGTGTCAGGCAGAAAATCCTGGCCTGTTAAGGGGTTACACACTGTGTCCACTTACCGTCCACTTTCTATTAGACTCTCCTACCAAGTTGGTCCACCTTGTAGATGTAGATTGCTGTTGCTGCACGGTTGTGTTGGTCATCCTCTAGTCCTTTGTCAGTGATCACTGGATGCTGCCAACAGGATTCTGTCGGTTGGATGTTTCTGGTTGCTTAACTATTCTCAGTTCAGCAGTGACACTGAGGTGTTTAAAAACTACAGCAGCACTGCTGTGTCTGATTTACTCAAAGAATACCAATATTACCTGCATTGTGGTGGTCCCACCACAACAACTAACAAAGTATGTAAGCAGCGGATGTACTAAAGTCTGTAATTAAAGAACTATAACATGCTCCTAGATGCCCAATAAAGCTGATCAGATGGACGGTGAGTGAAGGAACAAAAAGATGGTAGAATACTGTGATGTGACTTTGTGCGTATATGCACTCTGCAAAAGGCCGCATACAGTACCTGTATTCCTGGACTCTCCTTGGTATAATGCATCTAAATCAAAGAGCAGTATCATGAAACCCTGAGCAGCTTGCCTGCTTTTTCTCATTTCTCATAGGAGCTCTACGTGTGACTAGAAACGTACTTATAGTAAAGAGCAGGATAAAAAAAAATGGAAATGGATTTTTGGACTACATGCTTGCTACACACAGACCGTAGACATGACGTGATGAGTGCAAAAGGTAATAGAGAGATGTGTACTGTGTGTATAAGCAGCACAGAGCCTGGATAGTCTCTGGTCAACACAGTGCGGCTCCAGCTAGCTGCTGGAAATCTTCAATACAGCAGTTTTGTGTGTTGTATAAATGAATGGACTTTTTCTTGAATTGGAAAATGGCCCAGTTTAAAATGATTCAATATGCCCATTTTATTTTGAGTGCAAACTTCAAAACTTCAAAAGAAAATGTACTACTCCTGAAATTTGGAATGAATACAACTTGCATTTATTTAGATGAAAAAAACAGGTTTATTTAAAAGCATTCCAAATATACACAATATATCATTGCATTCCATCTGCATAAATATTTCTGCAATATTCACAACATATTCAAGTCAACAGCAGGTCAAACCACAATGAACATTAGTTTGGATGAGGAGACACATATGTTTTCGGACATTTCCACAGAGTGCCTCTAAAAGAAAGAACCCAAACGATGAATTAATGAGAATTACTCAAAATCTCTTGTTTAACAAGCAGCAGTTGCTCACTTCAGTTCAATTATTCATTTTTTCGTTTATATATATATATATATATATATATATATATATATATATATATATATATATATATATATATATATATATATATATATATAGGACTTGCAGAGCAGATTTGAGAGCAAGACAAAATATATGCTAATTAATTCCAGTTCTATTGAAGGTGCTTTGATTGGCAAAACAAAGAAAAACCCGCACTCCTAAAGGGTGCTGTCAATATGACACGTACCTGGGTAATGGTTCAATATACTGCCATAGTACTGTAAGCAACCTGACATATTGTGATTCATTTTTTAGGCAAAAAGTCACAGTAGAAAAAAATGAGAAAAGTTTACTTTCTATGCAGTTAGAATATGCAGTGTGATGTGAAGACAGACAAGTACAACATTGCTATCTAGTAATATGGTTTAAACAAAATACAGATTATGGTATATGTGAACCAGGACTCTTAACCAGGAAGAGGTTTTCTGAAAGATGTTTTGATATTTTGACATAGGGTGAATTATTAAGGGTGTTTGAAACATAAGGTCAAACGGGAGAGGTTTATTGAAGGGGAAAAAAAAAAGATTTTTTTTTTTTTTGCTGGTCTCAAATAGCATATCCTCTATTACAGAAATGCATAATTTGTTTGGCTATTCTGTCTCTGTAATGGCAAAACAGCTCAAAAACTCTTACGTTTACTCTCCTATCACCCTTAATTTACCCTACACTGATTTGTTGAAAAATTATTTATAGAAAACATTCAGATGTTTTCAGAAGATCCCTAGGCTACTCATATATGTACATCTTCATTTAAGATGTACATCTAGTTATCTAGTTAAATAGTTGGTTACTCTGATCCTTTTATTACATCGTAAAAAAAAATAGAATACATACATCATATAGCCCAAAACCTGCAAATCAATCATCTGTTTTTTAGAATAGATACAATGTCAAAAATCATAACATCACAATATTCAAGTAAATTTATATTTTCTTAAGCTCTATTCGGACGGGATTAGTTTCTCAGGGGGACGTCTGTGAAAAATATTTCACACTTCTACTCAGAAATAAAACTCTTGCATCCAGGCTACAGTTAAAAAACAGGAGGACCAGTGAGTTTTTGCTTTTCTCGTTCACATGAAATCTCGTTCACATGAAATCATGTTCAGTAGCTCCTCCATTTCCAATTACTGTTGAGTTTACGTGGATCTCTGTGGAAACGCATGCCCAAAGCGTAATTATGGTGCGTGGCAGTGGACAAAAAAACATTTTATTAATTGCGAGGTGGCGAAACTCAGAGATGTGGATCCGGACAGGAATAAAATTTCAAGAGAATCAAGGAGTTCAGCGGAAAAAAGCAGGCAATGCCTGTAATTTTCTCAGAGGACGTCTGAGAAAAACACATAAATGGTTGTTCCGGATAGGAATAAAATCACAGAGGACCCCCCATAAAAGAGAAAATTACCCCAGGACCCCCTGAGAAACGAATCCCGTCTGGACAGGGCTATACACTGCTTGTTATTTAGACCTTTTTAACTGATATACCCCCACTGCTCATCTCAAATAAGAATTCCTGAATGTTTGAATCGTTAAACCCAGCTTTAACACAAATGTAAGCTAATTTAAGGCACCAGAGCAAGAAAAGCAACAGAATAACACATTCGCACATATAGAGAGAACAGCATTAAGACAACTAAGTGCTCCACAATGTTCAGCATACAACAGCCTGGCATCACCTTATCTGCAGGGAAGGGCTTTAAACGGAACAGCAGTAAAATGTATGTAAACAGCAGAACAAGGGTTCGAGATGATAGCGTACAAAAGAAGGCCACTCCGGGACCGGCTGAGACATAAGCTGGTTCAGACAGAATATTGAGATGCGTACGTGATTAAAGTTAAATGCCTCCGTGTTCAAGGCTGTTCTCTCGCTCAAACCTCACAGTCAGAACGGAAAGCCGTCTCGAGAAGACAGAAAAGTGCCGCCTGTATTTTCTGTCCACTGCCAGGAAAGAAAAGAAAGCTGTAAAAGCTTTGAACGGATTATGCATAAAAGATCAATCAATGGATTCATGCCTGTATATGGATTGAGCTTGTATAAGGGCTTTTCACCGCTCTGCTATTTTTGCCTCATGAGATGAACATTTTCAATAAGTCTGCCTTCTAATTGAAATTCAGGTCAGTTGCTGCTGTGAGATCTCAGAGCACATAAAAAAACCCACACATTTAGCACAAATGTTACAGTGAACGGTACGAACAATGTGCTTTTGATATATTAAGAAATGAAAGAGAAAAAAGAGAAAATAATTGGGTTTTATCAACAAACAACAATGTGATTTAAACATCAGTGTCTGAAAGTCCTGATAAGAGCTAAAAACGTCTGCCAGAAGAATAAAATCTACGTGTACATTATTATTTCATTACAATTGAGCTAATTCAATATATTCTGCTGCATAATAAATGGAACTAATGTCCCTTGAAATCACAAGTTGGGCGGAATGATTTTCAAAAGTAGGTTACTGTATATTACTCAAAGCGGACTGGCTTTTTTATTTAAAAAAATGCTCTCAAGAGAAAAGGCTGATGACTACAACATTTCCTCCAGTTATATGAATATTATACTTCACATTAGTCGACAATTATATTGCAGCTATATGTTTTTATCAACAGGAATGCAGTAAGATGATAACAGTCTGGAGAACCATGTTAGGATTTTGTTTTTAATCTTTTATAAAACACTTGATTTGCACAAAAAAAAAAACCACTTGGGATTCAAACAAATATTGTAAGACTTGTTTTACAAAGGCTACTGTTTCCAAAGCTTGTTTTAAAATATCATTAACATCATAAAAGCTAAAAAAGATTCAAATAAACCATTTTCCACTGCTTACAAAGCAGAAATGTTAGTAGAATATGAACATCATTCAGAATTAATACAATCTAGTAATGTGTCCCGTGACTTTTGCCATGGCCCATGAAAGCAAAAAAAAGAATGCACTGCACTGAACAGTGGGATATGCATGTGGGGCCTCTTGCAATGAACTTGGATGTCATTTCTGCAGGAGTTGCTAGATGGCGCTGGTACTGATCATGACCACCCACTGTGGGTGGTAATGTACCTTCTATTCTTATTCTCAGTACAAATGTTGCACTGTAAATCAAGCAATGTACCGTCTATTTGGCACCCACTATCAGACTTCACTCACCTTGCCATGAGCACACTGGCCAGTGTTCCACCTCACTTACAAGATAACACGTCACAACTTATACAGGAGTGAGTGTTTTCAATTTCAATGTTTACATTTCAATACATTTTTTTTTATTATTTAAAATGTCATTTTGGCAGCGAGAGCATCAGAAATAGGAACATGATCAATATGATGACATTTAAAAACACATCTGCATCAGAGAATTTGCTATTCTAAACGATGTTTAAGGACTGCATGTAGGCAGTATGGGCTAAAAGCTTCAGCGGAAAGCTCCACAGTGTAAATAGCTTACGCTGTTTGTGTGTTCTGGTTCAGTAATTGGGATATCAGTGAGTCATTACTGAAGCTCATGCCTTTTTCATATCCCTCTGGTAATTTTCTAAGATGATTAAAACACTACCTCAGACTTCAAAATTTCCAATTTAGGTGTTTTTGAGATTGCAAAACACTCATTTAGGGGGTAATTGCTTCCTGATTATGATTTTGTTACAAAACAACAGAGGAGCGCTTGTTGCTAGTTGCTATTCCCTCGGAAATAATACCAGAAACAATTTGGGGTTTTAGAGGAAAGAGCAATTCCTCAAACATGTACGTATAGATGGTCCTACAGCATGGGAATCATTGATTAAACCATTATACATAAATTTCTCATTTGTAATTAGTAATAATGAACAAATTAGAGTCAGAGCATCATCACCTGTCCACATATATCTAAATATTTTCATAAACAGAGGATAACCTGCCTCCTTTTTTTTTTCAAATAATTCTGTTCACACAGAGATGAACAGAATGCTCGCATGGGTGTGCTGGAGACCAAATACTTTTTTAATGTTTACAGCAAAATTGCATATGTGTCCCTGAATTGTTTTGATGTATTTAATATTAATCTACAATGTTGAAAATAAATTAAAAAAAGAAATAAAAAAAAAAACACTGAATAAGAGGGTGGGTCTATACTTTTGACTGGTACTGTACTAGGGTCACTGTGGCTGGCTTCACATAGGTGTCAGTTACAAGGTAGTCACACTATAAGATCCCCACACATCCTTTAATGTCCTTAACGGTGTAGATTTTGATTTCACGTGGGTGCTTCTAGTCACGTTGTGATTGATGAAAAAAAATACACTTTGAATCTGATCTGAGTAGCCACAGCTCCAGCCTAAGATGCATTTTTTCGAACCTGAATGTAATTATATTTCAAAACAGCTCTGATTTAATGTTTTTTTTTGTTTTTGTTGTTGAGCCTTTCAAAAAAAACTGGAATACAATATAGATATGCCAAAAATTAGTTGTCATATAGGCAGATATAGCCTAAGAACTTCATAGGTGGTATAAGAGGCTGTAGGCAACCTATAGCTTTGAGATGATTCTGCACTGGTTAGGAAAAATAAAAAAACTAACAAATAACAAATAATGGCAATTAACAAATAATGGCATATCTTAAACTTGGGTCGACTCTGCTACTAGTTTAGTATGTCGTACCAACAGTTACTGACTATTAAATCAGGCTCAGATGAATTTTGTAGATATTAACAGTACAATGCCCAGTGAGTGCAAAAATAAAATTCTTAGAAAGAACATTTTAAAACCATTTGACAGACATACTGTAGAGCAAAATCTAACTCAGCGTTCAGAGTTCAGTGGGGCGAGGGAATCCGTCTTGGAGGATCTGCTCCAAAACAGACAGAAGGTTCCTTAAACCGTACATGTATCCTTCATCTGGACTATCACTAGGAAAAACATGGGCAAAATCAATCATCCTGACCTCCACGTCTTCCTTCTTCTCTCCATCTCTCCACCTTCCTCTCCCCAACGCTGTTCTCTTGTCTCCAAATCCTTTTGTGCATCTTATCTCGTCCTCCCTCCTCCCTCCGCTGCCATTGGCCTGTTCCAGGTGGTTCTGTAGCGAGTGAGACCAGATCCCATTCTCGTGCCTCACGTGGTGAATGTCCAGGCGAAGGTCACTACAGTTTAGCCAGCCACAGGCACTCCTCTGAGAGGCTAAGCTGCAGCGCTGACCCCGAAGCTTGAAGTTGGCAAGGTGAATGTTATTATTGCACTCTGCCTCACCTTGCCCGTGTTCCTGTCCAGTCCGGGTGTCTTCCCTCCCCTTCATTCTGTTAGCTAACTGAGGCGAGCCTTCATACACAAACAGCAGAGAGCTGGCATAGAAATGAAGCTGCTTCTGACCCTCAAACCAGTGCAGGATGTCACGAATCTTACAGATGCTCAAAGAGATGACATCTTTCCTCAGCTCCTCTCCGTTATGGAAGAACTCGGCCAAGCCTGTCAAAAAAAATTAAAATGAGCATGAATGCAGCATTAGTGTTTTTTTTTTAACATTTAATAATACATGATTAATTTACATATGTATTAATGAATGAAATCAATTATTTAGCAATGACTGTGAATGGAAGAAACATAGTCATACCAGATTTCAGTGTCTCTTTCCTCAGACCCCGTCCGTAGAGCTTGTCATGACTGATGTAGCTTTCTGAATTTACGTGGTACACCTGAGAACGAGAGATGGAGCATTGTAACAAACAAGAAAAAAAAAAGGTATAACAGGAAAATATAGAGGTGTAAAAATATATATGTATTCATACCACAGACTCCAAAGAGTCTTGGATGTTATATTTCTGTGCATGCAACCATATGGCAAACACAAAGAACAAGCTCTCATGCACTTCCTCTTGCTACCACACTTACAGAAAATGTCTCACATATAGTCACACTGTTTTGTCTGCAGTAAAACAACGAAAAAAAAAGTATTTCACAGATATTCTGACCTTTATCCATCTTAATTTCCATCTTATTTGTTTAAAGCGGTAAAGATTTATACTGGCAGATACACTTTTATGAATGAGGAGGCTAGTCGCTGGCTGAAATTTGAATTGGAGTTCTCGTAAAGCTTAGCATGGCTGCCTATTAACAAAAAGATCCAGACTGCTTGCTAGTTAGTGTTGTGAGCATGAGGCTTAAATATATTATGGCACCAAAGGGGAAAGCCAAGCCAAACAACTCTAAATTACATTACATTACATTACATTACATTACATTTGGCAGACGCTTTTGTCCAAAGCGACTTACAATATTGAAGTGCAAATAATAGAAGAGGTTAAGTACAAACATAATAGAAGTTAAAAATAAAGCATCTATAGATAGGGCCTTAAGGAGGCCAGAGGGAAATAATGGGATAGAGGAGTAGAGAAGAGGAAGAAGAAGATGAGGTTAGAATTAGTTAGTTTGTTAGAAGAGTGTTAGAAGGTGTTAGGAGAGTAAGTGCTCTTTGAAGAGCTCTGTCTTCAGGAGTTTCTTAAAGATAGTGAGAGATTCTCCTGATCTGGTAGTGGAAGGTAGTTTGTTCCACCATTGGGGAACTCTGTATGAGAACAGTCTGGATTGCTTTATGTGAGTGTTTGGCAAAGCGAGGCGACGTTCATTGGAGGAGCGCAGCGGCCGGGAGGTAGCGTAAGCCTTCAGGAGCGAGTGCAGGTAGGAAGGAGCCTGTACTGTCATCACCTTGTAGGCGATTGTAAGCACTTTGAATTTGATGCGAGCGAAATTAATAAATAAAACTAAAGTGCAAATTAATGTTCAAATATATTTTAAAGCACTGATAAAAATCAGAAAAATAACACCATAAACAGTTTGCAGCATTTAGCTCAATAATAAATAATGCAGAAAACATAGTTTTTTGGATGTTCTTGCTACTGTGCTTGCACAGACCACCACATCATGGAAGGCTTCATTCACGAAATATGCAGCAAACTGACTGACTCTTTTTGGCTACGTTCACATTACCAGACTGAAGTGACTAAAATCTGAGTTCTTGCTCAGATCTGATTTTTTTCCATGGCTGTGCGAACGTGCTGAATCCATTTTTTTTTAAATCAAATTTGAATCACTTTCATATGTGGTCCTAAATCAAATAAATATCCGATCCATGATATGCGACATGAATGAGTCTTTTTGCATTTTACGCATTCGCTATGTCCTTCTCTGTCATACCCACACATTGGCGTTTATCACGTATCAATGTGCGCACGTGAGGCGTTTCAGGGACAGATTCTTTACACACAGATACAGATCACTTACATTTGTGAATGTGAACCATCAAGATCTGAAAATCAGAAAAAATCTGAACTGAGCAAAAAATCAGATTTGAGCAATGGGATGTTATGTGAACATAGCCTAAGTTGACGGGCAGGACTTTATCCATATCCAAATGCCATGTCGAGCATTATGACAACTTCCTTCCTTTACCAATTTCTAATTTCTAATGTCTCTGGGAAAGGAGACCTGGAGATCTTCACAAGCGTAGTAGCCAGAATGAGCCAAAAAAATTATAATTGAGCAAAATGCTACAAACTTTACCAGTGATTTAAAATATGTTTTTGAAAAGTTCATTTGATCTTGAGTTTTGGGTATTTTGCACTCTCCTCATTCATAGAAATAAGAGCCTGTATGGACTTTGCCACTGGCTCATTTCAAGCATTGCTTGTATTTCATCTCAAGAAAGCCTATGAGTAGGTTTTTTTTTCCTTTTTTTCCATTATATTTTTTCCCATACAGAACGTACAGAATGTACTAACCATATGAGACATACAAACTTCCAAACAAAGACACACACAAACTCATCACCAAGAAGTAAATAAAATAATACTAAAATAAAAAACTCAGTCAATGGGGAATAGACCTAGGAGAGTGGGGACAGAGGAAAAAAGGGTGAGAGACAGTAAGCGTGCAAAAGAAGAAATAAAAAAAGAGAGTGAGAGAGAGTGTGTGTGTGTCCTGGGAGAGCTTGAGAGCATCTTATCCACAGAGAAAAACTAATTGGATTCTAAAATAAATTTTCAAAAAGATTGTAGAAACAGTTTTGTGTGTATATATATATATGTGTGTGTGTGTGTGTGTGTGTGTGTTTAAGAAAGTAAGAGAGAGAGACTGAAGAGAGGCAAGATATGGCAGACAGCCAAGCAGACAGTGCTCATTCTCTAGAGACAGGGCAGAGGACAGTGAGGGTAAGCCCCAAAAAGCACAATCAAATATTTATCTCCAGTAGCTTAAGCCTCCCTCATTCTCATCAGCTTAGACCATCAGATAAAAAAAAAACATTTTTATAAAACAACTTAAAGATAATACTACTCTAAACTATTCAAGATGATGAACTCGCATCCTTATATGATGCTTCATTCATGGTCACAGATGTTCGATGACCACCCAGTGTTTGTTCCATACCATAGTAGACATTGCCCTCTAGTGGCCCAATCACAATTTTTTCAACTTAAATTGGTTTCTCTGCTGCATTCTTAAACAGGCTGTTATTTGTTAATATGACATTCATAAAGTCTGACATGCTTCTCATGCTAATCACATCAATAATAAGGCTCCTCATTAATAATAAGACTATTTTCTACCGTCAGTGGAACAAATAGGCTCACTGCAGAGACGAAATGCAAATCAGACTGTAAATTTTATGGTTCCTCTGGACTGTTTCACAGTGCATACTGTATCTTATCTCATTTTCAAATGAGCTACACAGACAGGCAGACCTCAGCAGAGTGGTGTGACATTATCTGTAGTGATTATTGATCATTTACTGGCCACGTCTATCATTCCTGGAAGTTCGCCCAATGTCTCTTATCAAAACAACTCAGGTAATTAACGCAGTTGCTAGAAAAGGGTAGGAGTATTGATTAGGAAATTTGGAAAGAGAACAAGAAAGCGAGAGTGCACTTTTACAGCTCCTACACCAAACCGACAAGAAGCTGTACAAAGAATAATAAATAACTACTGGCAGCACTTGTTGTTGCTCTTAATTACCTGTTTTCCATCATCAGGAACAGTACATTACGTTCACATTTTAATTACCGCATTTTTCACACTATAAGGCACACTTAAAATGCATTAATTTTCCCAAAATCTCCAGTGCGCCTTATAATTCAGTGTGTCTTATGTATGAATTTTACCAGTCAGGTTGTAAGGAGCAGTAAAGCCACTCAAATTGAAGGTTATTTAAGGGTTTCAGTTTAGTTTCTCCAACACCGGGGCTGGAGTAGCATTAGCATTACCCGCTAACCGCGCTAGCTCTTTCCCTGTTCAGAGGTGCTGGAGAAATTCTGGAATCTAAGCTTACAGTAAATAAACGGAAGTGCTTTACTCACCTAAATAAACCATTTTTTTAGGAGCAAAATCTGTGTAGATTAACATCCAGTGCTTGTTGGACTTTAAAAGAAACTCTTTTTTATTACAGTTTTGTTTACTTAGCTTAGCTTTACTATATTTAGTTAATAAAGCTAACTAACCCACCACCACCCAGCCGCAAGACCTGCTGAATTAGAAATTACTTATAGTGTCTATAATGAAATCTATATAAATAGACCAGAAAATAGACGTTTATTGATAGTGCGCCTTATAATATGGTGCAGTTTATAATGCAAAAAATATCAGGCACAGCAGTGCTGCTGGAGTCCTTAAACAACTCAGTGTCACTGCTGGACTTTGAATAATCCACCAACATCATCCTGTGAGCAGCTTGATGTGGGCTGCTAGATGTGAGCGCTGATAAAGGACTAGAAAATGAACAACACAAACTGTACAGCAACAGATCTCAGAGTTTCTGTATCTTACTTTACATCTATCTAGGAGTGTTTATTAGAGCAGACACTAGGTGAACACAGTGTTTAAAAACTCCAGCAGCACTGCTGTCTGATTTACCCCTCATGCTTTATATGCACTGAGGGTAATACAAATATCATGAAGTAGATGATAACAAATGATATACCTTTTAATACAAAACAGGTTTTAATGAATGGTTGGCTAAATTAGAATTGTAGCTCCAGTCCAAAACTAAAGATGCTGTGTATATTTAATTCCCCGTTCAACCATTGTTGTAAAAAGAGTAAACATGGAAATAATAACATATACATTTCCACACACACACACTCACCCTCATTCCCAGAAGCAGGAAGCCAATCTCCTCCATTGGAGGATACTTTCTAATCTGCTCTTCACATTTCTTTTGCGAGGCATATGGGTCATAGCTCTTCCTCCCAATCTTCACGTCCATGATACACGGGCGAGCAAACCGCCGCGTCGCATCCTCCAGCTTCAAATACACCTCTAAAGCAAACAGGGAGAACATTAGTAGACATAATACTCTTACAACTTACAGTTTCAGTATAGAGATGAGCATAGATTCTTTACCTTTTTGGGGGAAAAAAACAAAGTAATTGAAATGCTATATTTCATAGCAAATGTTAAAAGCACTGGCAAAACCTTTATTTAAATACTAGATTTGACTACATAAGCTGCATAATGTTACAGTAAGTTGCCAGTGTAAAGTATTTTGCTGGCCCTGACATTATTCAAAATCCATAACATTTAAAGAAAATTCTGCTCATTTAGAGATACTATGTTTTTATTGGACAGTGACAATATATGTCATTGTCTCCAAATGAATCCAGACAAATTCAGGCAAAAGACTCAGAGATTTGGAAATCCCTTTGTACCTACATGCATTTGTTTGTATAATCTTTTGTCTTTAATACATGAATGACATTTATTTGTGGTGTCCCACCATGGGTTGCTTCACAGACCACAGTTTGAGAACCACTGATCTGAGGTGGTGAACACCCCTCTGTGTGTGACCCTCACATGCGGCCCAGTTTTTTTTCTTGCATTTCTTGCAAATGTCCCAGATTCTTGGGTCTAGCAGTATTCTAGTGTGTCTTGACATTTGAGTACTTACTGTCCTTTTCTGACTTGCAAGATTTCAAAACATCCAAAAAAAAATCTGACATGATCCATCAAAACAATACAATATGGACTTTTACAAGCATTTAATTGAATAAATATTTTTGTAATTCTATTCCAATTTCCCCCCAATTTGGAAGGCCAAATACCCAACCCGTCATCCCCCATCACTAGTAGAGCCCGCAACACTAGTAGGGTTAAGGCTAGAACGTGCCTTCTTCAATACATGTGAAGTCAGCCACTGTCTCTATTCCAACTACCACTGATGTAGCATCACTGTGTAGCCAGCGAGCTCAGAGGAAAGCGCAGGTAGCCAGCTCCAATACATCAGCTAACAGATGCCTGTACTGACCAGCAGCACTTTGGGAGTGTTGTGGGAAGAGAGCACCATCTACCCACCCAGAGGGAACAAGGCCAATTATGCTCTCTCTGACTCCGGCTGCTGATGCAAGCAGCTTGATCTGGGATTTAAACTGATGATCCTCGAACTATGGAGGCAGCAACAATATAGTCCGCAGGACCACTCGGAGCTCACAAACATTTAAATTAAAGTCATGTGAATTTAAAAACACTCTCTCTATTTTTCTGTCGAACTTTTCCAACCTTGCAAAAGCTGCTAGGAAAAAATAGACACGAGCAGAGACCATACGAGGCATAAGTCCATCTACTTGAGAGTCTTGTTAGGCTGAATTTTCAGCAACTTTGATTCTTTTTACAGTGATTTTCGTCTAAATGTCAGCAGTAAGCCTGAAATACCGTCTGCAGGCTGGTAAAACAGTGGCTGTGCTTTCAGAGGGCCGAGCTGCACTTGCTCTGCTGTGAGACTCTGATAAGACTCTATAACCAGTCAATTCTTTTCAGGCATGTCAACAGTCACCGGCGAGCTGGTTCTCAGCACAGTCAGCTGATTAGAACCCCTGAGACACAGTGTTTTGTTGTGTTTGCAGTAGCTGGGCAGGTCACACCTGGTTTAAAGTCTAAAGCAGTCACACTGAAACAGTTATCCTTTAACATATATGCACAAGAACACTTAAGCACAAATAAGGCTGCCATATAAACACATAGCTGATACAAACACACCTATTCACCAAACATAGAGACTTATAAATAAACTTAACTTGAATTACTCTAATAGAGATTATCTGACTCCAGCATCACTCCTGAATAAAAACCCATTAATGTGGATAGAAGACTCGTAAACACAATTCCACATTTCCTTTCTAGTGTCATTTGTCACATAAAACTGAGCTACAACCCCAGCTTCCTGTCAGGCATGATGCAATCCACCATGGAACCATTCCACACTTAGTTTCCACTGATAAGAACCACCAATATGAACCAATCATTAACAGTAATTTACTGAAGAGTAACTCGCTCAGACCAGGCAGTCCTGACAAGTATTAAACTTTTTTTTAACTTAAGTCAAGGCTAGGAATTATATAGTATCCACTATGATTTATTCAGTAACCACTTTATCAGGATCTACTTTGATCTCTTTTGATTATCCTCTGATATGAATTATTAAGTAACCACTATAAACTGATCAGTATTTACTATGGAGTACTCCAGATCCACTATTAATACCTACTATTAATTAGTTATTCAGTAATTTAGCAGTATATATTATAAATTATACCATATTTGCTATGTATTATTCAGAATTCCCTATGATTTATTTCATATCTACTAGGAAGTATTCTATATCCAGTATGAATCATTCAGTGTTAACTGGGATTTATTCGGTAACCACAAATAATTTATGAAATGTATAAAACTATGAATTTATTAGTATCTGCTGCGACCTTTTAATTGTCTACTTTCTTTTTTTGTATCTACTAGGAAATATTAAGGAACCAGGTATCTACTAAGGTATCTACTATGAATTCTTAAATTTCCACTGTGCATTATTAAGTATCCACTTGGCCCTAAAATAATATGTGATATGGCCCTAAAATAATATCTTCAAATTGTAGAGTATTTTTATTCTTGGCGATATGACGAAACATTTTTTTAAGAATATAATAAAACCAAAATAAAGTAATGTGGCATCAAACATCTACAGCAAAACTAAAGGGCAACATATATATACAACTAATATTGCAGGATATAAATTTATTTTTAATAGTGTCAAAACTTTAGGCATTATTGTGTACGATATGATACAACACACCACTAGTATCTACTATAAATTATTCAGTAATTTAGCAGTATATACAATAAATATTCCATATCCTTTGTGATATTTTCTTTATTCACTATAAATGCTATTATTACTACTATTCATTAATCAGTATCTGCTAGGAATTACTTAGTCGTTTAGCCGTATATACAATCATTTCATTACAACTGAGCTAATGTTTTACTACACAACACTAGTTGCTGTGGTCATTTATGATCTGATCAGCAACATTTAACCTAACTGTTAAAATCCGACACCTAACAGCTATATTATTCAGTATGCTCTATGAATTATACAGTATCCAATATGAATTATTCAGTGTCCACCATGAATTATTCTGTATCTCCTATGCAGATGCAGTATCTACAATGAGATATCCATGTTGTTTAAAGGGTTAAACAGCATTTACTTCTGCGTAATGACACTGATATATGATGTTGCTATGTAAGGTTAATCTTCTAACCGTTTGGTGATTCCAGTGATGCCCATGTGCCGTAGTATTTGGGCAGGTGGTGTTGTAGGGCCAGTAGCTGGGGGTCAGTGCAGTCTTGAGAATATACCTAAAGAAAAAATAACAGTAAGAGACCTGTTAGTGGAGTAATCAGACTAACAGTCGCCTATGTGAAACAATGTCATGGGAGCATAATCTGCTTTTTAATTCAGTGTGGTGTGTTACCTGTGTGTAGAAGTGCAATTCACGGGGGCCTCTGGGGGGAGGCTGCAGCTGCTTCAGTACTGTGCCATCAGGGTGCTGCAGGATACCTGAGCAATTACACACAAGTATGAGCTCAAATCTCAGCAACATTACTCATGCAAGTGTCAGCAATAAACCTTTCTGATCATATAACGATTATAAAAAGAAAGAAAAGTCCCCTTTTCATAAAACAAATAAGGAATTTAATGTATCGTATTTTTCACACTATAGGCACACTTAAAATCCTTTCATTTTCCCTAATCATCAATGCGCTTTATAATCCTGTGCGTCTTATGTATAAATTCTACCCGTCAGTTTGTAAGGAGCAGTGAAGCCACTTAGCATTAGCATTAGCTGCTAGCCACACTAAGAGCTCGCACTTTTGCTGTTCAAAGGTGAGTATTATCAGCCTTTATCCTGCTGCTAACCCTGGCACTGCTAAAGCAGCATTAGCATTAGCCGTTAACCACGTTAAGCGCTAGCTCAATCAAAGGTGAGTATTATCGGACTGTAGTCTGAGTGTTTATCACGTTAAAACAAGCTACGTGGGACGAACCGCTAGCTTATTTATCACCCTGGCTTACCGGAAAACTCAGGGCTCCTCAGTGTAACGCTGTCAGGCAGCTAGCACTAGCGGTTAGCGGCTAATGCTAATGCTGCCTCACCCAGCCTTAGAGGAAATCTGGAAATCCAAGCTTACTGTAAATGAACAGAAGCGCTTTACACATT
Source organism: Astyanax mexicanus (assembly GCF_023375975.1). NCBI lineage: Eukaryota > Metazoa > Chordata > Actinopteri > Characiformes > Acestrorhamphidae > Astyanax > Astyanax mexicanus. The sequence goes on along the minus strand of NC_064414.1, from coordinate 31,056,280 downwards.
CAAATAAACAGTTTTCAGGAAAGAAATATGTGTAGATTAACATCCAGCGCTCATTTGTTTTTCAAATATTTTTTTTAAAGAATTAAAGTTTTGTTTACTTAACTTAGCTTAGCTTTACATGTCTAGCCACCCAGAGGCTGGCGAGATTAGCTAACACTAGTTAAAGCATTAATAATCATTTAAAAAAAAATTAAACTATTGTAGTAATTAATTATTATTTACATTCTTAAGCCATAACATTTTGTAATGTTTAAACTTAAACTCTTAAAACTAAACTAGTGTTAATAATTACTTGAGACATTGCTTAATGATTTAACAAATGTTTATTACTGTCATTGGTGTTGTTATTTGTGACCCTTTTTATAAGGTGTTACCGAAGACGGATAATTTTTTATAATGATTATTTAAATTATTGTGTAATATTTATAATTTTAAACATTCCTCAGCACAATCCTAAACTAATGCATTGTAACTGGCAGACAGCACAGGCAACTTACATACTCTGGTTATTTGCTGGGATCCTAAGTAAAACTAAATACACTCTCTACATAAAACATACTTCTGCACATTTATAATGCACTTTTTTGTAACTTGTAATACTTTGCACTATACTTATTATGTGTTTGCTTATTTTAACCTTTACAAAAATGTACAAAGTGCAAATATTGCTGTGTTTCAAATGTGCTTCACTCTTACATTCCAACATGTTGCTTTTATGTACAGTTGTGGTCAAAAGTTTACATACACTTGTAAAAAAACATAATGTTATGGCTGTCTTGAGTTTTCAATAAGTTCTACAACTCTTATTTTTCTGTGATAGAGTGATCGGAACACATACATGTTTGTCACAAAAAACAGTCATAAAATTTGGTTCTTTCATAAATTTATTATGGGTCTGCTGAAAATGTCACCAAATCTGCTGGGTCAAAAATATACATACAGCAACATTAGTATTTGGTTACATGTCCCTTGGCCATTTTCACGGCAACTAGGCGCTTTTGGTAGCCATCCACAAGCTCCTGGCAAGCTTCAGGTCGAATGTTTGACCACTCTTCTTGACAGAATTGGTGCAGTTCAGCTAAATGTGATGGTTTTCTTGCATGAACCCGTTTCTTTAGCACTGTCCACATGTTCTCAATGGGGTTTAAGTCAGGACTTTGGGAAGGCCATTCTAAAACCTTAATTCTAGCCTGGTTTAGCCATTCCTTTACCACTTTTGATGTGTGTTTTGGGTCATTGTCTTGTTGGAACACCCAACTGCGCCCAAGACCCAACCTTCGGGCTGATGGTTTTAAGTTTTCCTGCAGAATTTGGAGGTAATCCTCCTTCTTCATTATCCCATTTACTTTCTGCAAAGAACCAGTTCCACTGGCAGCAAAACATCCCCAGAGCATAATACTACCACCACCATGCTTGACAGTAGGCATGGTGTTCCTGGGATTAAAGGCCTCACCTTTCTCCTCCAAACATATTGCTGGGTGTTGTGGCCAAACAGCTCAATTTTTGTTTCGTCTGACCAGAGAACTTTCCTCCAGAAGGTTTTATCTTTGTCCATGTGATCAGCAGCAAACTTCAGCCGAGTCTTAAGGTGCCTTTTCTGGAGCAAGGGCTTCTTTCTTGCACTGCAGCCTCTCAGTCCATGGCGATGTAAAACACGCTTGACTGTGGAGACTGACACCTGTGTTCCATCAGCTTCCAAATCCTTGCAGACCTGCTTCTTGGTGATTCTTGGTTGACTCTTGACCATCCTGACCAATCTCCTCTCGGCAGCATGTGATAGCTTGCGTTTTCTTCCTGATCGTGGCAGTGACACAACTGTTCCATGCACTTTATACTTGCGTATAATTGTCTGCACAGTTGCTCTTGGGACCTGTAGCTGCTTTGAAATGGCTCCAAGTGACTTCCCTGACTTGTTCAAGTCAATAATTCGCTTTTTCAGATCCACACTGAGTTCCTTTGACTTTCCCATTGTAGCTTTTGTAGCTGAGTCTAATCACTGGGTCAAATGAGCCCTATTTAAATGGGCTCATGAGAAGTCAACAGCTGTAGTCAATCAGAATCACTTACAAGAAGTGAAGAGGCCATGACATGAAGCTAATTTGATTGACACAACTCGCTACATCACCAAAATTGACAAATTTTGTTGCTGTATGTATATTTTTGACCCAGCAGATTTGGTGACATTTTCAGCAGACCCATAATAAATTTATGAAAGAACCAAATTTTATGACTGTTTTTTGTGACAAACATGTATGTGTTCCGATCACTCTATCACAGAAAAATAAGAGTTGTAGAACTTATTGAAAACTCAAGACAGCCATAACATTATGTTTTTTTACAAGTGTATGTAAACTTTTGACCACAACTGTATATAAAGGCTTCTTGTATTCTATATCCTAGTTGAAACACGTTTTAATCTGTTAAATTTGTTCACAAAGAATAAAAAGCTCTGCCTCTATTGTAATTTAAAGTTATTTTTATTGGTAATAGTTATATAGGCTTATGTTTGACAGGGATGTCATGTTATTATTTTGCTATATGCAAATAAAATTGAGCATTGATTTATTTTGACTACTTTTATTTCTAAAGTATTAAAGTTTTTAAGGAAGTGAAAGGAGGTTTTAAAGTCTTAAATTAAATTTTCAGACAGTAGTAGGTACAGATTTCCATTAGATAGATAGATAGATAGATGTGCATATAATGAGGGTATCTGATGCCAGCAATACAAAAAGTGCAAATACACAGTTATATAATAATTTAAATTCGCAGTGCTGCGGGGATTGCAGGGCTTCTTAGCAGTTTTCTGAGGCCTTCAAAGTACTTATATCAATATCGAAATTATATCGTATCGACCGAAATTTAAGGAATATATCGTGATATAAATTTTGGCCATATCGTCCAGCACTACCCTGGCCTACAGAGAATGTATATATAACTTCTGTATATATAACTTAATTAAATGACTTAATAAATTGCAGATTAATCCTGCACCTAATGCTGGTATTTGCTTTGTTAATAGTACAAGTTGGAGCTCAGTCTTTTATACTATTTACTACACACAACCCAGACCTCAGCTCAGCTGCTTTGATCAAACATTATCCATATGGTGAGCAACAACTATCAGACAGCCGTTTAGAGAAAAGCATTCACTACATTCTCATTCAAAGGGTCTTCTGAGACTGTGTAAAAGTAGATACTACCACCCCCATGCTATTTCTCAATCATTTCACATTACTGAAAACATTAAGACATGAAGTGTAAGAAGTGAGAACCATTAAGACCTAAAAAAAGGCACCACAACCCAGCCCATCAAGAGTGGAATTAAACACCCACCACTCATCATTCATTCCTCAAAATACAAAGAGATGTAAAGTGAGTTGATGGGCTTTGGTTACACAGTTACAGTTTTGTATCTATGAAACTATTTAAAAGATATGACAACATATCTTAATAGTTCTACCAGTAAAAACTTCACTGTCCTCAGTTGTTTAGAAGTAATTTTCCATTATTGCAACGAGAATGTGAGAATGTATACGTGGGTTGAAAGCAGCAAAACGTGTGTGTAAGGGCTTTTTACACCTCACATTTGTGGTGCAGTCATCATACACACCCATAAGCTCATAAGCTAGAACAAAACCACAGGCTGTCTAACACTAAATATATACTCTACACTACATTTGTCAAAATGTTTGTAGACACCGATTTTAATGAATGCAATTAGCTACTTTACATAACGCCCATTGCTGACAAGTACAAATGCACATAGACTTGTTTTTTATAGCTTGTTTTTTGACCTCACCAATGCACTGACTTTCCTTAAATGCAATCAAATCCTCACAACAGTGCTTCAAGATCATGTAATAAGTCTTGTTCTCTACGGCGGTGTTTTACGGCCATGCCTACAAAAATAAAACCGTTCACTTTGAGAATAAAGTCGTAAAATTACAAGATTAAAGTCATAATATTAGAAGATTAAAGTTGTGATATTACGGCTTTAGTCTCATAATATTACAACTTTATTGACCTCACCAATGCACTAACTTTCCCTAAATGCAATCAAATCTTCACAACAGTGCTTTAAGATCTTGTAATAAGTCTTGTTCTCTACGACAGTGTTTTAGGGCCACTCAGTTTACTTTGAAAATAAAGTCGTAATATTATGAGATTTAAGTCATAATATTTCGAGATTAAAGTCTTGATATTACGACTTTAATCTCGTAATATTTCAACTTTATTGACCTGACCATTGCACTAACTAACTGTCCCTTGAAGCAATCAAATCTTCACAACAGTGCTTCAAGACCTTGTAATATATCTTCGATTAACAGTTTACAGTTCAGATTAAAATCGCAATATTATGAGATTAAAATTGTGATATTACGACTTTAATCTCGTAATATTACGAATTTATTGACCTCACCAATTCACTGACTTTTCTTGAATGTAACAAAATCTTCACAACAGTGTTTCAAGATCTTGAAATAAGTCTTGTTCTCTAAGGCAGCGTTTTAGGGACACTCCACAAAAATAAAACAGTTGACTTCGAGATTACACTCAAAATATTAAAATCGTGATATTACGACTTTATTGACCTCACCAATGCACTAACTGTCTCTGAATGCAATCAGATCCTCACAACATTGCTTCAAGAGAAGTTGTTCTCTGGACAGTAGATACAGAAAATTTTACTCCAACAACAAAAGCACCATGAACAATTTTTAAGACACTTGATTTCAGAGGAAACAGTGAATTAAGTTGTGTCTTATTAAACACTGTTGCCTGTATAGAGTGTAACATTAGAAAGAGAAAGAGTAAGCGAGAGTCTGAGGAAACTGACCAACTTTGCTGGTGCCATACTTGTGTCCAGCCACCTGATGGGGCAGTGGAACACAGCCGCTGAGTCTCTGGTGGCCTGGGGTCAACACGCCGTCCACTGGACCTTCTACTGGACCCTCCATAAGCAGAGGAGATGAGTCAACCAGTCTGTTTTCCGTAGACATGCTGAACCTCAGGTGTCACATCATCATAGTCTTTTACTCCAGATGTAACTGAGTGAGTGACCGAATCGGTTCAACTGGATGATCTGAGCAGTAGGAGTTTCTTCAGAGAACCAGTCCACTATAGAGACTGAACTGATTACTCAACTGTGTTTTCAGAATCTCTTGAGTCGATTGCACACCTCCCACTTCCTCGAAACCACACGGCACGCCCGTCCACACCTTCCCCTCCATGATCACTAAAGTTCATTCATTCATAATCAACTCCCTGAGCTTCTTGTCTGACACTCCTTCTCCTCCCCTGCTCCTCCTGCTGCTCCAGCTCTGTCTGCTGCTGCTCGCTCTTGACAGAAGAACACGTGAGACAGGAGACAGCAACGCGGCGCTCGCTGGTATTTGGCTTCAGTTTGAAGGGTCAACTTTAAAAGCCTGTATTTCATTACAGAGAACAGACAGTCCGCGTGGTAAAGAGCTGCTAACTAGATAAACAGACCGGGAGCTCAGATGAAGAGGAAGTCTCAGCAGAAGCTTTCTCCACCTGTCACACACACAGAGGCGGAGAGAGAAAAGAAAAGTGAGGGAAAACTCTCACAGAGAGCCGGTGGTCCGTCGACTTATGCTACCCATCGATACATGCTTCCTAAAGGCACTGCGCATGCGCTGACTTACAGTTATTAATTATTTTTCGTGTTTTTTGTAATAAATCTTTTTTCTGTTTTTTTTTGTGCATTAAACAATATAAACTCGCTGTAATTGCACAAAAGTGCAAATGAATGAAATTAACAATACTTATAAATACGATAATGATTATTAAAAAAATACAAAAGTAGTTTGTAATGACCTCTTACTGCCATAAGTATACAAACTGTACAATGATGATACAGGGATTTATGCGTTTCAAAGGCTTCCACAGAGAACATGCTCTAATATGGTGCTTCTTTGCATTTTTAAAGTTAATTATACTACTAGTGTTACTCGCTTTGACAAGATAGCATAACTCGACAGAACACTGGTGTTCTGTCGAGTTATGCTACCCATCGATACGTGCTTCCTAAAAGCACTACGCATGCGCTGATCTACACGTTTTAATTGTTTCTCGTGTTTTATTATTATTATTATTATTATTATTATTATTATTATTATTATTATTATTATTAATAAATATAAGTATTTTACAGCCTGGAGTCACTTACACAAAAGTGTAAATGGAAATTAACAATAATAAATACAATAATAATTATTTAAAAAAAAGAATGTGTAATGAACTTTAATATGATAATATGATAATATTTAATATGATAATGATGTATGCTATCCAAATATACTAACGCTACATCTGCTGGGACTTCTCTAATATAGTGCGTCTTTTGTATTTTTACAGTTAAACTAACGTTATACACTAGGGTAGCGCGGTTTGACAAGGTAGCACAACAGAACACCGGCCAAACCAAACCTTGCCTAAGCTGATTTATATAAACTACGTAAATAAAGGTGTCTGTAGACTCCGCCGCGCGCACGCTCTCTGTCAATGTCGGATTACTGAAACTCAAACACGAGCAGCGGCGGCAGTTTCACCTCAGACGAGCTGCTGCTGTTCACCAACAGCACCGACACGAGTTAGCATCAACGCTGCACCAAACTGCGCAGGAGGGTTAACTAGTTCAATTTAAGACTCGGAACGATAAAATCAGAATTATATTAAATGATACTTAAAATATATATTAATCTTGGTTGTGATTACACCCAGAAGAGCCAACATTTAAAACATAGCCGAGAGCCATAGATAAAAAAACACAAAAAAATAAGGTAGCGTTATATAAAATAAAGATTTAAAAAAGGGATAAAATAAAACAAAATAGGTTTAATAATAGTAAAATAAAAAAAACAATACCAAATATATAATTTAAATAAAATAATTGTTTTTAGTAATAATACTAAAATAAACCAAATGAAAGGATAACACTTTCAACTTTTAAAACAACTAAAATTACAAAAGTAAATTGTTTAAAAAGCAACTTAAATATAAGAATTAAAAAATTTATGAAAAAGTCAATAAACATATTTAAGAAAGAAAATAAAGTTTCCAACTTTAGAGCATGTATTTTACAGCCCTCAGTTACCCACAGTTTTCTGCACATGAACCCTTAAGGGTAAAAAAAACTGCACCACAAAAACTTGTTACTGTTTCATGTGTGATCAATAGACTGCTATGAAAATGTGCTCGCTCAACTGTTTATCTGATGACCATGGAATAAAATTGACAATTTGCTTTGTTTTAGTTTTTACAGATAAGGTATTCTAGACTTGATTTTCAACACTGTTGCTTTAATTAAAACATGTATCAACATTTAATATAATACATTCACACATGGATTACAGTGATATACATTCTATTTATATACACTGCTCAAAAAAATAAAGGGAACACTCAAATAACACATCCTAGATCTGAATGAATGAAATATTCTCATTGAATACTTTGTTCTGTACAAAGTTGAATGTGCTGACAACAAAATCACACAAAAATCATCAATGGAAATAAAATTTATTAACCAATGGAGGCCTGGATTTGGAGCCACACACAAAATTAAAGTGAAAAAACACACTACAGGCTGATCCAACTTTAATGTAATGTCCTTAAAACAAGTCAAAATGAGGCTCAGTATTGTGTGTGGCCTACACGTGCCTGTATGACCTCCCTACAACGCCTGGGCATGCTCCTGATGAGGTGGCGGATGGTCTCCTGAGGGATCTCCTCCCAGACCTGGACTAAAGCATCCGCCAACTCCTGGACAGTCTGTGGTGCAACGTGACGTTGGTGGATGGAGCGAGACATGATGTCCCAGATGTGCTCAATCGGATTCAGGTCTGGGGAACGGGCGGGCCAGTCCATAGCTTCAATGCCTTCATCTTGCAGGAACTGCTGACACACTCCAGCCACATGAGGTCTAGCATTGTCCTGCATTAGGAGGAACCCAGGGCCAACCGCACCAGCATATGGTCTCACAAGGGGTCTGAGGATCTCATCTCGATACCTAATGGCAGTCAGGCTACCTCTGGTGAGCACATGGAGGGCTGTGCGGCCCTCCAAAGGAATGCCACCCCACACCATTACTGACCCACTGCCAAACCGGTCATGCTGAAGGATGTTGCAGGCAGCAGACCGCTCTCCACGGCATCTCCAGACTCTGTCACGTCTGTCATGTGCTCAGTGTGAACCTGCTTTCATCTGTGAAGAGCACAAGGCGCCAGTGGCGAATTTGCCAATCTTGGTGTTCTCTGGCAAATGCCAAGCGTCCTGCACGGTGTTGGGCTGTGAGCACAACCTCCATCTGTGGACGTCGGGCCCTCATACCATCCTCATGGAGTCGGTTTCTAACCGTTTGTGCAGACACATGCACATTTGTGGCCTGCTGGAGGTCATTTTGCAGGGCTCTGGCAGTGCTCCTCCTGTTCCTTCTTGCACAAAGGCGGAGGTAGCGGTCCTGCCGCTGGGTTGTTGCCCTCCTACGGCCTCCTCCACATCTCCTGGTGTACTGGCCTGTCCCCTGGTAGCGCCTCCAGCCTCTGGACACTACGCTGACAGACACAGCAAACCTTCTTGCCACAGCTCGCATTGATGTGCCATCCTGGATGAGCTGCACTACCTGAGCCACTTGTGTGGGTTGTAGAGTCCGTCTCATGCTACCACGAGTGTGAAAGCACCACCAACATTCAAAACTGACCAAAACATCAGCCAGACAGCATAGGTTCTGAGAAGTGGTCTGTGGTCCCCACCTGCAGAACCACTCCTTTATTGAGCGTGTCTTGCTAATTGCCAATAATTTCCACCTGTTGTCTATTCCATTTGCACAACAGCAGGTGAAATTGATTGTCAATCAGTGTTGCTTCCTAAGTGGACAGTTTAATTTCACAGAAGTTTGATTTACTTGGAGTTATATTGTGTTATTTGAGTGTTCCCTTTATTTTTTTGAGCAGTGTATATAATCTGCACCAAAGGTACAAAGAAGACCACAATACACAGAAATGACAGATTTATTGTTGACAAAGGCAATAACAAAATAAAAGCATTAATGTCATATGGAGGTATTTAGGATGCAGCTTACCAACTGTGTGAGAAATAAAAGAAAGACTGCAGTAATGGCAGGCTATGCAAGTAGTACTAGTATACACAGTACCACCAAATAATAAAAAATGAACTGGATTTAACTGTAGTTTACAGGTAAGTACACAACCTGTCAAACATCATACAATCACTTCTGTCAAAAAAAGTCAAGCATCAGTCAGTTCATTTATAGTAGTAGTAGAAGTAGTAGTGATTATTCCCCACACAAATAGGTTGTATTGCACAGCCTTTCTAGAGCACTTTTTTATTTCTAACTACCATCCCTACTCATGCGTAGGTTAATTGGCAACTTTTGTTCACGAGCTGGACTAGCCGATATTTACTTTTATTGCATTACCAGCTGGAAAGACTATTAAACATTAAAAAGGCAATTCACATATATGCTAGGCTTTTTTCTGAGACATCATAATCAACATATTTTGTATATGTACAGCCATCATAATCAAAATACCAGTACCAACATCAAAACACTCCGATTTACCAGTGTCAAATCTCAGTAACAGAAAATGTTGATCATGCAGCAAAAGGAAACAAATCTGATCTGATTTTCACTTTCTTAATCTTGATGATTTTAAATGTCCTTTTGTGATTAGTGTGTGAAGTTAATTCAGTCTTTTTTTAAAGCTAATTTTTTATTTAATTTTTGTTCATGCTAAAATCTAGAAGAAATTCTAGCTTTTGGTCTTCACTAGTGGTTTAATATTTTGTTTCCTGCTCCCAGCAGCAATGTACACCACAGTCTAAAGTTCTCCATTAAGTGCGTTTGTCCACAACATTTATAGTAACATATAACCAAACCTCTCATCCTGTTGGTTAAAGAAATGCTTGTACACTCTCAAACATGAATATAGGAATTCAAAATATAGAATGTAACTGTTCAGGGAAAAACAAAAAACAAATTTCATACATTGATATTTACTGTATGTATAAAACTACTCCAAGTTTGACGAAGAAGAGAGTAGACAATAGGTCCATTAGATAACACCAGAGTAATGAAGACCTTGTATCAGACAGACACTCAGACACACAGAGAATCAAAAATCATTAGTTCAGCTGAACATGTGAGGCAAATATATACTGATCACACCACCTTTAATGGCCATGACACTAATGTGCATCCATGAACAGCGGCAACCCTGAGGATATGAACATTTTCACTCATGCCTCCTTGTGCTTTATAATCAGTGGGCCCACGTTGTCGCCTGTCTCCTGATTGTGTTTTGCATGAGCACCATCACAGTATGGGAACTGCAAGACACAAACAAATTGGTCAATTTTAACTACAGCAGTTGATATAGTGTATATGTCAAATGGCTGCAATTAAACTGCAATAATTAAAAAAAAAAATACCAATGAACATTCACATCAGCTTGCTAAAATGTTGAGCTGCATTGCTGGACCATCCATTGGTCTGTTCTATCTTTAAACATCTTTAATGCAAACTACAGACAATAAATAAACAAAACATGCATCTGGGGTCACACAGAGTACAATTAGGAATGGTGGACTCGCACTCCAAAAACTAGCCATTTTTTTACTTTTGATTTTTTTAGAGTGTGTTATAGTTTGAAATAAATTGTTCAGCAAGTGTTACAACAGGACACACACCAATATACACTGAGAGTTCTCTTGTGAGTCAGTCTGTACACTGGCCAGTGTACTCATGGCAAGGCGACGGGAATGGTCAGATTTCGAGTGAGGTCTGATACTGAGTGCCAGATGAATGAGACATGCCATTTCTGAAGCCTGATTGCCACAGTGTAATTTTTATACCAAGGATGTGTCACATTGGGTGGTAATGATCATCAGCAACAGCAATTGGCTAGAATTTTCCATACACAAGAGTTTTAGGAAGAAATTACATCCACATCCAATGCAGAAGACCCCAGATGCACATCTAGCATCCAGTCAGAGAAGTGTACTTAAGCTTCAATGGGGAATGGCAAAAATCATGGAGAGAAATACAAAAAAAGGCTACTACTGGCCTTAGCCTGACAAATAGTTCATGAACTTGACCATGACCATGCAAATTTGCTCTTATTAGTATTCATAGCATTAACAGCATTCAGATTTCTAATTAACAACTTACCTTTTTAGACCTCCAGCATCTACAGTACACAGCTTTATCACCAAGATCCTCAATATCAAAGGCATGCACCACTTTGGGGTTGTCTTTCTGGATGTCCAGGTTCACCTTTGGTTTCACACATTTGCCTTTGGAGAAAAAGGTTTTGTAGACCAGGAGTCCCACAGCTGCAGCTCCAGCAGTGACCGATATAGCCGCTATCAGGTCAGCTGTAATCAAAGAGAATGTAATGTTTATTATTTATATATTATTTAAAGCCCTGTTTAGCAAACAGAAACAGATAACTTGACGTCAACTTGACGACACCTATTTGCTTATTCTTATACTTCTTATACTTCCACAGTAACTGTCAGTACTAATACTTTTAAAAAGTGGACGTGATTGGGGAAAACAGCATCTCAGCCATAAAGCAGATATTCATGTTAAATGACACTGTGGGGTCAGCTGATGCTGAGGTGCATAGTGTGCTGATGTCATTAATCACTACAGACCACCCAACTTCATGTGGGCTTCAGATTAGCTCAGGAACAATGTAAAGAAGAGAGCTTTATGGAATGGGTTTCAATGGCCGAGCAGCTGCATTCAAGCATTATATCACCAAGCCTTGCTCTATCTGGGTGGGTAAATGGCACTCTTTCCCCTCATCACTCCAAAGGGTGATGTTGCTCATCACAAGGCGTCTGTGATCTGATGTATCGAAATCTTTCCTCTAAGCTCTCTGTGATGCTACTCTGCAGTGCTGCATCAGCAGCAGTTTGAAAAGATGTGGTAGCTGATTTCACATGTGTTGGAGGAGGCATGTGCTAGTCTTAACCCTTCTGGTGGTGGGGCATTACTAGTGACAGGGGGAGTCCTAATGAGTGGATTGGGTATGGATTGGGTGGGCTGACATCATATTAAACCCTATGGATCAAAAATGGGACATGACTCAAATTTATATACAGCTTTGGAAAAAATGAAGAGACCACTTCAGTTTCTGAATCAGTTTATCTGATTTTGCTTTTCATAGGTAGATGTTTGAGTAAAATGAACATTGTTGTTTTATTCTTTAAACTACAGACAACATTTCTCCCAAATTCCAAATAAAAACATTGTCGTTTAGAGAATTTATTTGAAGAAAATAAGAAATGTGTGAAACAAAGACGTTTTTGGACCTCAAATAATGCAAAGAAAACAAGTTCATATTCTTAACGTTTTAAGAGTTCAGAAATCAATATTGAGTGGAATAACCCTGGTTTGTAATCACACTTTTCATGCATATTGGCATGTTCTCCTCCACCAATCTTACACACTGCTTTTGGATAACTTTGTGCACAAATTCAAGCTGTTATGCTTGGTTTGATGGATTGTGATCATTTAATTATCTTAATTATATTCCAGATGTTCTCAATTTGGCAAAATTAAAGAAACTGTGGTCTCTCATTTTTTCCAGAGTTGTATGTGGGTGAAGACAGATATGCAAATACTTGTGTCAATATAGCTAGTGTATTTTATCCAACATTACAGTAAGTTAGGTGGTCTGAGCTCAGCTGACTGCCCTGACAGAAGCTGCCCTATTTCTGAGCATTATCGTCTTATGTCATATGCCTAGAGTGTGGAAATAATACTTGGCTAGTATCCTGCTGTAAAATTTCAGCTCAAGGTCAGCTTTTACTGGTTGCTCGATTTAGATGGTCAATAATGGACAGGTTGGTTGCAAAGCTGGTCATGCTGGTCATCTACGTTAAAACATACCCTATGCTGGTAAGCATGTTCATGCTTGGTCATAAATTACTGGTTGTCTTGCTTGACAAGGGAGCTAGTTAGCTAACCTAGCTTACCAAGCTATCTAGCCTAGATCATGCTTGTAAACCTGCTAAAAACCATTAAACTCACAACAGTCAAACAACATACACTATGATGGTCAAAAGCTAACCAGGTCATCCAGCTTAACCAGCTGGAACAGTCGGAGCTGGCCATGCTGGTTTTCAGCAGGGGAGAGTTCAATAAGGTTAGAAGTAGCTTGCTAAGCTAACACAACTCTAGCTAGCTAAGCTACGCTAACCTAGCATTAATATCAACTTGCCTAATATTATTAGCTAGGCATTAAAGAATAGCCAGAAGACACGAATGAACACTGAATGAAGTCATTACTGAACTAAAATACTAAATAAGAGGAACACCTTATAAATGTCCTTTAAACGGCTGATATAGTCCTAATATTAGCTTCCTAGCGTTAGCTAACAGACTCAAGTTCACACACTTCAATAAAATACGGTAACCAGTATAGTTGGGGCTAGGTAGCTAGCGTTAGCTAATTAACCTTGCTAGCTACGTCAACATACTTAAAAAGTAGTGTTATTCAGCCGTTACCTTTAGACATTGCGTTAGATCTACTCATGTCTGTTGAGTGTAATTAATCCGGTCAGTACCGCAGAGAACTATACAGCATTGTCCGCCGCTGCTGGAGCTCTTCAACTGTGTGTTTTCTACTGACACTTATTTTAAAAGTCCTCCAGGGACTGTAGACTAGATCCCTCAAGCAAACCAATCCAGCATCAACGAGCGCATACGATAAAGTGCTACATCCCAAAAACCACACCTAATTATCGTCCTCCTAAAAAAATAAATAAATAAATAAATAAATAATAATAATAATAATAATAATAATAATAATAATAATAATAAAATAGATGAAAAAAATAAATACACACATTCATTAATTAATTATTTTTATTAATTATTGTTATTATTATTTATTAATTTATTTATTTGTGTATTTATTTATTCATTTATTTTATTATTATCATGTTTTTTATTATTATTATTTTTATTTTATTTGTATTTATTTTTTTCCTAACTAGAACAATACAACTTATACAGACTTAAAACGTCCCTTCTATTAATAGCTAACTTAATTCCCTCAATTTAACTAAACTGTCCCTTCTGAACCAAGAGAGAACCTACCTGAGTCCTGCAGGAAATGTGCTTTGTCTTTAAATATTACATACATTTTTTACTCTGATACTTAAGCTAGAGCTTCTGTAGATTCCCTCTAATATCTTGTAAATGTCATTTATGACATACATTTGATTTAATACAAATACTAATACAAATGTAATAATTTTAAATATGACTGAATAGTGGCTATTAGACAGAAAAGAAAAATATAATAAAATGAAAATATATTGATTTTATGATATACCCTGTTACAAATTTCCTAAGACTTTGATGTAAACTTTTCGTTTGAAATGTAGCCATAACAAGAAACTAAATATAATAAAATAAAAGACAACAGTATTCTTTGAAGCGTTACTCCTTCACAGGTTATCTGAGATGAATTTGGTTACTTGAATGTGGACTTTTAATTTGAAATGTGTGACTCGGAGCTGATTGTGCATCAGGCATATTTCCCCCCGTGCTGCCGCAGCTGGGCTGTCAGAGATCGAGGTTTTCCTTTGAGCGATATGATCTGTAAGTGTTTTTAATTGTCTGTCAGAGATATATTTATTTTTTTGTATTATCAAATAACAGAAGCAAACAAACGTGTTTATTTCATAGAAGAAGATCTAGAACATCTCAGTAAACACCAGCTAAAACACAGGGCTGCTAACTCCCGGCTAGCACCCGGGCTAACTGCCCTGCTGTGTGCTCTTTAAAAATGGAACAATTTAGTAAAAGTTTTGTCTTTAATAAATTACCATTTTAGAAGCATTTTAAAGAGTGCACCAAGGATGGCAAGTGAAATAACCTAAAGGGACTGAATGTTCCAGTGTTATTATACACTGTTACATATACATACAATACATACATAACGTTACATACATACATACCCGGTTTTTATGATACTTTAATTATATAATATAAATTGAGAATATTACACCCTTAACCCATATTATATTTTTTGTAGAAGAAAGGTTTTTATTGCCGTGTACAGGGGTGTAAGTAAATATTAGTATATTAGAGTATCCCAATACTGTATCACTCAAAAGCACATTATTGGTTCTGAATTATTTGTTTACATTTTAATATTGCTGTTTCAGATCTCAATGTTACAACCTCATTTAAGTATTTTTCTTTGTCCTTCAATTTAATTACTGTTTTAATGCATTTTCAAAACGAGATAATCGAGATTGTATATCTTTACAGGGAGAATCTCACCAGATTTAAGAAATACTTACACTTAACTGAAACACAAGCACATTATGTTTGCACCGTGTTAAATATAAACGCTGCATGTAAGGTTGAAGGGGTCTGTTTACTGTTTGGGAAAACATAAAAATAAAAAAGTGGAAATGAAATGTAAAGAAAACAATAGATTAAGCATCACTTTAAATGGTGCTGCCTGTTTTACAAATAACAAAACTGAAGTTGTTATGTACATAAAAGCTGCTGTGCATTTTAACTTAAGTGTGTAATAAAACCTATTTCTTGTGTGATGTGTGAAATTCAGATGAGTGTGTTTCTATGTGTTTCTAACTGTTGCATGTCTATTCCTCTTTTTTCAGGAAAACAACAAGTTATGAGTGGAAGGAGGAGAGCAAAGCCCAATCGGGGTGGAGGACGCTTTAATAAGCCTAGAGGTGGTGGAGGAGGAGGAGGAGGAGGTGGAGGAGGAGGAGGAGGAGGAGGGAGGAAAGGTGGCAATGACTGGGATGATGATGACGGTGATTTTTGTCTGAACTTGGGACCAAGTCGTTCCCAAAAACCTCCGCCAAGCAGAGGCAGAGGAGGGGGTTCTTTTCGAGGCACAGGTCATGCAAGCAGTAGAGGCAGAGGAAGGGGCAGTGGTCAGAGCTTGCCCAAGTTTCCTCATAATGATCGAGGCGGCTACAGAAATAACAAGGACCATCGGGATCAAGCTAGACCCGAACAGACGAATCTGCCTTTACAGAGAATTCATATGACCTCTGAAAACCAGCTGCAAGTAAAAGAATTGCTGAGAGAACTACAGACCCAGGAATTCAGCACTACAAATAGGTTAGTATGTACATAGTTTTGTGTATTTATATATGTAGTAGCTACAATTTACTAATTCTTAAATTGTGGCCTTTAAATTAGGTGTGTGTCTGTGTTATTAAGTTGTTTGCTTTATTTATTTGTTTTTATTTTATAACCCAGTGGCTCAGAATATGAAGGAGAGGAGGATGAGGAGAAGGAGGAGGAATTTGATGAGCTGGACCATCGTGAGGAAGGTCAGTTCTGGAACACTCATGATGATGGAGTGGAGTATGCAGAGGATGGAGTGTATGAGGAAGATTATAAAGAAGAGAAAAGTGTGAAACCAGAGCCGGTTGTTTCCCTGTTTGCTTTAGGAACTCTCTGCAGGTACTCCTTTTTTGGGTTTTTCATAGAAATGCTGCTAATGTTTAGTACTGTAAGCCTTTTTAAATAATGTCCAATGTTTTCAATTTCACTATTATTATTTTATAGTGTTTTATATCATTTTCCACAGTGGATTTGCAATTGTATAATTTATTGATTTTTATTATTTGCCTACACCTCCTATTTCCATAATAGCAGTACAACAGTACAACTGGAACACTTTAACTGACCAATGGTGACATGGAATTTTGATATTTCTGGGAAGTTTCTAGGAAGGCATAAACTTTTATTAAGAATGATTACACAGGCTCATGTTTGGTTTCCTTTTGCCAGCATTTGTTTTTAAAATTCCAGATTATATATTTAAATATAATTTAAACTGATAAAATATAATTCTGATATCAGTATGAACAGTATAAAACCCTCTGCCTGTGTTGTATGTGATCACACACTGATAAAGCTGCGTAAAAAGCTGTAAAAATATTATGTAACAAAATTATAAAAGACATTTTCACAGCACAAATAACTACTTAATACAAAAGGCATCAGCAGTAGCATACTCTTAAAACGTTTTTTTTCCTCAATACTTTTTCATGCATAGTGCATTGATATATATACATTTTGTGCTGCACATGATACAACGTGATTTTATACACTCGCTGTAATTAAATCGATTTCTTAAACAGTAGCTTACCAAGACTCTTATTTTTAAAATAATAGCGTAACAAAATAAAAAAACGTAACAAATATGTGACAAGAAAGATTAACCACAAAACTAAAGTGCGGCATATGTAGTGAATGCATATAAACTGTAAAAACAGAAAAAAACTAAAATAAATATAAAATAGACTTCTTTCAATAATATTGCTATTAGGACAATATGGAGTTGCAAACTATCATGGCAAATATGTTTTTTTATTTTGCGTATAATACAATATGGCACACCTCTAGTGCAGTGGGTCCATTGCCTGGTGTCCAGGGGCTTTATTCGAGAAAGTAGAGAATTGAGTGATATAGCACATTACTTGTATTCTCTTAAATGTCACTATTATTCGAGGACATAAAAAAAGTTTTTAATTTTTGTTGCTTCAGACAAACACATTGGACATATTGCAACCATTCGAAATGAGATTGAGACAAAACAAGACAACACAGGACAGACTTTTCGTTATGTTCTTGAGTACTAGAGCACAACTGCTTAAGCCCTATCTGAACAGGATTAGTTTCTCAGGGGGTCCTGGGGTAATTTTCTTCCTTATGGTGGGTCCTCTGGATTTTATTCCTGTCCGAACCGACTATGTATGTGTTTTTCTCAGACGTTCTCTGAGAAAATTACAGGCTGAATTTAGTACTGTTTTCGTTGAACTCCGTGGTCCTCTGGTAATTTTCGGACGCACATCTCTGAGTTTCGTCACCTTGCAATTAATAAAATAGCTATTTGTCCACTGCCACGCACTGTAATTACAGCTTGGGTGCGCGTTTTCACAGAGATTTACACAAACACAACAGCGAGTGGAGGAGCTACTGAATGAGATGTCATGTGACTGAGAATGCCTAAAAACTCAGTGGTCCTCCTGTTTTTTTCAATTGCAGTCCGGATGCAAGAGTTTTATCACTAAGTAGTAATAAGTAATATTTTTTTTACAGATGTCACCCTGAGAAAGTAATCCCGTCCAGATAGGGCTTTAGAATAATATGACTGGTATTAGCAACAAGAACAGGTCACCAACTGTTTTTGGATGACCTGTGACACTTTCACACTTTATTTTTTTTAGATATGGCTTTGATCGAGAGCGCAGTAGACAAGCCCTAGAAGCCGGACAGTGCGGGTCAGGACGGGAACGTGGAGGAGGAGAAGTTGGAGCGACACTTGAATTCCTCCTGTCTCAGATGTTCTCTGAGAGGTTTGGTTCTACTGCCCTCGGCCCTCAGGTGCCTGACCCTCCCTCACAAGAGGAATGTGTGGCCCTTCGCCAGGAGGAGGCCCTTGCTTTAACTGCCATCTACGGAGAGCGTTTCTGTGAAAGAATCAGTGACCGGGTGTGGACTATCAGTCTGGATCTGCTGTGGTTGACTGAAAGCCGCAGCAGGACCTCACAGTCAAATAGCAGTAGAAACCAGTCAGGGTCTTCATCTACACAGTTGTGTAAGTTCTACCTGAGAGGAGCGGGATGTAGGTTTGGAAACCGCTGCAAGTTCAGACACCAAAGGCAGACAGAGTCCAGTGCCCACAGAGACCCTAATGGACCCAGCCAGCCTGGTTTTAGTAGTATGGAACCGCCTGTTTACCAGCTGGAGATCCGCTTTCCTCCAGGGAGCCGTTACCCCTTCCAGCCACCGTTAGCTGCCTTCAGTAGCACAGATGAAGCGCTCTCTGGAGCAGGACGCCTTAATGTGACGGAACATCTCTTCAGCCAGTCAATTACAGCTGCACAGGAGGGGGAGCCAGTGGTTTACACCCTCATCTCCTGCCTTGAGGAAGATGGGACAGTCAGAGAGCTGCTTTCAGCTCCTCATCACAAATACAGCGTACCACCCCCAGTGTTGGCTCCCCCTGCTGTTACCCCAGCCAAGAGCCGGAGCACTAAGAGCACCACAGCTAACAGCACAGTGAGCAGCGCTACAACTACATCCCGCGCTGTTAACACTGTTGGAGACGCCAGCCCCAGAGTTACACCAAAAAATACAGAAGGTAAAGAATCGATTGTTCAAACATATTTTACAGTACTTTCTGTTGTTTGGAAAGGATAAAGGTTTGTAGGTTGTCAACATCTATTAATGTAGTGTAAATCTTGATCAGTCAGAGCCAGAGAAAGCATAATTGGCCATGTTAATAATGGCACACTCTTCGCTCACCATTCCTATTCTAATGTTGCATTAGTGAATTAGTTTGAAAAGAGGCAATAAGTGACTTCACATTAGGGCTGGCAGATTATGGCCCTAATTTAAATTATATACCAGTAATATATATATATATACTATAAGAAAAAAATATTAAAAATGTTAGCGATAATGATATTCTTGGCGATATGACAACTTTGACATTTTTTAAAATTTAACTTAAATATATATTACTGCAAAAAATAACAATATGTTGTAGAAACCAAACTATCTCTACTTGATTAATGTCTATTTCAGTAACAGTAATTTTCCAAAACTCTAATTTTGTGTAAAATTATAATCGTGTAACAAAATGAAAAATTCATCAAACATCTATTGTAAACCTTAAGTGTAGCGTTTTAAGGCATGTAAACTGCAAACAAACAATTAAAAGTAAATACAGAAAAAGCAAAACATACATAAAAGACTGCTTTTAAGAATAGTGCCATATCAGGATCATACGTTTTATTATCAGGTCAAAAATTTTTGGCGATATTACTGCATACGATACGATATGACGAAATGACGATATGAGAAATAAAAACGAGTACTCTTTAGCAAGGGAAGCTCTTCATAAATCTACATAAAGACACTGTAAAATACTCACCATCATTCCCCAGCCTTTCAGCAAGCTATAGATTATATAGCTATACATTATATGCTAATTTTAATTAGGTTTGGAAGGTAAGTACACAAAATTAAGCCTAGTCTTGGAATACACAGCAGATTTTAACTGTGTTTATATATGATTTTCCATTGGAAGGAAAATAAAGTCTATGACTAGGCTTAATCCCATATGTCAATGCAAGATCTCCTGCTGCTGATGATAGGGCATTGTAAATAATGGGGAGAAACCTAGTAAGTGGGAAGGTAAATTGGTTAATTTAAAAAAAAGCAAATTAAGCAAAACAAATTTCTTTTTTTATTGTGAAATATTCCAACAATATTTTAAGTTTTTAATGGTTGAATAATTATAATTACCAAAATTTTGACGTTGCATTTCAAAGTAGTTCATATATATCTGTGGTGCTCTAATATTTGGCCTCTTTCTAGAAGTATTTTCTATAAATATGCTCTTTCTTTTGTCTGTGCGCTGTTGTGTAGTATCTACAGCACAGTGCCTCAACACAGAGGATGTAGACGACGATGAGGAGGAATATGATGATAGTGAAGAATGTGTTCCGGTGGAGGAAGAGAGTTATGTGAACTTCAGGAAGAAGATGGGAAAGAAAGCTGAGATCAGAGTTGAAGATGTTCTGCAGGACAACAAGAAACTCTGTAGAGAATTCAAAAGGAAACCGGTACAGCTTTGCTCTAACCTAACTATCTAATGCTTGTACATGTAACACACAGACAAATTGCAATCTGTATTTATACAGCTCTGGAAAAAAATAAGAGACCACTTCAGTTTCTGAATCAGTTTCTCTGATTTTGCTATTTATAAGTATATGTTTGAGTAAAATGAACATTGTTGTTTTCTTCTGTAAACTTCAGACACCATTTCTCCCAAATATTGTTATTTACAGCATGCATTTGCAGAAAATGCAAAATGGCTAAAATAACAAAAAAGATGCAGAGCTTTCAGACCTCAAATAATGCAAAGGAAGCATGCTCATATTCATAAAGATTTAAGAGTTCAGAAATCTATATTTGGTGGATTAACCCTGGTTTTTAACAGTTTTCATGCATGTTAGCATGTTCACCTCCAGCAGTCTTACACACTGCTTTTGAATAATTCACTCCTGGTGCAAAACCTCAAGCAGTTCAGCTTGGTTTGATGGCTTGTTATCATCCATCTTCCTCTTGATTATATTCCAGAGTTTTTTCATTTGATAAAATCAAAGAGCCTCATCATTTTTAAGTGGTATTTTTTCCAGAGCTGTATTTATAAAATCATGAAACCAGAAATAAGTCTTGTCTGTCTCTCAGTCTTCCAGGCGCTATGGCTCGATGCAGCAGCAGAGGCACAAGCTGCCTGTGTGGGAGGAGAAGGAGAACATTCTGCATGCTCTGGAAAAGAATCAGGTTCTAGTGATCAGTGGGATGACTGGGTATGTCTCAAAACATGTCAAATGTTGTCAATTTGGCATTGACAAAGTTTGTTAAAAAGCCCTTCACAGTGTTGTGTATTTTTCTCTAAACGTAGGTGTGGAAAGACCACCCAGATACCCCAGTATATCCTGGATTATTCTCTGAATGGGCGACCAGAGGGAGTGGCAAACATCATCTGCACTCAGCCACGGCGCATCTCAGCCATCGCTGTGGCATCCAGGGTTTCCCAGGAACGGGCCGAGGCTCTGGGTCACTCCACTGGTTACCAGATCCGTTTAGAAACTGTCAGGGTAATTTTGTAATCTGTCCCATACACACATCAAACATCACTACAATTTAATTGATCATTTCCTCTTTTTTCCATATGTGCAGTAAGCTACAAAAGAGCTCATGCAAATAACATCTATTATGTTGGCTCTGTTCTGCAATACAATGGAAAAATTAAAAAATTAAAATATATATATTTTCTCCCAAAAAATTATTACATTTTGGGTCATTTTAAATGATATTTATCAAGGTCTTGAAAAGGTCTTAAAAAGCATTAAATTTTACTTTTAAAATGGTGCAAGAACCCTGTTAAGCAATATACCCCAATCATGAATACAGTATATCCAAATCCGTGCGCATTCTATAATGAACATTGTTGTTTTATTCTATAAACTACTGACAATATTTCTCCCAAATTTCAAATAGAAATATTGTCATTTAGGGCATTTATTTGTAGAAAATGAGAAATGGCTAAACTAATAAAAAAATGCAGAGCTTTCAGACCTCAAATAATGCAAAAAAAAAAAAAAAAGTTTTTAGAGTTCAGAAACCAATATTTGGTGGAATAACCCTGGTTTTTAATCACAGTTTTTATGCATCTTGGCGTGTTCTCCTCCACCAGTCTTACACACTGCTTTTAATAAACTTTGTTCTGCATTTCTGGTCCAAAAATTCAAGCAGTTTATCTTGGTTTGATTGCTTCATTTATCTTTCTCTTGATTATATTCTAGAGGTTTTCAATTTGGTAAAATCAAAGAAATTCATTGTTTTTAAGTGGTTTCTTAATTTTTTCCAGAGCGGTATATATGTGTTATTGGACATTACATGACGTGTAGTTTACTATTAAATTAGACAAATACAAAGAAACTGCTTCAAGATAATTGCTACTAATACCTTTTGTCATGCAGATGTTTTAAAACTAATTTTATGGAATACAGGATTCTGCTTCTTATTGGCCTTCACTTTATGTGAGATAAAAATGTGTCTTATCTGTTTTTGAATACAGTCCTCCAGTACTAGGCTGCTGTTCTGCACAACAGGGGTTCTCTTGCGGAGATTGGAGGGAGATGCTGAGCTCAGTGGAGTCACGCATGTCATTGTGGATGAGGTGCATGAGCGCACAGAAGAAAGGTGAGAGAAAGCATGCGTATGTTCTTTTACAAACATATTACTATTGGATCATGAATACAGAGTATAACTGTGATAATGACATCATTTGCTGTCTTCCAGTGACTTCCTATTACTAGTGCTGAAGGATCTAATTCTGCAGAGATCCGATCTGAAGATCATCCTGATGAGCGCTACTCTGAACGCTGATCTGTTCTCACAGTACTTCCACCACTGCCCAACCATACACATACCAGGTAAGGTCTCGGCAGCTTCCGTTAAATACATTTGCATGGTAATCTTATGGTAATTGCTTTCTAGAAATGACAACATCTCTTTAACAAAGGGATCTTGCTCACCTACAGGGCGTACCTTTCCAGTGGAGCAGTTTTTCCTGGAAGATGCTATTGCTAAGACTAGGTGAGGAACAGAGTGATGTGAAATTAATCTGCCTACTTGCATTCTGAAAGTCTGTTTCTATAAGGGCTGGGTATATAAATTTGATACCAAAAAGACACCGACAGAAATGGTTTGGTACTATTGATTACCGAAAGGTCTAAAAAAATTGAATGCCTGTTTTTGACTCTTTGCATGAAATGGCGTAAATGCGCCAAATGCGTACAGAAAAGTGGTGAGCATGTTTGAGTTGTTCATTAAATTGTCAACACACCGCCGCTGTGCTAAAATCTCAGGCATTCGCTCTCGTGCTGTCTCTCACTAACTCACTCTGTCACTCGCTAACTCTCACTGTCTTTCTTTCTCACTAGTGCTGTCTCCCCTCTCTCTCCTTCAATAGTATAATATAGTAAAAAAAATCTCTAGTCTGCCTGACCTAAACCACACTACACTATTAGTACTGCCCCCTAGAGCTTAGATTGGGCCCGAGCCTGTGTGCATTCTCCCCAAGCCCGACCCGATCCGCCCCATACACTGTCATTTTGAGCCAGAGCTCGATTTAAACCCGACATTTTTAGTAAGAGCATTAAAACTGAGCTTTTAAAAAATAAATTTTCTGGCTGTTTGAATGAGCAAAATCTGTTCAGAATGATGTTAATTAACACTGCAACACTGAAGAAGCATAGAGCAATTATTTAAGGAAAAATATATTTATTAAGATTAACATGAAAAATGCGAACAATGATCCACAGGCCTAAACATCAGTAAATTAGGCTACAAGAATGATGTCTGAATGACTTCACCTCTAATCTTATATTATTTAACATGGTTTAGGAATAGAAAATGAATTCTAAACAAACACATTTTTTATTTTGAGTTTATAGTCTATGTGCCTTAACACAAAAAAACAGTAATATGTCTATGCAATGCACTGCACAGCGGTGCAAGTCAAGTGCCACTTTTTTGTTACTTTGCTATATTGTGATTATCACGCCATAGCTTTATATAATATAAAAATATGATTAATAAACCGACGTCATTATTACATCACAGATTATTTTCTTGAGCCCGACCCGACCTGGCCTGAGGAAAGTGGGTAAGGTTCTGGCAAAGAATCTAAGCTCTACTGCCCCCTCTCAAAAATACAATAAACTAGCAGCATTTATAAAAGAATCATGATTATAAATCATGTTTAAGTGATTTATACCACTAATATAATTTAATTTAATGTTGTCAATGTAATGCTGATATAATGCTTGTTTAAAAGAACTTGTAAAACTGAAATGCATAAAGCCAAATGAGTAGAAAAAATATTTGTAGTTTAAGCACAAGCAATGATTTTTGTACTTAATAAAGCACCACAAACATGCTCACTCTTTATTCCAACAAGATCCAAAAAGATGGAGTCTCTCATGATACAGTATAATAATGAGATTACTCATGTCGGCTGTTAAATAAATAAATTGTGTGAGAATAATTATGTTTTTTTGTTTTGTTGTATCTTTTGGTTAGAATAAAAAAAATGTATTGAAAAAAGTATAGTTTGGGTATTGGTTCCGGTATTGAACATTTTAAAAAGATACCAGGTCCTAGTTTCTATAGTGATTTTGAGTATAAATCTGTGTGTGTAGGTACGTGATAGAAGATGGCAGCCCTTACCGACGCTCAGCAAAGCAGAACGGACCCTCAGGTCAAGGCGGCAGGGTCAGTAAAGGACGACCTGTAGTGGACGACATGGATGATGATGATGGCTGGTCATTTACCTCCTTCATGAAGAAAGATTCTGTCAAAGACTCCATCCCTGACCAGCAGCTCGGTCAGCAGGAGCTTGCACTGCGATATCCAAGTAAGAAAACACACATTTTAACATTGTTTTAATATGTACTATGTACTTATTTACTAGTGACACAATTGACTGACTACTTTATCATTTATAGATTGTACAATAGATGTGTTTAAATGGTTCCCATATGTCCTGGAACATTTGCAAAACCTGAATATTATTGTATAATTTATTTGAACAGTGTTAATTTAGCAATGTCTCACAATAACACTTTTTCAGACCCTGCATCCATTTCAATGGCCATCATGTATTTTCTTTCTTTTTTTATTTTTAGTTTTCTTGCATTTAACTCTATTTGAGAGCTGTTGTCCATCAGAAATGTCAGCTAATTTTTACTAACTGAATGTGATTTTTGAACACTTTTTAGTCCTTTTTTTATGAAATAAAAGGTCAACATAAAATGTAAAATAATACACACAGGCTTCCAATGTAATGAAAATACATTTTAAAAAATATTTTAGTTTATTGGATTTATTTGCTTTATACATTTTACATTCGAATACAAGTCTTCTTTTCTGTGCATTTCAGACAAAAAAACAACAACATTATTAGCCGATTTTTTTTTTTTTTCACTGGAGATAATTCTGGACTGAAAGGATTAAGGCAATTTTGATACGTGAGGCTTTTGATAAATTTATTGCATATAGGCCTGTCATACTAACCTTTTGTTTATCATTGTTAGCATGGATTTGCATTCTGAAAATGTTTAAATATAAAACAAGAATTAGATAACAATACTTTTTAAAAGGATTAATTAAGAATATTTCTGTATGCTGTACTAAATGCTAATAACTTAATTGTATATTATAATTATTTTCTAATTAAAAGCATTGTAATAGTGAAGTTTCTGTATATCCCATAATAAGATTACTCCAAATCTGTGGTGAAAACTCTGGCTGCAATGGACCTGGATAAAATCAACATGGATCTTGTGGAAAGTGTCTTGGAGTGGATTGTAGATGGAAACCACGACTTTCCCCCCGGTAATGATTGTGCACAATCATATAAATACGTAAAAAATCTATAAATAATATCTAACAAAAGTTAGTTAGTTATTATAATAATGTTTTTAATAATAAAAATAATATCTTGTGGGCTCTTGTGTGTCTCTTTTTGTGTAATAAGGTGCTGTCCTAGTCTTCCTGCCTGGATTAGCAGAGATTAAGCAGCTGTATGAGCAGCTTCAGGCCAACAGGATGTTCAACAATAGAAGAGCTAAGAAGTAAATCTAAATGTGTTACGATATGTGTATAAATTATACTATTATTAGTAATAGTATTTTCTTTTTAATATTGTAATATTATATATATTTTAAGGTGTGTGGTGTATCCACTCCACTCTTCTCTGTCCAATGAGGACCAGCAAGCAGTGTTTACACGCCCACCTGAGGGCGTGACTAAAATCATCATCTCCACCAACATCGCAGAGACATCAGTAACCATTGATGATGTAGTTTATGTCATTGATTCTGGAAGAATGAAAGAGAAAAGGTAAGAATCCATCAGGGTTTTCTCTTCAGGTAATAGAAATGTTTTCTTAAAGCTGGAATGAATGTTTTTGAAGAAAACAGCAGCTTACTGTATTTTCCACCCCTACTTTAAGCCTTTTTTCTAAAGTTGGGAGGTTTCTGTTCTTGTAAATACATGCTTTAATTGCGTGAAAATGAAACGTCTTTCTCATAACTGCAAATGTGCACAAGTAATGGAACTAGCTTCATCACTTCATTTGTAAATCTTCAGGTTTAACACCAACATTAACTAAAATAAGATCATCAAATAAGATAATCAAATCACACTTGTTTAAAAAAAAGAAATTGCTGACATAGTCAACCATATTTATGTAAGGAGTACATACAATAATATATATAAACACAGTCAGCTAGCTTAAAATTACATTAATATCCTATAATATAAAATCCTCTCGAGCACTGTGTAAATTACCTGCAGCAGCAGTTTGTGCTCGGATGAGTGTTTTGCGCTCGAGTTTTGAAAGGGGTGGTTTTGACAGTTTAGGGGCGGGGCCGGGGTCACCTCCCTCACCGAACGCTATTGGCTGATATCTCCAGGGTTCATGACCGACCGCCTACCTCCACGCGCCGGAGGAGGGTAAGGAGGGTTAGCTAACTGGCTATGCTACAATCCAAACAACCCGCTCTCCGGAGCGACCCGCTCTGTCTGCCTATAAGCTGGGGGCGCCGAGTGGTCCAGCAGTCCAAAGCGCTGCCACTATGAGCAGGAGGTCGCTCCTAGGGTGATGTCCACAGCACAGGGCGTCTGTGAGCTGATGAACCAAGTCGCTGCGCTTTCCTCTAAGCGCGCTGGCTGCTCAGCAATGTTGCATCAGCAGCAGCTCGAAAAGAAGCGGAGGCTGACTTCACATGTATCGGAGGAGGCATGTGCTAGTCTTCACCCTCCTGGTGTGTTGGGGCATTACTGGTGATAGGGGGAGTCCTAATGAGAGGGCTGGGTAAATGGCTGTGCAAAAAAAATACTGATTAACTGTACTGTAGCTGTACCATTAAAAGTTTACCAATGGCTGCAGTATCCATGTCCATGGATCGGATATGTATCTGATATAGGACTGATATTAAAGTTACTCAAATCTAATTTGAAAACATTGAATTTGGCATGTTCACACAGCCATGGAAAAATCAGATCTAAGCCACATTGAGCAAAAAATGAGATTTGAGTCATTCAGCCTTGTAATTTGAATGTAGCTTTAGAAAATTGGCTGCTTTGTCATGAAAACCTATAAGGATGGGTAAAGCTACATATCATACTGCAACCAGCCAGCAGAGACACTAGACCTGCTAAGTCTTCGCTTTTGAGAGACGCTGCACTGTCTATGTTTTCTACAATCATTGTTTTACACCGTTCTTCTGAGCGTGTTTGTGTCTGTCTGTCTCAGGTACGATGCCAGCCGCAGTATGGAGAGTCTGGAAGATGTGTGGGTGTCTCGCGCTAACGCTCTGCAGAGAAAAGGCCGCGCAGGCCGTGTGGCATCTGGAGTCTGCTTCCATCTGTTCACCAGCCATCGCTTCAACCACCACCTTAGCCAGCAGCAACTGCCTGAGATCCAGAGAGTTCCTCTGGAACAGCTGTGCCTCAGGTGTGCAAGGCGCACAGCTATTTCTGTGCAACACGTGTACAGTCACAGTTCCATTTATTTACAGTGTGTGTACTGCCACCATTCATTTTCCTGCTCCTCTGTTTCAGGATTAAAGTGTTGGAGATGTTCTCGGAGCGTCAGCTGGATTCTGTGTTCTCTCGACTGATAGAGCCTCCAGCAGGGGGCAGTCTGGATGCAGCTAAGCACCGGCTGTGTGCACTCGGGGCTCTGACGGAGGCTGAATGTCTGACTCCACTCGGGTGGCATCTGGCCTGTCTCCCTGTGGATGTGCGTATCGGAAAGCTGATGCTTCTGGGGGCCATTTTCCGCTGCCTGGACCCGGCGCTCACTATTGCTGCCAGCCTGGCCTTCAAGAGCCCTTTTGTAAGAGAGCATAATGCTAAGATATTTATGTTTTGTGATATAAAGGGATAGTAAGATGATATATCTTTTTTTTTTCTTCATTCACCAAATGAAGTTAATCGTCTATGATATACTGGGTCTTTTTTATTTTTGCAATAGGCCTACAAGGATAAGTCATACACTTATCTCTGGCAACACTTAGTTCTCAATTAGCTTTGCTTTTGTGATTTCTAATATTCTCATTCTCAAAAATGAAAGTTTTTGCTTTTAAAACCCCATTACAATAACATTATAATAAATTCACAAAAAAAACATAAATGCAGTAAAAAGTAACACACAAGTAATTGGCCTCCTTTAAGACACATGCTAAAACAACCATTTATATCTATTTATATCTAAATAGATAACTTGTTTTTAAGTATTTAGTTTGTAGTATAGCTAAAAGTGTAAAAAGTAGCCGACCTGGTCCAGCGGTCTAAAGCGCTGCCACTATGAGCGGGAGGTCGCAGGTTCGAACCCCCGCTCATACAGCTTTGCCATCAAGCTGCCGGCGTTAGAGGAAGCAAAATTGGCTCTGCTCCCTCTGGGGTGGGTAGATAGCGCTCTCTCCCCATCACACTTAAGGTGGCGCTGGGCGGCACGAGGCGTCTGTGAGCGGATGAATCGGAACCTAGCCGCTGTGCTTTCCTCCGAGCGCGCTAGCTGCTCAGGCAATGATTCATCCGCAGCAGATCGAAAAAAGGGGTGACTGACTTCACACGTGTCGGAGGAGGCTCGTCCGCATCCTCCGAAGGTCACGGGCGTCACCGTTGATGGGGACGCACAAAGAGGTGGGACAATTGGATATCCAAATTGGGAGAAAAATGGGGAAAAATCAGAAAAAAAAAAAAAAAAAAAAAGTGTAAACAGTTAGAAAACAATGCTCATTATATTGACGGCAGCAACTGGAGAACTTGCAGTGAGACAATATAGCAATGTGTCTTCACTTTTTTAATACAATTATGATTAGTAGATAAATATGGATATAATTATACATTTTTATAGTGTTAGTGTGTAATACACAGTTGGGTCACTGAGTCCGTCTTTGCTCCTTTGTGATTATAACTCCTCCTGGACAGACTTTCTTCCTCATTTTCAGAAAAATTAAAGGTTGAATTGCCAAAGGTTTAGTAAAAACACAGCAACCATCTAACAGTTTTAGTCCTATTTTGATTAACATCCACACTGTAAAAAGATATTTTCGTATGCAACAACCAAAAACATTGTACTACATTTGCTTATGTTAATTCTTTTCAAGGCTCAATCAAACTGATAAAAAATAGTTACTGTATTTAAACTTTAAGTTACATTTTTTACAGATTGCCTAATGCAGCATGCTGTTTTTAGTCTGAGTGCACAGTTTCAAGATTATATAGTTGTTATTAATTATTGCACACTAAAACCAAGCATTAAATAAAATCGTTGCTAAAAAAGCTGAAATAAGAGCCAGTGTGTTTAGTGGTAATGGTGGGACATAACTATTGTAAATCTGATCATGTGACAATGAGATGCAAACTTTTGAGCTAGAACAGTTCCTCTGGTGTTGTTATTGTTTGGATGCAAGAGTATGTTAATGAGATGTACATTTTTTAATTGGGATGTTCCCCTGATAAAGGAATGTAATCTGAATTGGTCTTGCGTCACAAAATACTGTACATCAACTCAATGGGGAAAAAACATTTAATTTATTTAAATTTTATTTATTAACTCATTGTCTCTATCAGGTCTCACCGTGGGATAAACGAGAGGAGGCTAATGAGAGGAAATTAAGTTTTTCTCTTGCCAACAGTGACCATCTTTCTCTACTACAAGCATACAAGGTAACTGTGTTCCTGATAAGCTTTTCGATTATAATAATAAAAAAATGATTGTGTGGACATGTAGTAACGGGTGTTTTGTGTGTATCACAGGGCTGGTGTAATGCAGAACAGAATGGCCCCAAGGCTGGATATCAGTATTGCAGAGAGAACTTCCTGTCTATCCGTGGCCTACAGGTGAGCCTGGCAACCAGTTGGCACAATTTACAGACCTGTATTAATATTATTATTAGCACACCTCTTATAAACTAATATAATGTTTTCAAATGCATTTGTTATCTGTAGGAGATAGCCTGTCTCAAAAGGCAGTTTGCAGAGCTTCTGTCTGATATTGGCTTTGTAAAGGATGGACTGAAGGCCAGAGTCATCGAGAGAATGAGCTCTAAAGGAGCGGATGGAGTGCTGGAGGCCACAGGCTATGAGGTAGCTCTTAGTAAATATACTGGATATGATGCTCATGTGTTGCTTTCACTGTAGGACTGTTATAGTGGCAGAAACTGATTTGAACAATGCTTACACAGACACACATACACCCAAAACAATTATGAATGCTGCATCTTTAACATCTGCATCTTCAAATTGGTGCCTGTATAACCGCAACACTGGAGACAGCTCCAGTATCATCATTAAACTCGCTGATGACAAAATGATTATGATGATTATGCTAATCTGTCCCACCAACCAAGGTATCATCTCTCCTCTCCATACAAACTCACCCTGCACTTTACTTTACTTTACCAAGACTTTCTCACACTCTATTAATCACATACATGTTCATGCTTATGGATTCATACATATGCATGTCTATTTAAATAGTATGTATACATCTGTATATTTATAGTTTCTAAACTAATATGTTGTAGTAGAGCTGGGCGATATGGAGCAAAAATAATATCTTTAATTTTTGTAGTAGCTTAGTTGTTCTAGCAAAAATGTGTAATCGAAAACTAAAAAGAAATTAAAATTGTGCAAATTAATTATAACAGATTAAACATTCTTCAAATCAGTGTTTTTCGTTTTAAGCTTAACAAACAAGTGACAAAACTGTGTGTGGTTTGGAAAAAGTAAATGTGAATAAGTGAATAAAAAGTATATACAGCTCTGGAAGCCATCAAACCAAGCTGAACTGCTTGGATTCTTTGCACTGGGATTGGCATATAATCATCCAAAAGCAGTGTGTTAGACTGGTGGAGGAGAACATGCCAAGATGCCTAAAAACCAGGGTTATTCCACCAAATATTGATTTCTGAACTTTATGAATATGAACTTTTTTTTTCTCTTTGCATTATTTGAGGTCTGAAAGCTCTGCATCTTTTTTGTTATTTCAGCCATTTCTCATTTTCTGCAAATAAATGCTCTACATTATATTTTTATTTGGAATTTGGGAGAAATGTTGTCTGTAGAAAAAAACAACAATGTAGCAAAATTAGATAAACTAATTTTGGTCTCTTATTTTATATCTCTTATTTTGTCCAGAGCTGTATATTTAAAAATATATATATTTACACATGTGTCTTCTTATATCTTCTATATAGCTGTTAATGAAAAACTTTATATATCGCCCAACCCTACATTGCACACTTAAACATTGTGTTAATATATTTATAGTATATTATATATGTCTTTATCCTGTAATTTTATTGTATACTTTGTATTGTCACTATTAAGAGAGACTATGTACCTGTACACCTGTTGTTATTATGATGTGATAGTAAAAAAAAAAAAAAAAAAAAAAACAATTTTATTTGATTTTCTCAATCCAAGGCAAATCTGAATGCGGACAACACAAAGTTAATGTCAGCTATGCTGTGTGCTGCCCTCTATCCCAATGTAGTCCAGGTCAGTACCTTTAGCACTAGTCATAACAATAAATACCATTTCCACTTCTGAAATGCTTGTGATTTAGACCATGCCTTGTGTCTCTTCTTGTGCGTACGTGTGTGTAGGTGCGATCCCCACAGGGAAAGTATAAGCTGACGAGTAAAGGGGCTGTTAAGATGCAGCCTAAAGCAGAGGAGCTTCGCTTCATGACTAAAAATGACGGAGCAGTTCACATACATCCCTCATCAGTCAATTTTACGGTAAAAGACCTCTCATTGCTCTGATCTGAATTGTTCTCTAAATGTGTTGATTTATATTTACAGTAAAGATGTATTGGAGGTTAATCTGAATTAACTGAGTGGTTTAGTTCATTTTCTGTGCTGCTATTCTGTGCAGGTACGGCACTATGACAGCCCGTATCTGGTCTATCATGAGAAAGTGAAGACCAGCCGGGTGTTCATTCGTGACTGCAGCATGGTATGTGTGTATCCCATGGTGCTGTTCGGTGGGGGGCAAGTGAATGTGGAGCTTCAGCGTGGAGAGTTCATCATCTCTCTGGATGACGGATGGATTCGATTTGCTGCCGCCTCACATCAGGTAAGCCATTCCCAGTGCTGTTTTATACGGCAGTTATAAAAATAGTACATTTTATTTATATAGTAAAAAAAAAAACGCAAGCACGCAAGTATTTGTTCACCCATCCAAGTTATTAAATTCGTGTTCCAATCACTTCAATGGCCACAGGTGTATAAAACCAAGCACCTAGACTTAGACTAAGTATTAGTGAAAGAATGGGTCACTCTCAGGAATGATGGAATGTGATGGAATGACACCTGTGCAGCAAGAAATTTCCTCCACCACTAAATATTTCACAATCAACTGTCAGTGGTATTATGGAAGCGACTGGGAATGACAGCAACTTGCTCTGTCAATGCAAAATAAATGCGAATAGGTCCCCCAATTTCTGCAGGCAATTGCTACGGACCTCCCAAGTTCCTGTAGCTCAAGAACAGTGTAAAGGGATCATAAATAGACCGGGAATGAGTTTCAGTGGCTTAGCAGCTTCATCCAAGCCTTAAATCACTAAATGTAAGACTGACAAGTGGATACTTTGGGCCAAACAGTGTACAAACAATTTTTTTGTACACTATTCTTTATTTTTTTATTTTAGCCACATATAGGACAGAGATATAAGCTTTAAAAGGTCAAAACAACATCAATAATTGTGCAATAGAAGATAAATATAGGCAATACCGAATTAAAACTAAAACCATTTCCACACTCTCCACACTTTCTTTGCTTTTATTTGCATATTTGAGGTCTGAAAGCTCTACATCTTTTTTTATTTTACCCATTTCTCATTTTCTGCAAATAAGTTCTCTAAATGACAATATTTTTATTCAGAATTTGGGAGAAATGTTGTCTGTAGTTCATAGAATAAAGCAACAATGTTCATTTTACTCAAACATCTACCTATATATAGCAAAATCAAACTGATCCAGAAACTGAAGTGGTCTCTTTTTTTTTCCAGAGCTGTATTTTTGATGATGAACAGAGACGAGTTAATTTTTCATCACATTTAAATTCACATTTGGTGTATTATACTATAATGAGTCACTTTATATCGGTATATGCTCAGTTAGTATCATTTGAAATGACTGTGATACAAGTAATATACAGTGCATACAGTGGTCATATAAATTGTTTTCCTTTATCTCCAGGTGGCTGAACTGGTGAAGGAGCTGCGTTGGGAACTAGATCAGCTCCTGGAAGACAAGATCAAAAACCCCAGCATGGACCTCATCACCTGCCCACGAGGCTCCCGCATCATACAAACCATAGTGTCCCTTATTTCAACCCAGTAACACACACCTAAATGCCACTTCTCACATTCACTAATGCTGCTCAACCTCACAATTCCAGTGTGTGGACATGTACATGAATTGTACTACTATGCAAATATTGCTCACTTACATTTAAATGACATTATGAATCACAGATAATGCTGTGTAAATATGCAGAGTTTTAACAAATGAACAAAATGAACATAAATCACAGTTTCACCGTGAATATGATGTACACATGTACTGTAGGACTGAATCCATATTGGATTCTGTGTGGGAGAAACAGTATCTGCCTTAGTTTGTACTGTAAAATAATTGTTAAGGAGCACTTACAAATAAAGCATGTGCATGAAGTGTCTTTAGTGCTTAAGGCATGAAGAATGTTTTGTTTGTTTCTTACTTTTGTTGTTTGTAACATCCGAGTATTTATGTGAAGAATGTATGATCATTATGAACATGTGGTTTGAACTTTTGTGGGTATTTTCTCAGAGAATATTTTGAATGTCTTATCTTCCTCAGTGGACTGCTTTATGGAAGACGCCAAACAAGAATAAAATATACGACAACAGCCAAAAAAAATGGACAGTACTGCTGGTGTTTCTGATTTACTTTATTTATAAACTGTGCACCGAGATAAACAGGTAACTGCTAATTACATTAATAAGGCATCTTTCTGGTTTCATAGACATTACTTATTAGTAAGACAGGAATGTGCTATAGATGAAAAGAAAAAGTGCAAAGTTCTTGTGTAACACAACTAATCATCCCTTTATAATGCTCATCTGTACTTGATTTTTACACATTGTAGTGTAGGTGACAAAGAATTACCCTTCGTTTGGCAAGCCTGGCATACCGAATAAAATGCCAAAAGTCAGGAGATGGGGACTAGTATTGTGTCCCATGATGTTTGCAATGTATCATGGAGGCTAAAGCACGCTGCACTACCTTTGGGATATGTCTGTAAGCCTTCTGCATTGAATGCGGATGTACTTGCCTGTTGCACTGACAATTTTAACCAGCCAACGCCAGTCATGATTATTACCATCCACTGTACTGTTCCTCTGTGGGTGGGAAGGGATGGGAGTTCTAAAGCCCTATCCGGAAGGGATTCGTTTCTCAGGGGGACATCTGTGAAAAACTGCAATTGAAAAAACAGGAGGAGCAGTGAGTTTTTTGGCTTTCTCCGTCACATGACCTCGCGTTCAGTAGCTCATCTATTTCCACTCACTGTTGTGTTTACGTGGAGCTCCATAGAAACATGTGCCCAAAGTGTAATTACGGTGCATGGCAGTGGACAAATAGCTATTTTAATAAATGTGAGGTGCCGAAACTCAGAGAGGACCACAGAGTTCAGCAAAAAAACAGCAGGTAATTCAGCCAGTAATTTTTTTGGAGGACGTCTTGAGAAAAACAGATACATGTTTGTTCTGGACAGGAATAAAATTGCCCCATAAATGAAACAATTACCTCAGCAACCCCTGAGAAACTAATCCCGCCCGTATAGGGCTTATAAACTATTCCTGTTACACACGTGATTTTGTGGAACTTTGGAAATGAAATTTTCCAAACTTCACCTCCATCTGGCATCCACTATCAGACCTCACACAGAGATGTCTGACTTGAGATAACACATTTACCAGTAACACAGGTGTAAGTGTCCCAAATATATCCTTTGAGACAACACTTTATGATCAGTTTTGGCACACATCACTATACACACATTAGTGTGTACTGAAAGTGGTTAATTTTTTTTTTAACCTTTAAACTCGTAAGGGCATATTGGCAGGTGTAGACTCAAAACTTTTCCTCTCCTAAACAAGTTTAATTTTAGCTACTGTTTAATAATAATTCTCAACTCTACAGTCCAAGGGGTTAAATCATTATACCACTGAGAAAGTGAAGTGTGTAGTGTGATTGTATTCTTCTCCTGGTCTCAGCAGAACATCAGGAAACTGGGGCTGCATGAAAGACAGAAGAAGATAGTATATAGACATTAGTTTAGATATTTGAAGTCTCTTTCTAGCTTTGTGCAAATCCTTCAAAGCCCAAGTCTTACCTGATTAACAGCATTTGGCCAGTTCTGGGTCTCAAGACAAAAAGCACTGTGTTTAGGATAAGACGCCCCTCCTTTCCCTTTAAATGATCCATCCAGGAAATTGGAGGTATAAAACTGAACACCAGGCTGGGTGGTGCTCACCTCCAGAACACGTCCTGTCCCAGGATGCACCACTCTTCACAAGAAAAAGACATTTATTATATAATACACACTCTAGAATGTGTTGTATCTATGAAGAAATGCTTTTAAGAACCTTGTGGAAGCTTAGTTGGATCTATAGTTTTAATAAATCTATATAATTTGGCCAGAAATGTCTTAGGGTTTTACCTTGCACATTTCTTTTCTTGTTTTGGCTGTCCTGGAAACCAAAGGCAAAAGTTGTGATCAAACCCAGGCCCAGGAAGCTCCTTCAGTCGAGATCCAAGAAGAACAGGTTTGCAGAGGTCAAAAAGGGAATTCTCCACTGGTTTTATCTCTCCTGTGAAGATGAAGGTGTGATTCTTATAAACTATGTCTCATCTCAAATTCTTCTAAAGTGTGGTCTAAGTAGACACTGGGTCTTGCCAAAAAAGGGTGTAAAAGTGTTTGGCTGCTGCCCTATAAAAAGGCTCTCAGAGGAAAATTTTGGGTAGTGGTCCTCTTAGTGAGAGATTGTTGACTGATTTTAGCATTTTAAAAGTGTCTCTAAAATGATTGTAATTTTAATAATAATAATAATAATAATAATTATAATTATAATAATAAAATTAATAATAATAAGCTACCCGTAGGAATCATGGTGTCATCGACAGGCAGGTAGGCCTCAGCTGATATAGTCACTTCATGGTCATAAATATCTGGTGTGCCCTAAGGAAAAGTGAAAGAGAAGCATGACTAAGATTTTTTATTTCTGGCTCTTGATGGCTTTTAGATGGGCTATTAGAAATTATTGATTTCATTTCATAAATACTGTTCTAGTTTATGGTCAGTTCAAAAATATACACCAAAAAAAATCAAAAGAAATAGCTATATTATATTTAAATTAGATCGTCTACTAGTGTAGCACCACTAAGAACCATAGGATAGAAACAGTGTCGCACACCATCTGTGCAAACCATATAGTTGTTGTTTTCAATACTGTAATATTAAAGTAAACTATGAAGAAAACATGAAAAATCAAGTTATGGGGCAATCTCTGTGACACTATAAGAATGTTGCAATTCTGCAGATAATACGTTTATGTCTCTTCATAAAGTACAGTCTGTAATTAAATAGAAATGTACTATATTGCAGGACAGTGGATCAAACTGCACTATACTCACTAGACATTGTGTGGTCAACATTCTATTTTTTAAAAATCCTAAAACTGCTGTGTCATCTCTAATGCTCTTCCAGTATTCTGCAAACAGAGAATACAGAGATAACTGTATTCATTAGTGCTGCATTTCATTTTTGTGAGTGTTCAGTCTCACCTGTCCAGCCAGGTTGAAGTAAGAGTGGTTGGTGAGGTTGACTGGTGTGGTTTTGTCAGTCTGGGCACAGTACAACACACTCAATGTGTTTTCATTCAGTGTATAGGTCACAGAAACCTTCAGGTTGCCAGGATATCCCTCATCTCCATCAGGGCTAGAGTGGCTCAGTTTGACCCCGTTGTCCACAGCCTCACAGGTCCAAACAGCCTTAACAAACATGAAGATATTTACTAAGATTTTTTTATTTATTTTGTTCATTATAACAGTCAACTTATTTTCACACAAACCATGTATGAATGCTTTAACAGATGAACAATGAATAACAAAAAAAACTTTTACTGACCTTATCAAAGCCCCTGAGGCCACCATGCAGAGCATTGGGTCCATTATTGATGGCCAGTTTATAAACCTTTCCGTCAATCTCAAACTGGCCTTTGGCTATCCGGTTAGCAACTCGTCCCACTACAGCACCAAAGTAGCGTGGATTGGTGAGATAACCTGTGAATTCATAGATATGCATGTAGTTCAATTTCATTAATCATCAGTGTTTCATTCATTCTACAGTCTGTTTTCATGTTTTAGGAGCAAGTTTGCACTTGTATACCCCTAATAATACTTATATGCTCCCTGTAAAAGTCCAGTTTAAGACCACATTTTGCTGATAGCTGGTTTCATTTGGTCTAAGATTGTCTTTGCAGGTAGTTGAGAATCTGGTCATTAAGGTGAAAACAAAGACTATGCATTTCATTTTTGTCATGTTAGTTGACCAATACTTGCTGATCATCCTTGGTGGATGCTTGCTCTTTCTGGTCACACTGGTCAGCCAGCTTGCTCATACGGGTTGTTTGGCTTCTAATGTACAGTACATTTTTTACTTTTAATTGGTACCAGAACATTTTTAGTACATTATCTAATGTGTCCACTAGGCATAGTGAATCTGAATTACAGGATAAAGGAAGAAGAAGAAAAAAGATTTTTATTTGATTTTCTCATTTAATTTTTTTCTTCTTGTAAGAAAAGTAGGCTGGATTATACCACCTAACCTTTGTTACAAAAGGCAAAAATTAAAAAATCACAAAACTGAATAAAATATTTTTTTTGTTCCTGGGAAAACGTTGGATAATTGGAAAATCAATGAAACCTATTTAGTCTTTACTATATCAAAAATTATTTATTATTTATTTTCAAATTTAGCACCAAATAATATTTTGTGATTTAATAATATTTTTGAGGGAGGGGGGCAGCATTAAAAAACACACACTAAACACCTCAGGTATGAAGGCCCTAAGTTAAGTTATGTTAAAAGAAAATGCGTGGCCACGACTTTAAGACGTGGGAATGAGATTATAAGTATTTTTACACGCATTATTTTTTTAACATGATGGTACCTTAGGGGTTCCGTACCTCAGCGCAGACATGCCAGAAATATAAAAAAAAATCATAACAGAGGATCAGAGTTTGCAAAGGGGTTGCCATGATTTCCTCAGATAGAAGTAGATATATAGGGTTTAAAATAAGTTAAAATCAGAAGTCTTACTGTAGTAAGAGTGTAAAAGTACTGGTTTCAGAACTATTTCATTAGCTGACTCCTCTGCAGAGGATTAGACTTCAGACTGCAAAGGAAACTTACTCTCTAGCTCAGCGAAGCCCAGCACTATATCCGCGCTGTGTCCACTCCGGTCAGGTGTGTTTATGGAGGTTATAACCGCTCCTATAGAGAGGATCTCTACACTCAGACTCTTAGAGCAGAGCGTCCATCTCTCCACACAGCGCTGCTCAGACCCCACACTCACTGCCTCTCTCTTCACCTCACACATCTCCTCCTCCTCCTCAGATCCTCTTACTGTACCCGCACACTGAGCTAACCCAGCTAACCTATATCTACCGCACTGCAGTTACTCCAGCTATTTCCCTCTACAGAGTTCAGACTTCTGTACACATCGGACTCTGAACATGTGACAAAGTCCCGTCATCATCACGCGCCCAGCCACACACTGAGCAGAAAACTGAAGCGGTTTGGTTTATTTAGACAAGAACTTCACATAATCTCCACACACACCAGCTGTTACCTCAAACCACTTTTAACACACTTTACCATCTTTTATACACGTTTACCTGACGTTTAAGTTAAGTGGCTAAACCATTGAATAGCCTTAGTTAATATACATAAACTTCCATAAGCTTTCCTGATCTTAAAATGCTGTAACTTTAACCCAGTCTGAAATCATCAGGAAAAATTGCTAAAAGTATGGAAGCCCGTTATGTAAAAAAACAAATGCACTGCAAGACTCTGATGACCTTTTGAGTCCACATTGATAATGATATCTAAATTTAAATGGTAGGTATTGCATATGGTCAATGCACTTTTGTGGAAATATATGTGCATTTTTCTTAAAGCTGATGTCCGTAGGTTTTGGGATTTGGGAGATTTAGGGCCCTCTCTGGTAAGAATGGGTAATTACACCGAGCATGGAAATGTCTTCAGAGGATGTAATAGAGTTATTATATACAGTTCTCAGTTTTGTCAGTGTAATTACTGTATATTAGTTGAAAATGTTTTTAATTCCGATACATATTGATATTTTTAGTTTAGAGTAAAAGGGTTTTTAATGCAGGTTAATGTAAATAAATTGCAGCGTGAAATAGTATTCCACGTTGTAAAGCATATTTTAGATTACATACTGTCACACTGTAACTTAGTGTGCAATTACATCCAACAAACAGTCAGCTAGAAATTTAAATATGGTGAAATGCAGTTTGAAGGCATTCTTTGATAAGCAATCATGTTAGAATAACAAACAGTTGCCTTTACTACGCTAATAAAACACTAGCATTAAGTGTAAATAGACAGCCATTTAGACTGTAGTTATTTATATTGTTTGCAATAATTTGAATGTTAATATGTGCTGTATTGCACGTTCAGGATTATAGGAAGCTCTGTAGCTTCTACATTACATTACATTACATTTGGCAGACGCTTTTTTGTATACATATACACGCATATTGTGTATGT
Source organism: Astyanax mexicanus (assembly GCF_023375975.1). NCBI lineage: Eukaryota > Metazoa > Chordata > Actinopteri > Characiformes > Acestrorhamphidae > Astyanax > Astyanax mexicanus. The sequence continues at coordinate 31,015,710 of NC_064414.1, read as the reverse complement.
GTGGGGGAGAGAGCGAATACATATAACGTTAGCATCTAGCAAGCTAACATTGGCAGCTACACAATGTTTCAGGTAATAAAATCCACAGCGTTTTAGAAGCTAGTAGCAAAAGCCAAATAACTGACATAGTTCTTGACTTTTAAACACTTTCAGATCACGGAGCTCTCTCCACCGGTCAAACGCCAGTCCAATATTAATCCTGGTTTTAGCGCATACTCTTCTTTGTTTTTACTATGAGTAAATGAGCTGAGGTCTGAATTTCCCCTACTAAAGTCTCAATTTGTCTACCAGCCTCTCGCGCCTTCACACTGCAGCGACGCGGCATGGATGCCAATCGCTTTCTTATGGAAGCCCATTTCCGCCACCTGAAGAAAAAAAAATGTCCTCAACTAAGTCATAATTATGAGATAGAAAAGTCATAATTATGGGATAGTAAGTCATAATTATGAGATAGTAAGTCATAATTATGAGATAGTAAGTCATATTTATGAGATAAAAAGTCATAATTATGAGATACTAAGTCATAATTATGAGATAGAAAGTCATAATTATGAGATAGAAAGTCATAATTATGAGATGACTTTTTATCTCATAAATATGACTTACTATCTCATAATTATGACTTTTTCATCTCATAATTATGACTTACTATCTCATAATTATGACTTACTATCTCATAATTATGACTTACTATCCCATAATTATGACTTTTCTATTTCATAATTATGACTTAGTTGAGGACGTTTTTTTTTTCTTCAGGTGGCGGAAATGGGCTTCCATACTTTCTCCACCACTCAAGCAAGTTTATTAAAATACATTCTTCTATAGCCCGGTGAACCCTGCTAAAATATCCAGCTTAGGACCAGCTGGTCCTCCATCTCTGTAATCAAACAGGGAGATTTAATAAAAAGCACAGAGAACCCTGAAAACGCTGTAATCAGCTTCTCGTTTTCTCACTCTGTAGTTCAGCCTGTGGTTGGTGTGGTCCGCGTGATGATGATTGGCTACCGCCTAGCGAAACTTGCTTCTCATTTGCATTAAGTTATATGTCTAACGCTTTAAAACATAAATTTCTTAATGTTGCTACCAGCCACATCCAGCTAGTCGTGCAATGCACATAGTTTTCACACTGAAATCACAGTGCAAGTGACAGAACACAAAAAAATGTTAAGGGGAGGGTGGACTTTGAATGAGGCATGTGCACACCATTAAACTAAGTATTACACAGAAGATAAAGTGAGAGTTATTTCCTAGATAGAGAAAGAGAGAGAGCGAGAGAGATGCATATCTCTTTTCTGTGCAAAGGGTTATCATGAGTTTTTTATATTATTACTGCCTTAACTTTCAATCTCTATCCAGCTATGCAAAATAAATCATTAAACTTATCTGATAAGAGTCACATGGAAATAGTTGTTTTTATGAGTTTATCTATATATCTTATAAAATGTATCTATTTATTCTGCTTTAATGAGATTCCAAAATACATGCAACATCTAGGGCTGAATTCAGATGATCTTTAAATACAGACATTATTTTAGCATTTAGCATTCAAATCTATGTCATGATCACAAAAAAATACATTATTCATTAACATTACTAATGCATAATGATAATAATAATAATAGTTTATATTTAATGTCATGTTTATAGCCCTAATAATCATGTTTCAGACAGACTGATAAAAGAAGAAAAGTGTTTATATGTGTTTTTCTAATGGTTTTCTAATGTACAGTGCGTGGATGTGAGAAGCAGACCTCTCAAAAGCACAGGCCCAGATTGCAGTGTCTCTGAGGATTCTTCTTTTAGCATCTAACCTATTTCTGAGTTAGTTTTCAGTCTCTTACTGCACCAGGCTGAAAGTTCTCTACTCAAAACCTCTTTTATTAAAAACACACAATTTCCATTAAGCTAAATATGTTTTATAACTATTTATTTATAGTCATATTGTACCATCATTTAAATTATATTCTTAGGTCTACATTACATTTAGATTGTAATATTTTTTTTTTGATTGACTGCATTAATATTACTAATAGCTGCACACTGGCATTGCAAAATATATTTTTTCTGCAATATACATTGCAATACAAACAAGTACTTATATGGTTTAACCAGTAGTCACCAGAATATAATGATACTTAATGTCATGATATGAACTATGCAAGCTGTGTATCCACAATTGGTGTAAAGTAAATGATATTGGTCACATTCTGTATAATCTGGGCCTGATAGTTGCACTAAAAAATGAGACCAGTCTGAAATTTCCTGTTGTATTATGCAGCAAAATAAATGATGATCATGCTGTGTTGGATGTAAATTGACATTGCACACCCTGATGTGTAGTTATTACGCATGAACAAATTGTGATGGCACTGAATCGGTATATTGTGCAATTTGTAAGTTGGTAATATGTAAAACATAATTTCCCCCTTTTTTACTGAAACAGCCCACTCACCTGGGACATCTGTACAGTAAATGTTGGACATTTTTTGAGGATTTGTAAGCCTCCGCCACAAGAACAGTAATGAGGTCAGGTAATGGTAGAAGTAATCCTAAAAGTACAGGATGGAGCCCACTCACAGATCCAGTGCTCCTCAGACATCTCACGTTAAACAAAGTATTCGAAATTATACTATGAAATGTAGAACAAGGTAGTAGAATATTTAAATCTGATTGAATTGTAGCCAGCATCTCCTAATTATGACTTACCATCTCATAATTATGAATTACTATCTCATAATTATGACTTAATGTCTCATAATTATGACTAAGTATCTTGTAATTGTGATATACTAGCTCGTAATTATGACTTAGTATCTCATAAATTTGACTTATCATTTTGTAATTGTGATTTATCATCTCGTAATTATAACTTAATATCTCATAATTATGACTAAGTATCTCATAAATATGACATACAATCTCGTAATTATGATTTAATTAAGCAATAATACACTCAAGATTCATGCTGTAACGTGTCATATTGGCACTGCTGTGATGCTGATAATGACACGTTATAGCATGAATCTCGAGTGTATTATTGCGATTATACCACAGTTCCATTATCACTGTTTATTGAAAGATTTTGAGTTAAACAGAACGAGAAAATGCAATCGGTTCGATTATAAACACTATGTTATTGTATGTTATAATAACTATGGTAAAATAGTTCCATAGCTGCACTGTAAGCTCTGCACATTTCAGTCAAAATTGTGCAAATCTAAGCGTACTGAAAATAAACAGAAGCACTTTACTCACCCAAATAAATGATTTTTAGGAGAGAAATCTGTGTAGATTAAAGTCCAGTGCTCGTTTGACTGAAAGAAAATGTTTTTTTAAGAATTAAAGTTTTGTTTACTTCGGTGGCCCCCAGCAGCAAGACCTGCGGAATTACTAGAGTACGCCTTACATTCATCTTAAAATACCCTATATTACCTGGAGACTATATACACTTAAGTTTTTATTTTAATAATAACAACTCTTTACCTGATATTAGTGGCTGATAATGTGTGTAATAATCCCGTTTTTTTATCGCTGGGCTTATTTGTGTGGACCGCACATAGACTGTATATAAGTATGGACAGCACGACAGTGGTTGAAAAGTGAAGCCCCTACGTCTCTTACGCCCTCTGGTGGCTGGCTCCAGTACAACTTTTAATCCCGCCTATTTCCATTCACCTGAACGGGAGATGACGGATTTTTAATCTAAAATTACACATCCAGGATTTTTTTTAAAGTTGGGTTCTGAACATTATGGAAGCCCCCCTCCTGTGTTAATAACTTTCAGTGTTTTTTTTGTGTGTGTTTTTTTTTTTTTACAGTTAATACGTTTTATAGGAGTTATTATGTGATATTTAAATGGGTGTGGCGATGTGGTGATTGGCAGCTGACGGCAAGTTGATTGACAGGTCGCCTGAGAGCGTGAACGCGCACCGCCACTGTGGCTCAGTCGCGAAGCTCACAGTCAGATCTTTCTGACATTCTGATTTTACTGTTAAAATTTACATTTCTGAAGTAAATCAATGGCTTGTTCAGCAGTTAACTGTTGTAACACAGCCTCAGGGAAACATTCTCTGCAGTTTTTTCGGTACGTTGATGATTTCCCTCCATCAATTCATTAGTATTCATACTTTGCTTTTCTCCCTAGATTAGTTTTTTAACCTAGCATATACGTACCGCTAGCAAACTAGTTAACTAGGATAACCAACTCAGGTTAGCTAAGTCAAGTAACTTGGTGCTAATTGGTGAAAATGACAGTGATACGCAAATAGTAATTGCGGGGGAGGTGAAGGGTTTGGGCAATCACACGGCTTGGCCTCCCATCTCTGCCGCGCCAGTTCTGGCTCCAATTTGTCTCTACTGCGCAAGCCTCTATTGCCTCTATTTTGGCTTTAAAACGCCATAATGAGAGTGAATGGGGACGTCCTATCCATACTTATATACAGTCAATAGGACTGCCCTGTGCTGCCTATTGGAGACATGGCATTTCTATATAGATATAGCATCGCATTTGGTTTATATTTGGTTTGTAAGAGCTGCATCGTTGCGAGGTTACCTGTATGTGGCGAAGTAATACATGGAGAGCTTCGGTTACAGTGCATTACCGGCTAATAATGTCACTCATAAAATGCCTCTCAGCCAATCACATTGCAGGGTCGGAACTAACTGTGGTATAATGTCTCATAATTATGACTTACTATTTGGCAATTGTGATTCATCAAGCGGCAAATTTGACTCCTTCATATACTTTATAGTGGACACCGCTTTTTGTTGCTAATGCAGTTAAGAGAGTGTGTGTGTTTTGGGGGCTTTCTGAGAAGTACAGAGGTACAGAATGACAGTTGGTGGAGGGGCGGGCACTAAGACCCTGCGGTCCGCCCCTCGGCTGCTCCACCGCTCTGATAAAGTGAAGACTGAGCGCTGGATACTTTAACCGAACAACATGGCGGAGCGCGGCGGACCGAGGAGTCGGAACTTCTCCCAGACTAATCATACAAGTCACAACTCTGAGGAAGGTAAGAAGAAAACGGGAAGAGCTGGCAGTGGGGGGAGTATCTCCGGTGTGTTTGAGCGCCGTGTCCGTGTCTCTGCGTGAGTTTAGTGGAGTGTAGCACTGGGGCTGAAAGTGTGTGAATAGTTGTGTGATAAAGTTTTCACTCCGTCTCCTCATGTCTGTCTGTCTCCGGGTCTCCGAGCTCAGCTTCAGCGCTCTAACTGTATCTCAGAACTCTCCGGGTCCGGGAACTCTACTTAACCTTCTGCGACTAACTTTGCGCAGCTGTTGTCTCCTTCACCCCCCGGTGTTTTGTGTCTTCGCCTCAAAAGGAAGTTTGTCGGAGGGAAAGCCCGGCTGGATCGGGTCTACCTGTTTATTTACTGCAGCTGTTTAGATAACGGACTCTCTGTGTGTGAGCGGGGAAAATAACGCTAGCTTGGTTAGGTTAGCTCTAGTCCGAGTGCTCGCGGTTAGGAGAGCAGAGCCGGCTGCTGGCCTGTTTATTTTGAGTTAGGTTAGCTAGCTGGCTATTCTTGGCTGGCTAGTGTTTTGCAGTCTAGGCAAACTTGTGAGTTGTGTGCTGAAGTCTCGCCTGTGCTGCTCTTTTAGCATTTTCGAAACACTGTCTGACAAAATGCGCTTTCTGTGCCAATGAGGCAAGGAGTAAAGTATGGAAGCCCATTCCCGCCACCTACAAAATCCAGCATATGTTTTATTATTAATTAAACTATCTCATTATTTTGAGATTGTAAGTCATTACTTTTAGATAGTGAGACACACTGTTTTGAGATACTGTCTCATTATTTTGAGATAGGAAGGCATTATTTTGATACACTATCTAATTATATTAAGATACCATGTCGTTATTTTTTTATTATTTCCTAAAACTAACACTCTATCTCAAAACAATAAGATGGCAGTTTACTTAATAATAAGAAAAACAAGTGTTGAATTTTTTTAGGTGGCATGAATGGGCTTCATAGTAAAGCACTTATGACACGTTTTCTAAACAGATTTTGTCTTAAGATGGTTTCATAACTGGCTCAAATTGTGCAAATGTGTGATGTGAGCATAGCCAACTAGGTTAACCTACTAAGTAACTGAAGTGTGTGTGTGTCTGTGTGTGTGTCTGTGTGTGTGTCTGTGTGTGTGTCTGTGTGTGTGTCTGTGTGTGTGTCTGTGTGTGTGTCTGTGTGTGTGTCTGTGTGTGTGTCTGTGTGTGTGTGTGTGTGTGTGTGGTTGTTTGTGTAGATTTGGTCAGGCTGTACCACCCTTACTGACCTGACTTTGTGTCAGTTGGTTTTGATTTCATTAGATAATGTTCTGTTAAATAACGTTGACTTTGTTTTGGGTTAAAACAGTATTTCCTCCTTATTCAGTTGTGCACATGTTGTTACGGTAGTGTTTGATGTTATATGATTAAAATGCAGAATTTCTTTTCTTCCAGTATGTCTAGATTTAGTGAGGTTCCATGTCTAATTTGTTTGCTGCAAAATTACAGGTACACAGGCAAATTATTTTAACAAAAAGTGTTAAACAAACCAGAATGTTTTGTACTTTAGATTCTTGTAAGTAGCCACATTTAGCTTTGATGCCAAATTTGTGCACTTTTGTTATTTTCTCAGCAGATTTGAGGTAGAATCACCTGGAATAGTTTTCTTGAAGGAGTTCCTGGAGGTGCTGAACAATAGTTGCTGCTTTTCTTTCACACTGAAGCTTCAGCTCATCCCAAATCACTTCAAATCACGCATCTTAGCTAGGTTTAGTTAAGGGGATTGTGGAGACCAAATACTTTTTTTATTTTTTTATTTACTACATAAAAATGTGTACGTTAATGTAATTATTTTTGTTTGTGCTCGTTCTCAATATTTTTTTTTTCTCCCATTTTTTTCCCCAATTAGCTAGGATGATTGTCCCCACTCAACATTTTAAAAAGTCAGTTGTACTAAATGTATTTTTATGTAAAATATGTAATTTCAGTAAATACAATATGTATTTTGTGTATCCCCATCTGGTCAACACTCTTTAAGCTGCATATAATTTGCAAACGCCTACACCCAGTGATTTCACTTTCTCTGATTTTGTTAAAGGCAGTGCATTGTGTTATTTCTTCTTTCCCTGTTTTGTAAAAAATGTTGAGGATGCATCAGCAGTACACTAATCATTTGCCAGATTTGTGCTTGTAATATTGATTAATTCTCAAAGTTGGAAAATGACTGTTACTGTCAGCTTTGTATTGTTAAATGGTTTAAATAGTTTAATGATAACTGAGTTGAGTGATGAGTAAATTTTTTTTAGAACGGCCTGTGTATATAAAAGTTTTTATATGTTGCTCAATGTAAGGTTCTACATCCAAGTCTAAATGTCTTTATACTTGTTTTCAGGCAAGTTCAGAGAACATTTAAGCTGTGAAAAAAAAAGTTGAGGAATATTAATGGGTTAAGTTAACTGGCTCCTGTCCCGTGTCCTTGCGCAGCTCGAGTGAACTCTGCTGACTGAGGTCACTTGGCCTAATGCCTGAAGAGACAAGTGCAGAATGGATATGCTGTTTGTTTTGTGTCCATACGAGAAGATGGAAAGGGAAAATAGCCTAATGTAGCTGCACTGCTGACGGAATCCGGGCTTATCGCAGCTCATGGGTAAAGTGCAGGGGTTAACACCAGGATCCGTGTGCCTGGAATAGAAAATGAGCCGTGTGTGAAGAGCTGTAAAAGTGAAAGGACAAAATCGTAGTAACCCATGGCTGTCTGTGGAGTTGGCGTACATTAGTATATCAGAGTTTATCTTTAATATTTACATGTTAAGATGCATTTATTATACTTTAGTATGTGGAAAATGCTATTCCTTCTAACATGACATGTTATTTGTTTGATTTTAATCAGTACAAACATGATTAGCTTTAATGGGACTGTTCCTTGAAAGATTTAGAAGTGCCATCTGCATGATGTCACCACCTTAACCTAGGGTAAATGTCCTTCAAGCCTCAACAGGTGCTTTTATTCCCTGAAAGTCATCTGTAGTCAAGTGAAGGGCTGTATGGTTATGAAAATAGCTGCTGCTTCTTTAAGTTATCCTGTTCTAAATATACTGTGGTGTTAGGTTTAACCTGGTGGGTTAGACTGTGGGCATGTGAACAGACTCTTGTCCATGTTCTGTGTTTACACAGGTATGAGAGGAGTGGAGGAAGTTCCACTGAATCGTTCAGTTCATGAGTCGAGACCAGCGGGAGAGTTGAGCCCTGACACAAACGGGTTGCCCCCATGTGCTGTGGAGGAAGAGTTTGAACCAGAGGAGGAGGAGCCAGTCGCTGAGGGGGCTCGACCCATACAGATTGTTTTGGCCAATCAGGAGGACCACATGTTTGAGTTGGATGCTTCTGCTTTAGAGAAGATTCTGATGCAAGAGCATGTCAGGGATCTTAACGTGGTCGTGGTTTCTGTTGCTGGAGCTTTTCGCAAGGGCAAATCCTTTCTGCTGGATTTCATGCTGCGCTACATGCACAATCATCAGGTTTGGCTTACATGCTCCTACATGTTCCACCCATGTCCCCATAGTCATAAGCATGCAAACAATTTACTCTTCATCTTCTCTGACATGTTGTGATCGTTTCTCTCAAGTGTGATACCAGCTTGGCCAGTTAATGTTCTCACACAGAAAAGCAGTCGCAAGCATGCTCTGCATGTGTCTCATTCTTGCCATCCTCTGTAGTCTTCTGAGTCATGGATGGGAGGGGAGGATGAGCCACTAACAGGTTTCTCCTGGAGGGGCGGCTGTGAGCGTGAGACAACAGGAATCCAAGCCTGGAGTGAAGTATTTGTGGTGGAGAAGGGAGACGGCAGTAAGGTAAAGAATTTGTTATTGAAGTAGCTATGTTAATCCTCCTTACCGTGTCCTTAAATGCACTGGTTTTAATAGCAGTTTTTGTCCTCAGGTGGCTGTTCTTTTGGTTGACACTCAGGGAGCCTTTGACAGTCAGTCCACCATCAAAGACTGTGCTACAGTTTTTGCCCTCAGCACTATGACCAGCTCAGTACAGGTGTGCATTTGATTGGCAGTTGAAGATTACAGTGCAGCCTCACAGGGGGGTGTGTTTTCTAATTTGCCATATGCTTCTTTTGTTTGTTCTAGGTTTATAATCTTTCACAGAACATTCAGGAAGATGATCTGCAGCATCTGCAGGTACATGTTGTACCTCTGTACATTGTTGCATTAAAAAAAAAAAAAAAAATCAATCTAATGCTATTTCTTCTTTGTAGCTTTTTACAGAATATGGCCGTCTAGCAATGGAGCAAATCTATGAAAAACCATTTCAGGTAATAAACAGATTCATCACCTGTGCATTAGAAGTTTCATTACTTATTTAACAGAGGAATTGTTGTATTTAGATATATTTTTAATATATAAAAGTGGATTTGAGAGCTGAAATTTTCCCTTCTCTTTCTTTTCTTTAGAGACTGCTGTTTCTGATCAGGGATTGGTGCTATCCTTATGAGCACGATTATGGACTTGCTGGAGGAAATAGATTTCTGGAAAGGAGACTTCAGGTAACTTGATAAATGGATCTTTTGCATACTTCAGATTCACCGCCATTTTTTTATTATTTTTTTTTTTATTTTTTTTTATTTATTAAGGTAGGTAGGTAGGTTGTTATGTATTGCTAGTTAAATGTTTGAATTGTTTTCCACTATTGTGAATTTTTTAGACCATTGTCTCAAAGGACAAAGCATGGCTTTATAATAAGCAGAAGTACATGCATAATATTAGAAGATGGTGAACACAGTTCTGTTTTAAGGTTAAAACTTTTTTTGGGTGTTGAACTGTATAAAAATGCTTGTTCCTGTTGCATGTTTAGGTGAAGCAGAACCAGCACGAGGAGTTGCAGAATGTGAGGAAGCACATCCACGCTTGTTTCTCCAACATAGGCTGCTTTCTGTTGCCTCACCCAGGGCTGAAGGTTGCAACTAACCCCTACTTTGATGGCAGATTAAGAGGTTAGAATATTCTCCTTGTCAGGCGCACATAGAGACACACACACAAACACTCATACAAACAATTGTGTTCTAATCGGGGTGCTTTCAACAGATATTGATGATGAGTTCACGAAGGAGCTACAGAATCTGGTTCCACTACTGCTAGCCCCTGAGAACCTGGTGGAGAAGGAGATCAATGGTGCCAAGGTCACTTGTAGAGATCTACTGGAGTATTTCAAGGTCTGCATTTACATTTTGTGTTCACACCTCTTATGTAATACTTTGCTGGATTTTGAAATGCGTTTAAATCTTCATGGTGTAAAAATACTGAAATTGAACATCTAATACATGCCTTGTTTTCAGGCATACATCAAAATCTACCAAGGTGAAGAGCTCCCTCATCCCAAGTCGATGTTGCAGGTACGTTTTTGTATTTCAGATGTTCTATAATTTTCACGTTCACCTAAATATTGATTTCCCTTTACATAAAAAAAAGTAATATGTCCAGTTTAAATGTTGTAATGCTTCAGAGAGTGTGTACAAACACAGACAAAATGGTCACAGAGTGGAGACTGAAGACTGCGTTTTAATGCTGTACCTCTGTCCCATAGGCAACAGCTGAAGCCAACAACCTTACAGCTGTGGCTGGAGCAAAAGACACATACAGTCGTGGAATGGAGCAGGTAGGAATGTAGAAGATGCCTAATGATTCATGCACAGAAAGCATGTTGACTTCATTATAGGAATAATAATCTGATAATAATAATAATAATAATAATAATAACCCACCACAACCCACCAAATCATGCATTACTCAGCCTAAAAGTAAATTTTTCACATTTTTGAAAGTGGACCAGAGAAGGTGTGGGACATGAGTCCTCTATTAATATAGCTGGTGTGACGTGACGAGGTAACCTACATAGCTGAAAATAACTTCAGGCCTTTGCACTAAAATAGAAAGTTTTAATTTGACCTGAATAACTCAAAAAGAATCTCTCTCTGCAACCTAATTCTTTTTCTTGGACGAGGTCTGTCAATGAAAATGACATAACAGGGATTTATTTTATTTTTTGTATTTGTTTGTTTATTTTCTTACTTCAGGTATGTGGTGGAGACAAACCATACATTGCACCAATAGACCTCCAGCGCTATCATGAGGACCTGAAGCAAACCTCTGTCCAGCAGTTCCGTGCTGTTAAGAAAATGGGAGGACTGGAGTTTAGCCAGCGCTACCAGGAACAGCTGGAGACCGAGCTTGATGAAGTTTTTGCAAATTTCACTAAACACAATGAAAGCAAGAACATTTTCTATGCAGCAAGAACTCCCGCCACACTGTTCGCCGTCATGTTCGCCACCTACATCGTCTCCACAATAACGGGCTTCATTGGCTTGTCAGTAATCGCGGCTCTGGCCAACCTTGTGATGGGCATATCGCTGATGTCCTTGTGTATTTGGGCATACGTCAGATACTCTGGGGAATATCGAGAAGTGGGTGTGGCTATAGACCTCACAGCAGAAGCCTTGTGGGAGCAGGTGAGTTGTGCTTTCTGATGACTCACTTTTGTGTGTTAATGCTGCACATTGGAAAGTTTTAGATGTGTTTTGCAAAATGTACACCTCTAGAAAACATTAAGAGACCACTTCAGTTTCTGAATCAGTGTCTGTAATTTTGCTCTGAATAGGTTTATATTTGGGTAAAATGAACATTGTTGTTTTATTCTATAAACTACAGACAGCATTTCTCCCAAATTCCAAATGAACATATTGTCATTTAGAGCATTTATTTGCAGAAAATGAGAAATGGCTGAAATAACAAAAAAAGGTGCAGAGCTGCAAAGTTTTAAGAGTTTAGAAATCAATATTTGGTGGAATAACCCTGGTTTTAATCACGGTTTTCGTGCATCTTGGCATGTTCTACTCCACCAGTCTTTCCTTTTAATTCTTCTTCCTCTTGATTTATATTCTAGAGGTTTTTAATTTGGTAAGATAAAAAAAAAACTCCATTTTTAAGTGGTCTCCTTTTTTTTTTTTTTTGCCCAGAGCTGTATATACCAGATGGTTATCTAGTAAATACAATTTTACACTGTTTGGGTGCTTGCAGGAAGATATGCCCACATTCCTTGCGTTCACAATAGCATAGCTATAAATCACACACTTTTAGAGGAAATGTAAGAGTACGTGACTTATAGCCAGGATTTGGAGGCAAGGAACATTTGAATGTAGGCGTGAGAAGCGACTAATCGAGTTCAGGTGTTTGTTTGTTTTTCTGGGGGGTTTTTTTTCCCAACTTTAAGAAAATGAATTAGGATTTGGTGAAAAATATGAAAATAAAAATCAGACTAACAGCAGTCACAGTGGTCTGAAGTCCAAGTACTTGATTTCCATCATCTACTTGTACAGTTCTGAAATGTAGCTGATGTTATAGAAAAAATAACAGCTATGGGTTGTTTCATGCTTTTATTGTAATCTGTGGCAAAAAAATACACCACTAATTGTCTATCATTCTGCTCCTCCCTTCTGTTCTCTCAATCTTTAATTTTCTCCAGGTGCTGAAGCCAATGACCGAGCAATACATGGAGGAAAATATTCGCCAAACTGTAGTTAACTCAATAAGAGCCAGTCTGACTGAACAAGTGACACAAGCTACAAAGTTAAAGAGGACCTGACACCTTATCGCATCTCGCGTCCCTCCTGTTTTAATGTGTGTAGTGTTTGTGCCCAATTTTATTTGTGAATTTTATTCCCCTTAGATTCAAAAATTAAAGCCAAAGTTTACAGTCCATGCCCTGCCAATCATGAAGCTTGAGTGACTGAGTGAATCTCATTCACTATAATGCAGGAAAGCACTTATGTATGTACACACACATTTGTGATTTTTAAATAGAATTTTAAGTTTTACATGCATGTCAGTTGTAAGATATCTGTCTTGTGCTAGGAGGTTTTCCAGGCAACGGTTGCATCAATTTCTACTTATTTTAAACTTCTTAATTTCTGGATTTCTATTCTTTACATCTATTTAGAGTCCTAGTGTTATTCTCAATGAAGTAAGTTAATTGTTTTGTTTTGTTTTTATTTGTTTGTTTTAAGAGCTTAAGAACAGTGCAACCTTTGCCACATCAAACCTGGTTGTATGTTTTTATTGTTAGTGTTCAAAACTGACATTCAAAAGGTTTTTATTTTCGGTAGATGCACTACGGTTAAGACAATTTAAAATCCATCCAAAAACTCTATAAGTCAGCCTCTCTCTGTACAGAATAGACTGTATCACAAGCATGTATATGAATGTATAGATATAATTTTATATTCTATTATATTTCTAAATCATGGATTTTAGTGGGGGATAGATCCCAGTTGGGTAATTTGATTAGTCTGTACTGTATATTCAGCAACTGTTGTTCAGTTGCTGTACTTGGCTGAAATTTGCCTGAACCTGTCAATTTGCCTTTGTCTGCCTTTTAAGGATGTCCTGTAATTTATTTTTTCAATTAAATATATTTAAATGACGATTGATTGGACTGAATATCATTTGACTGAATGATAACCAAGCAAGATTCTGGTAATGCTTCATTGGTTTATTATTATTAGTGCCTGCTCCTACGTTCTTGTTTGGTACATTGTGTAAATCTGGTCCGGTTAGATTTAGTTTCACATTGCAGATTAGTGAGCGGATTTAATAACTTTCCTTTCTTCTGTTATCACCTACTTTGGAAGTATCTCAATATACTTTACACTTCAATTGATTTTGAAGAATGTTTACAATTTAGCGAGTTGCTTTTCTAGGTGTTTTGATAAAAAAAATTGACCTCCTCTCACTAGCACATGTTTTTTATATACAGTTACAGTAGATACAGAAAAACATCAGTGTAATCCAGCATTTGCATCCAGATGGCTGTGTAAAATTCATGCACACCAAGGGGTCCATTTTCAGCACAACACTGGCTCTTTTTTTTTTTTTTTTTTTTTTTTTTTCTCTCTCGTTTGTTTTAAGGCTGAGTACAGCCTGCCTCAACTTCCTTTAATTGTTCTGAAAGTTCAGACCATCTAGAAAAGTGCTTTTGTTTTTAACCAAACAAGGTAGATGTAAAAGCCCCCTTAGAGGTTCTTCAATTTGAAAATGTAGACTGAGGAACCTTTTATGGTGCTTTTAAGGGTCCTTCTAAAAACCTTTATCCAACTATTGCCAACATTGAGAAATGTTGGCAATACCAACATTACCAAAAAAAAAAACCTTGTGAGAAATGACCTGCTCCAGTTTTTCTGGCACATTGTATTCAGGTCATAGAGTGTAGGCCCTTATCTGTGTCCTTAAAAACCTTAGCATTACACCTTGACCCTGTGTACTGCGCCGCTTCAAAACAGTACAGTCATACTGATTGTCCCATTTGTTTTTCTTAGTCGTATGATTTTATTGTTTTGAAGTAGACATTTTTTGGTATTTTGATTTCAAAATATGCAAAACATGTTTTAGTGGTTAAACTTGACCTAAATGTGCTGATTATTTTACTTTGGTGGTGTGTGGTACTGAGATTTGCAGCAGTTGGTGCTGCTTAGTAAAGCCCAGAGGCAGAACTGCTGCATGCAGTATCCTTTTTAAGCTCTTAAGGGGTGTTCAGCTATGGTCATGTCTCTATGGTGACTGACATCATAAAACACTTTGAACAATGGGGTTTGAGTTGTGCAGCAGTGTGCCGTTAGTGTTGTTCGGGCTGCAGGAACTTGAACAAGACAGATAAGGTAAGGAGGGGTGGAAAGAAAAATATACTAAACTTAGCTATGCTTTATTATATAATTTATTGGACTGTGTTTATGTTCAGTTTGATGTAAGCAGGTAACTATGTGAAATGTGTTTTAATATTAAGACGGATGCAAAGATGTTATTTTATTTAACTATTTAGACAGACCATCTGATTACTGCAGAACGTCAGAGTTTCTAAGTAATCTGATTGCTTTGTTTTCATGAACTTGTATAATCAGGTATTGGGGAAACTGAGTTTACATGAGTCAGGCAATTTTGTGATTTTTTTTTTTGCCACCAGTCAATAATCAAGCTCCTATTATGAATATGCATCAGCTAGAAGATAAAGCTTGTTTAATTCCTTAAGTTGTATCATAGGTTTGAAATTTTGTTACCATCTCGCTTATTTTTGGTACAAACAGCCTGTTTTCACATATACGCAGGCTGAGTAATCCAAGAATACTATGATTAAGAGCATAAATGCACTGACAATTTTTATTATAGAGCTAAAATCCAGTACTCTATCAGATTTCCTAATCAGATTTGTAGACCTTACTCCCTTCTAAGAATCTGTTATATGCTGTTAACATGACTACTAGGAATATTCAAATAATCTCCACTGATTTAATGATTTGAACACAACATTTTCTTACACTGCATCAAATTTCCTTGATGAATGGACCAAAAAATAAATTTCAAAATGACCTGAAATAAACTACTTACATTGACTTTCATTGTAAATTAAGAAGATTTTATGTTTTTTCATTAGACAGTGACATTATATAATCACACTAAGTTTTAAGAGTTTTTAAGATGCCTCTATTGAGTTGTGATTTTTTGTATTTTTTTTGTATTGTATTTTACCTTAAGTAAAATTGTCTGAGAACAACTTCTTATCAGAATATTTAAGGAATTAAATTCTGAGATTAAACTGAACCTGAAGGTTTTAACAGTTTAATGCATATTAGTTTATTTTCTAACATTTCTTTCATGTTTGTTTGAAAGGTCCTCCTTAGCACCTTATGGAGCAAACAGTGGAGAAGTCATCTGTAAAGAACACCTTTGATAATGGCCAGTTTGGACAAATGGACTTTAAAGAAGTAATTTCCCGAAGTTTAATCTCCAACTTTCAACAACAAGGAGCCTTCTCTGGTGAAATTAAGTTACGATCGAGCGAGTTCCTCTCTAAAATACTGGCCTCCTGTGTTAAGGGTCAAGAGTTTACCTGCGATGACACTCAGCATGAACAAACAGACCAGCAGTTTGCTAAAATCGCGAAGGAATCTCAGGCTGTTCCTGAAACTGGCACAAATGCGTCTCATTATTTAGATAAAGAAACAATTGAAATGCTGCGAAGTGTTTTATCCAGAATGGAACTGAAGAAAGACGAAGCTGGAATGTGGACTCCATGTGTGGAGACCAAGCCAAGTCCTGACAGAAATCCTAGTAAGATTGACCTTAATCCTAGTAAGACCTTCTTCCATCTCCCACACAATGGTAGTCGCTGCATTCATTCAAATGTTAAGAGCGCTGTAGTCAAAGTAGCTCAGAAACCTTCATCACAGGCCACTTTGACTAGTAAATCAAAGGAAAAGGACAGGGATCGAAGTGATGGGAGTCTGCCGTTTAAATCAAAGCAGCTTGACTTTTTGGAAGCTTTGAAAGAGAAGCTAAAGCAGAAAGATCTGGAGAATCGACAGATTGTGCAGCTACTACTGATAGCACAGCAAGAACTGAAAGATGCCAAAAAGATGTCAAAAGCGAAGGAAGTGGAGGCCCGGATAATTGTTCAAAAGCTGAAATGTGAAGAGCTGAAAAATGCTGAGCTCGCCAAGAAACTCAACAATGCTTGTGAGGATATGAGGGAGAAACTGTGCGAAGCTAAAGACAACAATGAAAGCTTTGTTAAGCAACTCAAAGCACTGCTGGAAAAGTATGAGCGGCTCAAAAAACGAGCCAATGCTATCAAGCAGCAGCTTCTTGAGGAACGTGCTAAGAAACAGAGTGCTCAGAAAAGTGTAAAGAAGGTGCAACAGATGGCTGAAGAACTTTTAAGCAGCCAGGATTTTCTGGAGCAACAGCGGGATGCTGCAGTAAAAGAGCTGTCAGATTGTCGGAGGAAATTGCAGACCATGGAAGAGGAACACAAGAAGCATGTTAGCATTGTGCAACGAGTTAAGGGGGAGGCATCAGCTATCAGATCTGAGTATCTGAACCTTAGAGAGGAGCTATCTAAGACTCAGGAAGAGAACAAGAAGCTCAAAGACGAGGTTCAATCCAAAGATTTGGAAAAAGACAAGGCTGTGGGCGATTTTCAAGAATGTAAAAACGTGGTTAAAAAGCTGTACGCAGAGCTGGATGAGAGCAAACTCCAAAAAGAATCAATTTATCAAGAACTGGAAGCCATGAAGAAGGAATTCAACCTAATTCACAACAAACACAAAGTGGAGAACCTTCATCTCCAAGAAGAAAAGAAGGCCTGCATGAAACAGTTCGAAGGTGTAAGAATGGAACGTGAAGCCTTAAAAGAAGTTGTGTCCAAACTCAAAAAAGACAAGCAGCTGCTTAAAGAAGAGCTGGAACGCCTTCAGAAGGAAAAGGCCAGGGCTGAGACAGCTAGTTACCGTGAAGGCCAGAGGATGAGGGAGGCTGTAAGGCTGCTGGAGCGAGAGAGGACACTCCTATTGGATGAAATGAAAGACTTGAGGAAGGATTACTTCAACCTCAGTGATCGCATCACACAGAGGATTGGACAACTGGACCAGGCTGATGCTCCCATGTGCATCACTGATATATCATCGATATTTCACCAGAATCAAGCATCAAATGTGGATAATACAGTTGTCTCAGTTGCATCAAGTGTGGACAGTAAGTAAAATCAGTTTGCATTAAGATTTGCAACACCTTTACCATTGAATTAAAACATTTTTAAAGTTAGGACTTGATGGAAATGATGTTTCTTTTCTTCTAGTGATACAACATATACGGAGGAAACTGGAGGAAGAGGAGAACAACCTGCAGAAATGAACATCTACCAACAGTTCCTCATTTTTTTTTTAGAATTTGATTTTACCCATAAGAGCCCATATCCATTTCTAAACGGATGATGCCAAACTTAAAACTGAATCAGATCAATTTAGTGAGCAACTAATTCATGTTTTTTTTTTTATTGTGGGAACATGACTGTATTTATTTTAGGGTTAAATACCAGATGTAACATAAATTACAACAATTTTATATAATTAGATTTTAACATTTTGTTGTAGAAATCAGGTCAGAACTAGTTATATAGAACATAAAACGTGTAATTAAAGCATTTAAATTGTTAAAATGGCTGGAACAGATTTGTAGAGGAAAAAAAATAAAAGGGGCTTATTTTTATCTTAATAAAAACTTACTCAGATCTCATACAGTTTGTAAATAAGGTCAGTATCGCCAAAACAGCAATTTTTCAGCGAATTTATAGATGATTTATCTCCCATAAACCCTAATTTACTTTAAGGGAAGTAATTGTAAAAAAAAAAGTTTACTTTAGGTAATTTTTTGAGAGAATTTCTATTGGTCAATTCATCTATAAATTTTGACACAGCTGTATATAACTGTTTTTGTGTTCACAAAAAATAAGATACTTGTTTTTTCATTGGACAGGGCAATTTAAAGGAAAAATGCCATAAGGAACTTTCCACATCTTTTAGAGTCTGTGACTAATTAGCCACAATGTGGCTTTTGGGTTCATTTGATTTAATATTTAAAATTGTCATGTGCACAGCAAACATGCAATCGATAATTTTTACTTTACTAATCCTCTACTAAACACACAAGCGATGTAAGTTTACGACTATAGACAAAATTAAACTACATACAAAATTCAAACTAAATGTACAGGTTAAAACTATAGGCATATAAGTTACACATACTTAGAATAGGTAGCTCAATAATGTAGCTAAGCACAAAAGGAGGTGTTACTGACCATATTCAGACCACAAAAGGGTCCCCAACTTTTGCCTCAGGCCCTGTACTTTTTATTTAAAAACTGTATATTGAAGTGACAAGGACACTTGCTTACACTAAAAGAAAACATATCTTTAATTTAGTAATATCCCACTTATACAGTAACAGGCTTTTACTGTCTTCTGTCTTGAAATAGTAATGCCTTATATGATAAATTCCCCAAACATGCAACACTATGATTTCCTGTACAACTTGCTGGAAAACACCTACAGGTTTGTGCATTT
Organism: Astyanax mexicanus; assembly: GCF_023375975.1. Taxonomy (NCBI): domain Eukaryota; kingdom Metazoa; phylum Chordata; class Actinopteri; order Characiformes; family Acestrorhamphidae; genus Astyanax; species Astyanax mexicanus. The sequence continues at coordinate 30,996,774 of NC_064414.1, read as the reverse complement.
CTAATATCCCTCAAAAGAACACACCATGTTCAACTTTCCACTGCTATCCCATGACATTTGGCATCTCAGTCTTTTTGTAATTGGAAAAATCTTTTAAATCAAACTGCAAAGCAAAACTCTTAAAAAAAAAAAAAAAAAAAAGTACATCTGATCACAAATGTTCCTCTCTGACACTTTGTCCCTTAAAGCATTTGGTTCATTTTACCCCACATACAGCATTAGTGTCCATGATATATAGGGCAGCTTTTTGTACAATACCTATTGAAGAGACAAACAGTTGGTGATGTGCCCAATCCACTTCTAAACCAGGCCATAGTTTTAAAGTGTATTGTTCCTAGAAAGCATAAGAAATAGAATGATATGGAAAAGAATAAAAGTAAATTTATAGCTGAACAGAAGTCACGCTACACAAAATATACACAATACAGGAAGGATATTTATTTTGTTTTTAAAACATGAACAAACAAAAAAAAAATCAGTACAAAACATCATGATCTATCTGTTTAGCAGTACTTTAAAGAGACAATGTTCAAAGTGCTTTTTGTGGTAATGTTCCTATATGGAAAAAGCCTATAGGACAACAGCAGATAAATGGTACAAAAAAAAAAAGTGGTTTTAAACTGTAAAACAGTTGACAATTTCTAGAAACAATTAAGGTGCATCAAGCTATTTTTTCCCATTTTAACTTGAAAAAAAATCTCTATCATGCTTATGTGCATAGGAAAGAAACCTACCACAGTACAAACTGGCTAGCTTCACTTTACACAGCAAAAACCTGCACCATTTTCACTGAGGATAAGTATTGTACAGTAGCAGTCTAGAACGTGCAGTAGGACTTGACTTTAGATGGGACTAATAGTTCAACAAATGTGATCACTGGGACCAGTAAATGTATGCAATTATAAGAAACAGAACCAGAAATAAATCTACTGATATGAGAAATGTTCTGATTTTAGGAACTTTAGGAATGTAAAGAACGAAAAAATCAGTTAAAACAAAACAAGATAGGAAGGCAGGGCAGAAGCCCTAGAGCAGGACTATACACTTTTGTCTGTACATTTTGTCTAAACAGCAGTTTAAGACTTTGTTTGATTTCTCCATCCAGCTGATCCTCATGATAAAGAGATCTCTGTGTTTTCTTCTTTAGCCTCAACCACCCGGAAAACTCCATCCTTCTCTTTTTTGACGCCTTTTTTGGCTCGATCTGAAAAAAAAGACATGTATTTTACATTATACATGGAACAAAACTGCAGTTATAATAATGCATAGGATTGTAAACATGAGTAGAACAGAGTTCTACCAGCACAGCAGTTTGATTTGTCAAGCAGACACACCTAGAAGCTCATTTGCTAATATGTCACTATTTTGCTTACCCAGTAGGTCACTGCGGTCTAACAAAATCTGCAGATCCTTGTCGCTGATGACCTTTCCTTTAGTGCTCTTCACAGCCCTGCAACAACAGTGGACATCTGTTAGCAAATAGAACCAAGATTTCATTTCAAATTCACCACATTTAGTGCCAACACGATACAAAATCCTTAACTGATTGTGTCCTATCGTATTAATTCATTCTGGATATGCAAAAAGAAATGCGATGTTACTTCAGGAGATGGCATGATAAAGTCCATACATGTGCAAGATGAAGTATTATCATCTTGTAGGCAAGGTTGAACACTAGCCAGTAGGGGTGGGCGATATGGCTCTAAAATAATATCACGATATTTCATGGTATTTTTGGGATAATGATACACTACTGCAACAAACATTTTATTATTGCTTACAGTATGATATGGCACACCCCTAACTGACATATTAAAAAAGAGAATTTTATCAGATTTGTAACAGAAGTCAATGATCCAGAATGTCATGATACTAATAATGCACTCCAAATATCTCCATATGCATGTATATAGGATTTACGTAAAATGAATGATACTGGACAGATATAATCTGTCTCTAGTAGAGATAAGAGGGGATAATTAGGGGTGGGTGATATGGCACGATATTTCAGGGTATAATATATTGGTGATATTATTCTGTGCGATACGATACAATACGATACGATACGGCACACCCCTACTGGCCAGCATGCTAATGGCAAGGAGATAAAGTTCAAACATGCCATTTCCACAGCTGTGCAAGCATTTAACATCCCTTGATCCACAGGATCAAATGTGTATCAAATATAAATCATATAATATATAAGTGCATTACCACCCCAGTGTACAACACAGTGGGTGGTAATGATCGTAATTCATCTTGCTAGAATAGTCCATGCAATCAAACAAGCAAGCCTGGCAGATATCACATTAATAAATCAATGCAGCAGCTCACATTCCATTCAACATTCTTTAGCTTCCATGCAGAAATGGCACAAGACGAGGCATGAAACCAGTTTCTGTCCCATGACCTTTTCGCGTGTTAGTTATACTATAAAATTACCTGTCATAATCTCTGGATTTCAGCAGGTCCATTAGTTCATTCACATCCACACATTTTTTGGACTCCTTGAGATCAGTCCTTCCACCTTTAAACTTGTCTGAAAAAAAATTTAACAAAATAAATGAACATGAATACTTTCTCTCATTCTAATGTCTAAAATGAGTGGAAAGAATATTGGTATTGGTTGCTGAATGGCACCACCTACTGGAATAAGCTCAACGCACTCTCTCCTCCTCTTGATTCTTACTTACTTTTATGAATCACCATCTTCTCTAGTTTTCTCTTGGCAGATGCCCTCTCCAGGATCTTCTCATCAATAGTGTTGGCTGTGATGAGGCGGTACACCACCACAGGCTTTGTCTGTCCAATACGGTGACACCGATCCTGAGCCTGCAAATCTGCCTGAGGATTCTATAATAAAGAGAAAGCAATATTTTATTACTATTTCTGATTTTTGTCCAAGCTAAGTTTGTAACTCTTCATTCATCAAAAGTACTACTTGAGAGAAATAGTAACGCTTACCCAATCACTATCAAATATGATGACCGTGTCTGCAGCTGTGAGGTTGATACCAAGACCACCAGCTCGTGTGCTCAGAAGGAAGAGGAAGACCTCTGGATCTGTAGAGAACTTCTGCATCTGTACACATGAATACAAGTAAATGTAAAAAGGTATGGCCTGAACAGACTTGATTTACTTGTTCATAAATTTACAATGAAACGACCAAAGTTAGCTACATATATTAAAAACAGGAGCTACATACATTCTCTTCTCTGTCTGAGTATTTCATGCTCCCATCCAAACGGCTGTACTCATATCCACGGAGATAACAGTAGTCCATCAGAATGTCCAAGATGGAGGTCATCTGACTGAAAATGAGTACCTGCAAAACCAATAAGGAGATATTTAAATGCAATTCAACACATACAGCTCTGAAATAAAATAAGAGATCACTTTAACATGATGAGTTTCTTTGATTTTACCAAATTTATAAACTCTGAAATATAATTAAGAGGAAGGTGGATGATCACAAGCCATCAAACCAAGCTAAACTGCTTAAATTTTTGCACCAGGAGTGGCATAAAGTTATCCAAAAGCAGTGTCTAAGACTGGTGGAGGAGAACATGCTAAGATGCATAAAAACTTAATAAAAACCAGGGTTATTCCACCAAATATTGGTTTCTGAACTCTTTAAACTTTATGAATATGAATGTGGTTTCTTTGCATTATTTGAGGTCTGAAAGCTCTGCACCTTTTTTGTCATTTCTCATTTTCTGTAAATAAATATTTTCATTTGGAATTTGGGAGAAACGTCCGTAGTTTATAAAATAAAACAATGTTGATTTTACTCAAACATATACCTGTAAATAGCAAAAATCAGAAAAACTGAACTGGTCTCAATTTTTTCCAGAGCTGTATCTCAACTCTGTCAACCCTACTCACGCACCAAACACAAGTAAGGTAAATAATGTTTGTACTTCACCTTGTGTCCTCTCTTTTTCAGCTCAGGAAGCATTCGATCCAGAATCATGAACTTTCCTGATGCCTCCACCAGCTGTTCATCAATCTATACCAAAAAAATAAAATAAAAAATTAATATTTACTTTGAAGGCAAAGAAATACAATATATCCTTGCAAAAATGTAAGCGAGATTAAATTGTTGCAATACCTTAAACTCCTCAGTTCCTGGGACTAGAGGATACTCTATAAGGTAGGCATGGTTGCAGCATCGCTTCAACAGCATCAATACGTTCTGTAGCTTCAGGTTGACCTGGGCATCCAAAGGCATTTGAACATCCACCACAGGAGCAAAGCTGAGAAAATAAAATTGAGAAATATTATAAACATGGCAGAAATCAATTAATACTGATTATCGTCAAGCATATAGTAGACACTCACTTCTGCTGACTCTCCATCTCTTTCTGAAGTTTCTCGATGTACTTCTCCAGGTCTTGTGGAGATTCACTGCTCTTTTCTGAATAGTCCACCACCTTCCTGGATCTGCGTTTTGGTCGTCCGCTGGGTGTCAGCTCCACCCTTGCTGCTTCCTCCTTATTGGGAAAAATAAAATAAAATAAAAATCAGTACAAGACTATATAAAAATAACTACTGTTTAAGCAATCAATCACAATGCCAAGGTATCTTTTTGTTGTACTCAATAAAACCTAAACGTGTTAAAGGTTGTAATAACTAAGCAATTCTCACCTTTTCTTGGCCCAGAACCTTTGCAATGGTTCTGTCAACGATAGCTCTGTAAAAGGCTTCTTGTTTGGCAGTGAGTGGAGCATATACCACAATCTCCTTCTTTGGTGGAACCTCCAAAGTCACATCTGACTTCAGTCGTCTCAGCAGGAAAGGTGTGAGAATCTGTTTTAGCATGATCAGACAAAAGCGAACATTGAAACATTGATAAATACCTCAGAAAAAGAGACGCAGTACTACTGTATTTAAAGTGATGAGATGCTTTTAGAAGGTTTCTTAAATTCCTGAATGTTCTCACCTGGTGAAGCATATTCAGAATGTTCTGTTCTCGTTCATTGACCACAATATTGTCTGAATCTGATCCGCTGATAGTGCTGATGTCAAACCAAGACTCAAAGCTGGTGGATTATTAAAAAAAGAAGAAAAAAAAGTGAGTTTAAGCCTTATTTACAATCATACACAAATCAAAATGGGATTCATCAAACTAAATAAACAAAATAAGAACATGTTAATAATTACCTTTTTAAGTCATCAAAGACATCTGGGAGAAGAAAGTTGAGGAGAGACCACAGTTCAGAAAGATTATTCTGTAGGGGAGTTCCTGTCAGCAGCAGTTTGTTGTCTGTTGGAAGTGCTTTCAGCTCTCGTACCAAACGGCAGTTCAGATTCTTTATCCTGTGGCCCTCATCCACGATTAAGTACTTCCACTGGTATCGCTGAACAGAGAATAAGAAAAGATTTTATTTGACAACCTGAAAACTTGCCTGGCCTAACTAAACCCAAACACGAACGAATAAAAAGGAAAACTTTCTGTATTTTTAGTATACATTTTTTTCCCTCAATATCTTAATACTCTCTTTGCATTACAGGAATTACTGATTAATTCTTACCTGAAGAAGCTTCCTGTCGATCATGGCTATCTCAAACGACGTGACAACAACAGGGCACATGTGCAGGGGACCCTGAGGTTTGCGAATGTTCTTAATCAGGTTTAATCTCTCTTTCTGAGGGCCATGGTACAGCATTATTGACACCTAAAATATAAGAGAGAAGATATCATGGTCCTACCCTGTAACATCATTCAACATTTAAGGCATACAGTGAATTAGAAACTGTAAATGTGCAAAACTCAAAAGATTCAAGAAGATTTAGGCCAGGGGTGTTTCAAACTTTTTTTGTTGGGGGCCAAAAGGAGAAATATATTTGAAGTCACAGGCCCCAGACTCACAGATTGTAATAAAACAAATAATGAAATATACCACTTATAATAATACATTTTCTAGATTATCATTAACACACCATTTTACTTGAGTTACTGGTTATCTTTGACAGTGTTGTGTAAACTAAGAATTTTCAAATTGATGTTTTGGATCATGACGCCTTGTAATATTATACTCCTTTATTACAGCAACTGATTCCTGACAAATTAAACATACACGCTTCCCTCTGAACTTAGTTAAAAAAATATATATATTTTCCCAACATGGCTGAAATTTTCAGCATTTGCTGTCCATTTTTTTGTTTCTTTGGAGTTGTCATGTTCTCCCAAAAGCGAAGGAACAATAAGGCGGTAGTCTGTATTACTTTGCTTCTAAGCTGAAAGCAGAAGCATTTCTGAGTGGAGAAGGGATAAAATATTGTGTTTAATGGTACCAGTGCTCGCCGCTTTTAGACGCTTTGGTCCGTTTTACCAGCTACAACTGAGCACTCTCCCCGTTTTTAGACTCTTTGGCCCGTTTTCTGACACCTAGAGTTCAAACTTTAAATCTCACATTATAAAACCTGCTTAATAGCGAGCAGACTTCCATTTTATTTTTAAAATACCTCACGGGCCACTCCAAAAAAGGAAACGGCCTCAAATGGCCGTAGTTTGGAAACCCCTGATTTAGGCAAAACATCTCAGCACAAGCCATATCAAGTATTAAGACCCAGATGTTTCCACAAGTTTCCTGTAAACTCACCTCTGGAGTGAAGCGCTTGAATTCACTGATCCAGTTGGGTAGAGTGGACAAAGGAGCGACCACCAAGAATGGACCCATCACCTTCTTCTCAACCATCATTGCAATGTGAGCGATGCACTGTATGGTTTTTCCCAGTCCCATCTCATCAGCCAGTATACCATTAATACCATTCTCCCACAGCATCTACAGACCAAATATGAATATATTTATAACACAAGAAAAAGGTTTTTACAGCATACGTTATGTTTTTCTCCTTAACTTTACCTACCCTCAGCCATTCAATGCCCTCCACCTGGTACCACCTCATCACACCACCAGTGAAGTGTTTAGGTTGCTGTGAAGGCACAGGCTGTCCATTTACTGTCCTTTCAGGGTCCAGCATGTGCTTGGCACTGTCCCGCACAACTTCAGAGAGACGACCTTTTATATCAGCGTTAGAGTCGCTTATTTTCTCTATGTCTTCCGCTTCTAGTTTCTTCTGGCTCTCGGCCTCCTTTTGGGGGGAAAAGGGGAAAACAAAGCAAGTTCTATTGTTTAACGATTTACGACTTTTAACCGACTTTCTCCCGCATTCAAAGGATTTAAATTCAATAGCAATCAACTTTCAGCTTAAAGTGACTTACCTCTTCAACCTTTCGTTTTTTGGCTTTTGACAAGATTTCCTAGAATACAAAACAGAAATGTTACTTTAGATCAACATTAAAAAATGTGAGTTTAACAATCACAGACATTTTAGCAGAAAGACTCTACACACAACAATACAAAATTCTTATTGATGAAACCTGTTTACCTCTTTGGACATGACATCTGCAATTTTGTAATCCTCCTCCCTTTCTCTTTTCCTTCTTTCACCTTAAAACAAACAACAAAGTATATTTTAGAACGGCCCTTAAGATTTAAAACTTTACTGCATATTTAAAAAAAAGCAAAAAGAAAGTGATTTCATAACTTTCTTTTAGTTGGGGAGGCTTATTATAAACACATTATTACCTTTCTCTGTCTTCTTCTCATTGCCCTGAAAAATTGAGGGATAAAGAGAGTTTATTTAGGGTATTTTCAATAAGCACAGGCCCAAGCACAGGCAAATTCAACTGTATTGTTTAACAATTTAAAGCAATTGTCTCTAATACAAGCACATTTCAAGACTATGTTTACTATTATAATACTTTACATACATACATACAAATTTTAATGCGTAACAAAAAAAAAATTATAAGGAGAACACTATCAGCAATATTTCAGCTGGAGCTTACCTTCTGTTTCTGCGATGCTTCTTTCTTTTCCCGCCTTTCTTTTCTTTTTTTCTCCTGTATTGACAATTATTCATATTAATGCCTAGATCTCAAAATGCATTTGTTTAATGTGAGTATAACATTATTTTCAAATTTCACAACAGTATTTCACTACATTCAGCACATTCCTGTCTTTTCACACAACTTAGTTCACTCTATGCTTTACCAATACACGAGAAAATTGGCTTTAATTATAAAGCCTTTAAATGAATAGTACAGAAACTGGAGAACGGAACATAACCCAGGAAGTAAAACCCACCCTTCCCCCCCAAAAGCAGCCTGAAAACATACCTCCAGCTGCTGCTGTTCCATTTTAGTTAGCAGAAATTTGGCATAGATGTTGCTTTTCTCCAAAAGGTGCTGCAGTCTTTTAAATCGTATTTCTTGAGAGTCTTGTTCCCATGACTCTCTGGCCTAAATAGAAAAACAAAAAATATACAACAAATTATTTTAAGACAAAAAGTTTACATCTCCAAAATGTTTGTTTTTACATGAAAAGCAAAACAATTATTCCAAGTCACTTTGGACAAATGTATTAGTCCAGTAATCATTTTTGACAATGCAAGGAACAACTGTCCATTTTAAATGAGCTCATTAAGTGACTGTAGATCAGAAAAAAATAAATGCATAATAAAGACAACACTCAGTTCAGTAATACCTTATCCATCATTTCTCTTTCCTTTTTCTCCCCTTCTTCCATCAGATTCTTCTCTTCCTCTTCCATTTCTTTAGTAATGAGCACCTCCTCATCCTGAGTTTTTACTGTAGAAAAGTGAAAAGGACATTATTCACTCACCTTGGACCTGTTCTACTCACTCAACAAACAAATATAACTAATATATTTAATATGTTGTCAGGTAAGTCACACAAACAGCAAGTTAACAAACTTTAGTAGTGAACTATCGTTAGTTACCTGTAACAGCAGCAGTAGCAGCAGTAGCAGCAGCTAAAGCTGCAGAAACCTCCATAGCAGCTCCTTCTGGCTCCTCAGACTCATTGGGTTTGGGGCAGTGAGGGGAAACACTGCGGCTCTCCTCTTTAACAGTGCTGCTTATTTAAGAAAATGGAAAAAGAGAGTTATGTTAAAACAAAAACCTTCACTGTAAGTATATCAAAAAGCTAGTTAGCTAAGCTAGCTATTGTGACAGCTGTATAAAAGGGGGGAATGACAGAAACCAGTTAAAAGCTAGTTAATAGTTGCTTAATTTGATTTACTTACCCACTCATTGTAGCTCTTGTGTTGTAGCTTATCTCGGTTAGCAATCAGACTGTGAGGTAAACAGCTAATTAACTAACGCTAGTTAACTAGCTTTAAGTGACCTCAGTCTCTAACTTACACGGTGCTAAATTTGCAGAATATGTGCCGCAAAATCTTAGATAGCTCAATATAAGCTAAATATTCAAGACGATAATGTAAACTTGTCTAACCTAATCTAAATACTCCTAATTTAATAGCTATCGTAGTTTGGGTAAGTGGAATAATCTCCCAAATAATAACAATAAGAAAAAAGTGCAGAATTAACCCGAACAGCTCGTAAACTTCTCTTAGAAAAGTGGTTAAATCTATGTAAGTTAATGTGCACAGCTCCACCACGCCTCTGCTGCTGCAGCGCCCCGGTGTGAGACTCACAGACACACACAACAGTTTCGCGCCAATTTGGACGCGACCAACTTCAGCTCCAGCGGGGGTGAGCTCTGAGTTTCTTATACGCACACAGTTATTATTTCCCTACAAAATAATTAACTTACCTTACTTCATTACACTTTATTAATATACTATTGTATAAACTGTGAGAAATACGCCAACAGAAAATCCATACCTGAAGCCTTTTGTTGGCTCCGCTCCCCACAGCTCCCCCTACGTGTGATATATGTGCAACCTGCTTACTCAACATTTCCCGCGAAATGTTCTGGCGAGGGAGCAGACAGCATGGCCACGCTTCAGTCCTGAAAAGAAAGAAAAGAAAAGGAATTATGTGGTAGAAGTTCAGTAATCTGGACTCACGTGTGGTCAGAGGATAGACAGATTTCGATTCAGAAAGAAACTCAACAAAAACACACCTTGTTACAGCACACCTCTCTGTTGATTATATTTGCATAATGTACGTTATACAACATAATATTATGAAACACTAAATATTTGGCCTGGGGTTACAAAGAAGTGGTTGCATAGAAAGGAAGACTATAAGAGTAGGGTTATTACATTACATTTATAAATTAGTCAAATGGACACATTTCAAAGATGATGTACATTAGCAAAGATTATGTTTTTTTTTAACAATATGGATGAAGGGATATTAGCTACTATTTATTTTTCTTGATACTAAGTTAAAAATATAAATATATATAATTTTAAAAGATAACTGTTACTTTACTCAACCGAGCTAACAGCAAAAAAAAAAAAAAAAAACACACAAAAACATTAAAAAACGTCAGTGTATAGTAGCTACCATAGAAAGTGTAGCAAAGATCTCTTTATTTTCTTCATAGTAAATAAAGTACATCTTTACTTATATAATAATTTTAAAAAATCACTACAACTGCAGTTGCTTCATAATTAAATACAATTTATTTTTATTATTATTTTGTTTTTTTGCTGTTGGTATTGTTATAATGCTTTGGCAATATTGTTGTAAATGCAGTCATATGCCAAAAAAGCTACTTCTGAATCTCTCCAAGAACAAAGCAGGACGGAAGCTGGCTAGTAGTAAACAGTCTGTTTAGAGTAGAGACTCACTCTAACCAGTAGGAGGCGATATTCACACATATGTTGTTTACATAGTGCTCGCATGCACAGGTCACCTTGAGACTTGTGAGCATGAGCAGTAAAGGAACAGTGAATCACCTTGAATGTGAACACTTGGTCTGCATGACTGCTCTCATTACTTTTATTTTGTATGATCTGATATTTATGTGGATTAACCTCCGTCAGCTTGGCCTGTGTGGTGAAGCATGGCAGACAAAAGCATGGAAGTCAGACAGAAATACAAGATTAATTCAAGGCAATATTTTCTAATAGGGTTTAAATAGCATTTAAATTGTTTTTACATGCCTGGGAAGTAAATATGCGTAATACAAAGCAGTATGAGAGTTTTAAGGAAAGGCAATTCAAGGCAAGTTTATTTCTAAAGCACCCCTCATGCACAAAGGCAATTCACAATTTATAAAGTGCTTTAACCATCTTGTTTATTCTGGGTTAGATTTACCTGTTTTAAAGTTTAAAGATAAAATTGTTTAAATTAAAATTGTTACAGTTGTTCTTCTGCTTGCCTTAATTAGTGTAATCAACATATGATATAAAAAAACGGTTCCTCTCACATATTTTGCAACCACCCCCTGCTAAAATAAAAACGTAAACAAAATTGCAATGTTATGTTTTAATGATATGTTAAACTATTCTGGTTTATATGTAAAAGTATTAAAGTAGTGAAACATTTAAAAAAAAGTTTAAACATGTTTTTTTTTATGTAAAACGATTTAATTATCCTTGAATTAACCATTACCTGTTAGAGGTAAGGAACATCATTGCATTAATATTGAAAGGATAATTAGCAATGGAGTTAGTAATGAAATATTCACATTGCATTTTAGGATTTTTTTGGTTTCATACATCTTTTGGATAATTAAACATGCACCAGATCAAAGTACCCCGGGAACACCGTAGCTGTTGCTAACAAAAAAGAAAATTAAATAAAAAACATGAATTATTAACATAAAATGTAAGACTTGAATTAAAATTATTCAAAATTGAAATTCAAGAAATAAATAAACTTTAAAGTACCCAAAGTGTGCAAAAGCAGCTTGTTCTTAAAAGAGGTAAAAGTCTGCATACATCTCAGCTTCTGGGAGTTTATTCCAGTTGACTGCTGGTATATCTTATATATCTGCCTCCACACTGGCACACATTAACTCAGTTTTTTCTTTAGTTGATGTTCACTAGAAAATAAAATGTAAATGCATTAACAAATTACTGTACTTAATTACTGTGCATAATGAAGCTTGGCTAAAATAGTTCTGACATCCATTTCACTCCTCGTTTCCTTCTTGGAGAGAGAGTCGTTCAGATCAGCCAACAGAAAGGAATGGCCTTGAAGTTCCATTAGTTCCAGAAAGCTTAGAAGATCACATATTCCTGCTGCAGTTCGATACAGGGTTGATTTGCAATGCAATAATTAGCTTTTTATTCATATTACCAGCTTTTAAATATGATCTCACATTACCATGCTATGCTATACAATTGATTTCATGACTGCTATGGTTGATATGTCTGCCAAACAAACATTACGTTTCCATTTCAATTTCCATAAAAAATCCCCCTTTTACCAAAATGTATTTAATGAGTCAAGATAAGTTTGTTTTCCAAAGTTTTCCGCTTTAGATTTGCAATAGAGCTATGAAGCTAAAGCAGCTAACAAGTAACGCACAAAAAAGCCCATAAGCACAAATAAACATTTTAAAACCTTACATACTTGCATCAAACAGCACTTTGCATTATTGTGTACTAACTAATTAGGTCAAATTGTCTTACTTGTGTTGTTTCTGACATTGCTTTTATCAATGATAATTAATAAAATATCTCATATACAGTAGCTACAAATAAAAACATCCTTAATGGGTAAAACTATGGAAAGTATTGTGTAAGACTGTAATGAAAGTAATCTCTGGTGGATAGACCCCACTAACAAGCTGACAGTCTAAATCAGTGTTACCCACTGAATGTTGCCTATTTTGATATAAACAGTTTGATGCATTATGCAGTAGAGATAAATCTGAATTTCACATTATCCAAATTACTTACAAATAACATATCCAGGCCTACAACCTACAGCATTTTAGCACAATCCACTCAAACAGACTGTCTAAAGAGGGTTTCAGCCTGGACTGCTTTTTGAATGTAAATAAAGATTTTAAAATTGTAATCACATCTAAGGACATTTATTATTTTGCACATTTGTTGCACATATTTTTTAATGTTTTATATTTTGTAAGTTTTAAAAGTCATTTTTAAGTATGCCTGTTTTAGGTACACAATGTACGATATAGACCTTTCAAACACCTATTTTTGTACAGTACTCAACCACCTTTCCAAATAATCTGATACTTTTGTGATACAGCATTCAGCCACAAGAGGTCAGCAGATAGTGTACTACCTCATATAAACTCATGTTTTCTGACTCCATTCCAAAACTTCCAGTTCACATCAAGGGTCAGATTTCTGGATACAGATAATTATTAGTCCTTAAAAAAAAGGAATATAAAAATAAACATCTGATATAAAAGATGACAAATTCTTTTGGGGGATTTGTTTAAACACACACACACACACAAGTTCAAATTACAGTTTTGTAAAGTGTAGTGAGGATATATGACAGAGTTGTAACCACAAAATTTGTAAAAAAAAAAAAAAATAATAATAATTTCTGGCATTTGGTAGATTTAGAGACTACAGCCCTGGCATTTCTGGAGTCTGATGAGACGCCAAAAGTAGTGAGACAAAGGTGCCTCTGAAATTTTTCACGCTTGATAAGACGGATCAATTTACAAAACAGCTTTTTGTGAAGGGACAGGACTCCTTCTTGCCTGGAGCAAGGCCTGGTCTTATCTGCTGCCTGGGCAAGTGTGTGAGCTGTGTCATGTTTCTTTTCAGCAAGTCTATAATCTTTCTCTCTCTGTGTAAAGATGGGGTTGCTGCGGTTTCTCTCAACTTGAAGTGTTACTTAAACAGAAAAACTCAGTATTGAAGCAGACCTATCTAAATAGAACAAAGATGATTTGCTATATGTCCAAAGTTTTCACATTAGTTTTAATTTATTAATTGGAGATATAAACATGTCAAATCCAACACCATTATTCACTTCACATTAATACAAACCATTTGATGTGAGATAAGATAATCCTTTCGTAGTCCCACATCAAGGAAAATTACAGTCAAAACAGCAAAGCAATGAAAACAACAGGAGTATCCTTAAAAGGACAATGAATAAAAACATAGAAAAATGTTTTTCAGAATATGGCATTAAAAAAAATAATAATTTGCACAAAAACATAGACAACTCACTCATAGATATAAGGGTTTTGGTGTATTATCATTAGGCATTAGCATTTTTACCCAGTATAATATGATGCTAGATTTCTAAACTTGGTTTCAGACATAACTAGGTGCTTTCCTTTATTTTTTAAACTGGTTTTCCAAAATTACTTCCGGAAAGATAATGTTCTGTATTGAACAATGACAGACAACTCACAAAGCCATTTATAAACTGGGAAATCTGCTTTTAGCTACAGTGCACCAGCGAGCTGAAATTCTCTACAGGAAAGTTGAGGCTCAGCTCGCTGGGATCACTGAACCATTTTAAACTTTTAGTTTCTAATCACCACCAGAAAGCCTGTGATTGTTTTAAATGAGTTTTTTTTAATGAGTTTATCTTTTTTTAATTATTTTAATTTTAATTTTATTTATTTATTTATTTATTTATTTATTTTTTATTATGTTTTTATTTTGATTTCTATGTTCATAGTTTATTATTTATTTTATTATTTCTTAACATTCTTATCATTTTACTTTACTTTTACTATTATTATCTTCTTCTACATTTTATCATTTAAAAACTCTTCAATTTTTATGTGTCAATATTTATGGTCTTTGTAGAATTACATATTTTTTGTCTTTTTACATATATACATATATTTTACATATATTTATTCATATATATTAAAAGTCGGTTTAAATGTGTATTTATTCTTTTTTTTTTTACTATTTTGTTCCTTATTATTTCTAATTTATTATTAAATGTGTTCAGTCCCTTTTAAACTTAACTTTAAATGCTCGGCAACATTGTAAATGGGGGTCACCCTCAATGTATACCCAAAGTAAAAATAAAGATTAATTGATAGACTTATTGATTTTGATCCTTAATCTTTCTTTTGTTGCACTTTAAATGGAAAACCTATTGTAGACGGATCTTTTAAATTGTTTTTTTTTTTTTGGCACCTAAAGTGTTTGACTATTTTACAAGTGAAATAACTATTTTTCAGTCATGTATTGAACTTATATAAGGTCATAGTTAAGTGAAATCGTGATTAAGGATCCAACATATCATCTCGTGTTATTAGTATGGGCTTAGTTGGCCATGCCTGTTCAGTTGAGAGCATCATCTTCTTGTGGCTATGTGTGATTATGTGTGGGTTATCTGGGGGGTTATCAAGTAGAGCTGGCTGTCTGTAAACATATGGAAATGACCCATTAGTCCATTTCCTCCATTGCAGCTCTCTGTCTGTTATTTCAGTGTGAAGGATACCACACTTTTTGTGTGCACTTCATCTTTCACCGTAGGGAGTTACTTGCCTTACTTGGAAATGGACCACTTGTTGTGATATAGCTACATGCTACACTCTTAAAAATAACATGCTCAAAAAGTTATTTGGTATCGTTAAGAACTTCTCACTGGATGGATTGTTATAAATGAGAAGGTGCAACTTTTAAGAATTATTTAAATGATAAAGAAGCTTCTCATGACTCTCATGAAGCTTTTTTTTGCCTTGCTCACTGAGGACCTTATGTTTTTTGTGTGCTGTTTGGCTGTTTGTTCTACTACAATATTTTTATAAAGGTGCTTTGTGACAACATCAGTTGTAAAAAGCAATGAGACATTGATTTTTATTTGCTTGTAATAAGCTTTATATCTTTATTTTTAAGATATACATAAGTCCAAAAGTTTTGTGGACACCCTGTATTATTAGTACATTTACCAGTATTAAAATGCACACACGCTTGTGTAATCTTCACTGAATAAAATACATGCATTTGTTGATTTAAAAAGTGTTTCCCACTTTGTCCACATAGCGTATCATTCAGGTATTCATACCTGACCTCCTTAATGCAGTTGTTGCTAAGGGCAATAAAATCCTCACAGCAAGGCTCAAGAATCTCAATTTGCCATAACAATAGGGGTCAGACTCCCTGTAAATATTGTTGGTTTTGAAATAAAAATCTTCAATTCTGCATTCTAAAAGACACGTTAGACAGTGCATGCAGTCAAGATAAATATAGCTTCACCCTGAGTGCCAAACAAGCTCAGATTACTATGCATGGATTGGACTAAAGTGTTAAGATACAGATACTACAATGCTTCTAGAGTGTGAGCTGAAGTAAGTTGAAGTAAATAAATGGTATAAGATGTGTATGGCAGTTGAAAACACCACATGGCCAAATGTATAAGACACATGTGATGAAGATACATGTGTGCTTGTCATAGAAGTTAATATAGTTCCAAAACCAAAGAACTGTTTCCCCCTTTGATGCTAAGCTTGTGGGGCTCCGCTTCCATTTGGCCACAAGAGCATCACTGAGGTCATCAATGTTGGGTGATAAGGCCTGGCTCACAGTCACACTCATTCACCCAAACCTCATTCATCCCAAAGGTGTTAGATGGGGTTGAGGTCAGGGCTCTGTGAAGACCTATCAAGTTCTTGCTAAACCTTTTTATTAACCTGAGTATATGAGGGCAGTAACCAGAAAGGTTTTGCCCAAAATCTTAGCACAGAAGTGGTATTTGTAAGGCTTTACTTACATATACTTGCTGTTAACTGACTGTTTACTTATGCAAGATGGCGGCCTTGCGTCTCCTGCGTTAGTGTGTTTACCATGAAAACCCAGTAAATCAGTGAAGCCTCTAATATACAGTTCTTGCTAAATAGGTTGGGACACAGAAATTAGTTTTGTGACTGAGTAAGAATGTTGGTTTTAGACATTTCAGGTTCATAGTAACAGTATTTTACTATAAGCATACATGAGAACAACATACATTTTGAAAAAATAAAAATAAAAACTATGAACAAATTGATAGAAAACAACTTCTAAGTAAAAGTGAAGTTGTTGTCACCCCAGGTCTTGTAGCACCTGGACCCTTGCAGATCCTGTTGTACATGGAAGAAGGGATAGAGCCAACCCTCTGGGCAACCACAAGTAGACAGGACTAAACTGGTGGCTGGTTGGAGGACGGAGGGAAAAAAACTAAATATTTGCATCTAAAACCAGCAAAATAGGCATGTACAAGGACTGAAAAACACTGGTCTATGAAGACTGCAAGGGTGTATGCTTAATTCCAAGCACCTGTTAGCAATAGGTGGAACTTTACTGGCTAAAACCACTAATTAAAGTGTTTGTCCACACAATTTGCTATGTAGTGTATTTGATAAATTCAAAAAAAAAAAATTACAAGGTCTTTTACAAATAATTCAGGTCTGTGAAGTCTAAGTTGATTAATGTTTTAAAGTAACCTGAAAGTGATGACAAGCAAACACAGAGTATATTCATCCGCCGCCCCCTGCTGCAGAGATTTTATTGAACTGCAGAGTCAGTACCTTCGGGCTTAGATTCTGCACAAGCAGTCAAAGTTCAGGAACACCCAATGTTTATCTAAGCCCAAAACAATCCGAAAGGCATGCTGTCAGATGTATTAAATCTGCTCAGTAGATGTTATGATAACACAGGAGTTAATCTAATAACTGAGGTCATGTATTTTCAAAAGTGTGCATGATATGACATAGACGCCCTCCCACGCCATTGAAGACTTGACCCAGTTCCTGTAAAATTCGTGCAAACACAGGCCGCGAGCAAAGACAACACGTCAGAAAGCCAACTGTAATCAAGTGAGATTTGAAAGGAGATAGCAGGAGGCTCACGTTTTCTTGCGGGAAGCAACATCAAAACAGGCAGTGCTCTGATCACCCAGAGTGGAAGCGCCCTCGAAGCAAATTACCCTTAATTTGGCAACTCCTAGTTTAGTCACCATCCTCTTTCCTTTTATGTCTTCTCAGAATGAAGTGGAAGGGCCTACAAGGAAATTAGACTAATTTTACTTCTAAACACAAACACACACACACTCACACACACACATTGGCTTTGACACAGACAAACAAATAAACAAAATGATGCCCCTCCCACTTCTACCTTCTAAACATACTGGGAAAGTCCAAAACTTGGTATAAACAGAACTTTTAAAGACACAAACATCATTTTAGCATATGCTAAGGGACGTGATAGTGGTATGAGTCAGTTCCCATTTGATGCTTACTGTTCCATTTGATCTCTTTGTTACATTTTCCTCAGTGTGAGGAAATGAGATTTGGATGAGGGTTTATGGAAATAGCATTTGGAGGATGACAGGAAGTCCAGGCCTCTGTGCAGCTGTGACAGCTACAAACGTACAGGCTGACATATGTTTCCGTAATCACCAGGCCTCTGTGCTCTTCAAGCAACAATTAGCTCAGTAGTAGCAGCATAAAAGTCAGACTCTGACAACAGCCTTTATTGGTTGGGTTTTAGCATTATCTATCATTAGATGTTTTACTTATTTTATTCTTTTACATTTTATAATTTTATTATTTTATCATGTTCATAACAGGGATTCAAACCAGATCGTTCCATATTATAAAACTACTGGACCATTCTGAGCCCCCTTAGTATCTTACATTTGGTCCTAAAAAAGGCCTACCATATTTTATGGACAATAGGGTGCACCCAATTATAAGGTGCATTATTAATAAATGTCTATTTTCCGGTCTATTTTCATAAAAAAAGGTGCACAGGATTATAAGGTGCATTTTAAGCAACAATAGTAAGTGTCGCACAGTAATCTACACAGATTTCTCTCCTTAAAACTGTTTATTTGGGTATATTTTGAGTAAAGCGATTGTTTAGTTACAGTAAGCTTAAATTTCCAATATTTTCATCAGCATGGTTAGAAGCAGCGCTAGCCTTGGTTAGCACTAGTAAATGCTGCCCAACATTGCTACACTGAGAAACCCTGAGTGTTCCGGTAAGCCATAGAGCTATCAGCTAGCGGTTTGTCCCACGTAGCTTGTTTTAACACAGTAAACACGCAGGCTACAGGCGGATATACTCACCTCTGAATAGGGAAAGAGCTAGCGCTTAGCGTGGTTAATGCTAATACTGCTCCAGCCTGGAGAAACTTCACTGAAACTCCTTTATAATGCTGTACTTAAGTGGAGTGGCTTTACTGCTCCTCACAACCTGACTGGTAAAATGTATTTTTATACATAAGGCACACCGGATTATAAGGCGGGATTATATATGTGGGTGTTGATGCCTTGTCGAATGAATTCTCGGTACACATGACTTTAAAGTCCAGTATTTTACATTTCCTTTCTATGAGTACACTCGCCAAGGTTTAGGCTTACTCATAAGATAACACCTCATAACTTATACAATTGTGGATGTTCACAAGTGTCCCCTGGTGTGTCACTTCATTCGCAATTTACATACTGCTGTCCCATGACTTAAATATAGTAGTAAAATATAATAGTAAAATATTTGAAATTTGAATCTATCTATTAAGTCATTGCTTTAATTTGCCAAGATAGTTTAATTTCAGTCTGAGATAAGGATTCTTAGGGAAATTATTTGATATGTTTTTGTAAATCATTGAATTTCCTGTAAAGAAATCTAGGTTCTGTCTGATTCAGCCAGCAGATAAGTATCTTGGTTTGTGTCATCTGTCTGAGGTTTGTGGGGGAAACCAGAAAAATAATGATCTAACTGAATCGTTGAACTAAGAAAGTCATTTAAATGAAAGCAAATGATTGGTTTCAAGTACAAATGCAACTATAGTAGGGATACTCATCTTTTTCTATTCATCTTTTCTTTTTCTGTGAAAAACAAGTCATCCTATATTTATGTTCTGTGAACAACATTTAATTAGAGTACTTGTTTGTACAAGTTGATGCAAGTCCTATAGGTGACACTGCCTCCTGCCCTGTAATCACTCTTTACCTCTCCTCCAGTTCACTCACCCCTTTACCTTGAGGATCTCTGGATTGTACTTAAGCAGATCCATGCGTTAAATCTGCATCAAGTAAAATGTTGTAGCTGCATTTGTGGTGTTAATTTGATGGTATCGTTTTCTCAAAGCCAACTAAGGATGTTTGTATATATTTATCACTCTTTCGTAGACACTTATCACACTTGAATTCAATTCATTCTACTAGCATCACTTACTAACATCAGCACGAAGCCTAACCTAATGCTAATTCTAATGATGATTCTGTTGAGAATAGACTTAAACAGTTAAAAAAAAATCTGTAAAAAAATGTGGATATTCTCAAATACACAATAATACAGAGATCTTTGCATTATAGTAACTAAACAAAGGAATTTATTTGTTCCTATTAACTGCTTCTTTTCTATAATAATGTGTAATATTGTCACTGCTGTGGTGACCTACGGCCTTGTGCCTACAACTGCAGCACAGCAGTGCCAATATTACATGTTATAGTCCTGCCTCTCGTGTATTGTTGCTTATCTAAACAAGTAAATCAATTATCTAGGCTTACCCTACAGGTAATTAACTGTAAATAACGACTTAAAGGATAACATTTTACATTATAAAACTGTACTTGATCATCAATAACATGATGAGTTGACCTCAAACTCTCATTCATCTCTGCCTGTTTTATGACTTAAGACATTTATTGGGATTTTTTAATAGTGTAAGAGCAGTTCTGCTTTGGTCGCTTTTAGGTCATTGTTACTTTATCTTTGTTACATTATCTTTGCCCTTCCTGTATTGTATAAACAATTACACCTGTGTCTCCACCCTGTGGGGCCACTCACATATTTGCACTGGAATAGAATACTATCATGAGGTCATAGAGCCCCCAGCAGAGCCCCACTTGAATTTCAAAATGTCTTGTCAGTGAACTTTTACAAACTGTCCTTTGATTGCCATCTTCGTCAGGATGTTCTTTACGCAACATCTTTTTGTTGAGCAAAAGTAAGACCCCCTACTATAGTTTAAAACACAGAAAACACACAAAACGATCCAAAGCAGCATGAACTGTCCCTCTGCATGCTCTTCAAAGCCAGTGTTACATAACCAGCTGAAATGTTCAGTGTCAAACCTGGGGAGATAGAAGCGTTTAGAGTCCAAGACCAACACGACACCCTGGAAAAATAGTTCTGGAAGTTTCCAAGTAAACACAGATTTTGCCAACGTTTCCTCCTTGTGCACACAGTTTATCTCGATGGGGTTCTGGAGAACAAACAGGTCCGTCTGAGCTCAGACTGCAGGTGACAGATCTCACCATCACACTTCTGACTTTTCAGAACTGTGTTCTCATCTCTCTGTGAATGGATCTTTTCCTCCCTTAAAGAAACATCAGAATCAACAAAGAAAAGAAACCAGAGAAAATCAGTGACCAAAACACTAAATTGCTTACAGACTAAAAAATATGTCAATGTTAAATTACTGAACTTTCAGACAAGAATTAATGACCTTAAGAATCTACTGTATATCAAGTTAGTAAGATAAAAAATATATATACCAATGGAAGTCAAATAGATGTGATTAAATATTCTAATGTATGATTAGAATATTTTTTTAATACATACAGTAATGGATTTTTAATAGCGTACTCTATTCTTCTATCCATGGTAATGATATGCACCTAATTAGTATAGTAGTATAATATTCCAGCAATTGTTTGCCACTGTTTACCACCAGGTTACATAGAAATGAAGTAAGAGATAAGCAATCATATTGGATTGTTATTTACTTTAAGAGTTCCAACATTTTCTCTCACATTAAACTGGATGGTTTACCACAAAAAGTTCTAAAATGATATATTGCAAAATCAAGATGCAAAATCAGACAATAAAACAAAATATGGTACCACTTTTAAATAAGGCTCCTTTACAAAGGGTTTATAAATAGTTTATAAAGGAGTTTATTAATGGTTATTAATTAGGTTAAAAACCATTAATAAGCAGTTACAACAGGACAATAGGAAGGGCAACAGTGGCCTGCCATGTACTGGATAGTGATTCCACATTCGCTTATACTGTTAAACCTCTAGATGCTATTACTAGATGCTTATCTTACTTTGTCTTTTCCATCAGTCATCATTAAGATTTTTGTTAATAAATGTAAGAATTTAACTATATTAACATATTAAATGACTAAACTGACTTTGTATATTATTTTACTAGATATGTTAAAGTCATTGTTACTTTCTATTTATGTGTTTATTAAGAGTTTATTAATGTTTTTTAATTATTTAAAACTTAATTTATATCCATTATTAAACTACCTATAAACTCTTCATAAACCCTTTAAAAAGGAGCCTTATTTTAAAGTGGCAGCCTAAATACTACCAAAATGTATTCAGTGTACAACAAAAACAAGGAAAGACGTTCTGGTGGAAATGTATGAATAAACTGAAATGGGCAAATCTGCATTTTGTAGCTCTCTGTCTAAAGTCATAACAATTCAGTTAAAACAAATATCTATAAAAGTGCATTAAATATAAACACCTCTATATATTTACTAAAGAACCTATAAAAATTGTATGATTTATATTGTGGCGTGGAAGAGGAAGGAAGACCTGTGAGACTCGTGCTGAATGCTCAACAGCTCCTTTATTGAACCTGCTTGCCACTCACTTACAGTCTTTAACAAGACTAGGAGAGCTAAAATCATACCCACAGAGCTCAAATAACCCAAAGGCCACCAACCCAGCTGTGTGTCTCCCAGATGGCAGATCCAGAGTGGTGCCCACCCTCTCTGCATAACCCCTCCCAAGGGAGATGCCCCACCCCTGTCATCCTCGCACACAGGAGAACAGAAACATGCCTGCATGCAGCCACACACACAACCCAGAGCCGCCACAATATAATGAAATATAAGAAAATATACTAAGAGAATACCTCAAGATACTTGCTTAGTTTATGATCACTTACCACATCATTTGATGAACAATATAATACATTGCATTGTCTTTTTGGCATCTGTGATTGTTTTTTGTGATTATAGACAGAAAAAGAAGAAAAAGAGACCACCAATTACACACCCAAAAGATATAGCCACGCACCAATATATGAAATACATTATGTATAACTGAGCAATATACCGTATGCTTTGTTATGTTAATACAGTGCTGCCTGAGGTCCCGAAGGTCACCAGCATCTAATATTGACAGTTAGTCTTGTAACTTATATCTAGTTTCTCAAATCTTCTGATTTTCTGAATCTTTTCAAGTCTTTGCAATTTTACATTGACGAAGGTTTTGTGAAAAAAAAACATAATTTTTATACACAGTTGGTGAACCTTTCGCTATATTTGCTTCTGAGAGACTCTGCCTTTCTAAAATGCTTTTTTTTACACACAGTCATTTAGGTTAGCAAATGTCTCCTTTCGTTTTTAGCAGTTTTCAGTGGCACTTACTTTTCTAGTTTTATGTTGCAGGCCTGAAATACAGGAATGGATAAAACATAAAATATATGTATGTATATATATATATATATATATATATATATATATATATATATATATATATATATATATATATATATGTTCATACTGTCTGCAATCTAATAAAAGTAACAGTAAATGTTAGAAACACTTTTGCATTTTCCATTCCATCTTAACTGAAACATGGACATATAGAACCTATTACCAGGTGGATTATATGATAACCCAGAGTGTTCACATGACTATATGTCTAATAATTAGATTTAGACTTTAAAAGGTGCAGGATGGAAGTCTTAAGCATTGTTAAAGGTTGTTAAACATAAGCAGTGCTTTCTCATTCACGCCCTAATCCTGTGCCTGAGGGCATTCCTGAGGCGCTCCTCTCTGTCTCCACTAATATCCTCACCTGTTGCTTACCAAAACAACAGTGTGAGTCAATAAGGCGTCAGGTGTCAAAAAAACAATACCGTGAATTCATCTGTCTGGAGAAATCCGATATATTTAAACTGTACTCTTATACACAGACGGATAAGTGACTATGTGTGGGGTTTTCTGTAAAACAATGAAGTGCTTCACAGAGAACTGCATTCATTTTCCAACAGATAACTTACTATTCCTCCTTCTAAACTGGTAACGAGAGGGAGTTTTTGAGAAAGGCAGTGATTGTAGCTCAGATGGCTGTAGTGTGTAGGTGTGGCTGAGTTCAATTTTTTTTATTTTGGCAAAGAACCCAGTGCTTGAATTATGACTGGAGTCAGATCATTTACTTGATCATCATTGAAGGCTTTTTGCAGTGTTTTAGGAATCAGTTTCTCATCTAGTTTAAATGACTATGTAGTATCAGTATCAGTAATCAGTAATATGTAATAGTGTGTGGAACTGGGGGATAAATATTTGTAGAACATTTAGGACATCTATAAAACATTTGTAGAAGTGATTTAGGATATAACATATGTTATTTCTATACTCTGCATTCTCTTAGTTAATTATATTATCAGCATGTAAATTAGCATGACCACTAAGCTGCATGGATGTTGTATGTCCTCCATTCCCATAATTGTTGCTCTCCATAGAAATATTTCCTTACCGTATTTTTCACACTATAAGGCGCACTTAAAATCCCTTAATTTTCCCCAAAATCGACAGAGCCCCTTTTAATCCAGTGCATCTTATGTATGAATTACAGTTCATACATTAGTTTCAGTGAAGTTTCTCGAACACCGGGGCTGGAGTAGCATTAGCATTAGCTGCTAACCGCTATTTCCCTGTTCAGAGGTGAGTATTATTGGCCTGTAGTCTGTTCCTACCCCCGGCTATCACTGCTGGAGTAGTTAGCCGCTAATGCTAATGCAAATGTAAAGAAACGAAAGCGCTTTACTCACCCAAAGAGAGTAGAGAGAAATCTGTGTAGATTAACATCCAACGCTCGTTTGATGTAAAAATAAAGTATTTTTAATTACAGTTTTGTTTACTTAGCTTAGCTTTACTTGACTTAGTTAACTAATTCCCCCCCACCACCACCACCACCACCCAGCAGTGAGACCTGCTGAATTAGAAGTTGTCCCTTAAAAAGCAATTTATAATCCAGTGTGCCTTATGTATCAAAAATAGACCAGAAAATAGACATTTATTGATAGTTTAATGTTATTATTAATTTTAATATTGAATGGTAATATAAATTTGAATATTAATATTGTTTAATATGCCATCTTGCAGCGACCTAAAGAACTAACATCCAGTCAGCTACATGGTTCTATGCATTATATTAGGCTACTTTAGACTGTCTTGTCTTGTTTTATACTTACTATAACATGCCAAAAGTCAATGATCAACAGAAGGTAAATTGATTATGCAGTGTTATCTCAGTGGACAACTTTGGAACGCCCACATCTGTTTACGCTGTAATGTTTTATCTTGTGAATGAGGTTGTACACTGGCCAACATGCTCATGGCAAGGCAGTGTGCATTATTGCATTGAGTTTAAACGAGGTCTGATAGTGGTTGCCAAACGGATAAGAAACTGAAGAAACTGAACTGAAGTTGTGTGGGCAGTTAACACTACCTCAATGAATAGGTAGCTGGTAATGATCATAACTGGCGGCATCTGGCTACAATTATTCACATTCAGTCCATATTTAATGAAAGATGCTCCACATATATCCTATATGCAGGTCAGTACAGCATTCTGGGACATTAATGGGATGTGGCAAAAGTCATGAGACAATATACTACTTCTTAAATGTCAGGACACAGTTGTTTTGTATAGTTACATTGCAGAAACCTAGCATGTACTGTAAAAATGTAATTTAAAGTGATTTATAATAGTTAGTTGTTTGTTTCATTGTTTATTAAATTATACAATACACATGTAACCTGATTACAGACTTGCAGGAAACTTTTTCTTCTAATTTCCACTGAAAAGAAACTCAGAAGATACTCAGATATTCCTTTTTACTGCTCCTCTATTTCAAAGAAAGCCCCCACCCTCCTCCCTGTTCTGTTCTCCTGCACGTTTCTCCTCCCTCCCCTTCTTGCTCAGCCACCCCTCCTCCCAGCTGCTGAGTGCTGGAGCTGGAGGCCGGCACTCGCATTCTCCTCACTGAGTGCGCTGGAGACTGACACTCACTATCACACACTCTCTCCTGCAGACAAGAAAGCACAGGGGCTTATACACAGTCAGACAGGTAGATACACAGACAGACGGGTTATTAGAAATTTGGGAAATTAACCAATATGTCTCAATGGAGCAGTTCTTCTTGTTGGGCCATTTACCTCAGATTTTCCTAAGATACTGAGCACCTAAAGCAGAGGAAATATCTTCAACAAGACATGAGGAGCATCTAAGTCGGTCTTCTTCAGCAAGGAGTTTTCCTCCCTTCCATCACTGAAGGCTGCTGGAACACACAGTTGTGGACTTTCCAAGATGAGCCTGAAAAAGCGAAAACCCGGTGTGGCCTTCAGCTGGCATAAGTCATTTGCCATCCTTGCCCCATGGAGAAAAGGTTAGCACTTGAGTACATACTCTGCCCTTCTGTTTTCTGTTTACACAGGATCACGTTACCTCTCATTGTCAGCTGCGTACAACACCTGGATTTGTTGCTGTAGGTAGCAATTTGTCTGGCTGAGGTGTTTAATTGCTATTTAGGAAGCCAACTCCAGCTTAGTACCTAATTAACCCCTTTAAGTCTGAGTTTATTATTGAGTTGTGAATCCTTACGCAGAAACTATTGTGAATTTTGTGGAACAGTTTGATTTACCATAACTTATGGAGTCCCACAGGGTTCTCTTTGAGGACCTATGAAATTTCTGTTTTGTTTTTTTAACAGTGATGTTGTTAGGAAAGAGAAGGAGTTAAGCCTTAACTTCTTCTATTGTCATAAACATACAGCAGATACTTTATGATACTGTGTTTTTTTTAATGTACCAATTTTTTAAAGGCCTATTTGTGTTAAATGTTTCATATGGTACATATTTCACTGTTTACATGCTTTGTTCACTGTGTAGACATATGATTTCTACATTAGAACTAACCTCAGACTCTTTACAGATTTACTTTGTTGTAGTTGTGAAACCACCAGTGAATAAGAAACAATTAAATGAGATGCTTTAGACAAAGCAAGTGGTTTAACTGCTTTTAATGAGTGAGAAATCTCTTTTTATAGAGCATGTGTTGTTAATGCAAATCCCAGGAACAACATTTGGCATAGCTTTTATGGCAAACAGTCTGAAGCATCAGCATCCGAGGCTGTAAGAAAGTAAAACATTTATTTTGGAATATAAATATTTTTGGAAATTAATTAAATTCTTAAATAGTGGTTCTATAAAACATGCCACAGAAAAAAAAACTCATTTGGTTCCTTGAGAAACTATAAAGTGCGAATAACCTTATAATTAGAAAAATACCTTTTATATCAGGTAAAGGTTTGTTTTTGATCCTTAAAAGGTTCCTCACATCTCCAGAAGCACTTGTTTTTGGTTCTTTAGCCCCATAAACTCAGTTCATATGTCCTCACAGCAGGTCTCTCCAAATGAACATCAGTTTCATAGACCCTAAAATAGAGCCCTGTGGGACTCCACAACATATGCTCATCTGTTCCCCCCCAAAATTAAAGTAGTTTATATTTCTGTATGACTAATAATAGAACAGAACAATAAACCTAGGTTTAAACTTTAAACTGAAAAAAAAAATGTTTGAATTATACACTTCTCCAAAAAAAATATGATCAAAAGAATGATTATATGTAATGCATAATGATAAATATGTAATAATTATTGTCCAAAAATGAATGAAGTTTTATCATGACAGACTGCTTTACATTACGTACAGGTTCTTTAGACATTTAGAAAAGCTCATATTATTAACCAGTATTAACCACAATCAATCTACAACAAGTTTCCGGCTAATATATGGCCTTAAACATCTCCATACCAGCACACAGAGCAACACAGTCAACTAAAACCTTGTTGATCTGATCTGATTAAAGCAGTTCATGCAGCTGTTGAGTTGTGTTTCTTCATTTTTTAGATGTTTGCATGTTTCTCTCTATCAAGAGACCTCTTGCAAGATCAAGTCAGATATTTTGCACATTTCAGTGTAAGCTTCCTCTGGGTCTTCAGTTTGTTTGCACTTCTTAAAAAGGAAGGCATTTATTATTGTGAAAATTTATTGTGAAAATACATAATTCCACTTTGACAAAAAGATTGCATTGTTAGTCTTGGCTGACTAAGGTTAGTGAAGAAAGCTAAAGCATTATGTAAACAGTTGCACAGTGTGTAGAGATTTATTGTGAATTTATCAATGACCCCTTTGTCTCAAATAACTTGATTGATATACTGATTTACGAGGCAGTTGAATACCAGTTATTGCTGGTGTACTGTTGGTCTGAGAGTGCATCATCGCTGAAGTGTGAGAAGTGTTCAGCTCCAGGCTAAACACGCATTAGAAAACTAAGTGACATCAGATGTGGATGCTTGAGAGATGACAGCTCCAAACACTGCGACCTCTATTCTGTTCCAGTAAATATCTGACTCATAACTAGAACCAGGCAGAGCAGAACTCGGCTGGATTCTTAATATACTGGTCCGGGCTGAAGGTGCAGGCTGACACACGTGACTCAGGTGTTCAGGAATTTGAGCACAAAAGACCCCCGCCCTAAGGCTAATGAGAGTGCACGTGTCGTCATTCTGTGGTGAAATGGAAATAGATAGCTGGTGATTTTGCCTATGGTCATTAGTTTCTTTAGGAGATGTTCCTTGTGAGAGGCTTCTCTGGTGTCTTTTGTTCAGTCATCAGGGTGTAAAATTCTTTCTTTTTTTTAACCTTCTTTTAAACTGTGTTTTAACTCTTTCAGTTTCAAAGGGTAAATGGATCTGCATTCTAATGTCAAAGTAATTTCTGAATAACATGTAATGTTTTCTCATTGATAAGTTATTTTATTTTCAGATAATATACATTACAACTTATCTCACAGTTTAAAAAAAAATTGATTATGGAATGTTGTCTTGTATACAGCTTTTTGATTGGACGCAGGTTTTTTTTAAAATACACTTTACTAAAATCAGGAGCAAATTTTGCATGCCTATCTTATGTATTCTGCTCGACTGATACTCACAATTTCAGGCAAGCCCTCTCAGAACAAATTTACAGTTGTTTTGAACCGTACTTGTTTTTTTTTCTTCATTTTATTTGCATTCATTTTCGCACATGCCCAAGGCATAGAGTTTCTGTGTCCCAGCTCTAGTCCACAGCCATGCAGACCCACACTCATCTATTTGTTGTTTTCTCATCCCTTATTCCTCCTAATCAGTTCCATTCATTTGAGTTAAAAACAATGGCCTAGAGTTTCATTTGCCTGACAACCACCAAACCTCATGTACTTTCTCAGGGCAGTTTCCTTAGTTCTAATTTACAGCCATACTGATCTGCACTCATCTGTATCTTGTTTTTTCATCCTTCGTTCTAACCATTCTGTGTTTTATTTAGAAAATGCTCTTTTCAAGCTGTATTGCACTTATCTTCCTGGGGTAACCCTTTGATGTTTGTGTTGGTGAACGGCCTAAAAACCATCAGAATGCACTTTTATGTTCAAATTTTTACATTTACAAATTTGTCCATGTAAATGACCTCTGTGATGCTAGGTTGACTTATTTTGCGTCCCTGTATTAGTCTCAGCAGTAGTCTGGGTTGAGCAACTTGACATAACATGAATGTACAGCTCTAGAAAAAATTAAGAGACCACTTCAGTTTCTAAATCAGTTTCTCTGATTTTGCTATTTATAGGTATATGTTTGAGTAAAATGAACATTGTTGTTTTATTCTATAAACTACAGACAAACATTTCTTCCAAATTCCAAAAAAAATATATTGTCATTTAGAGAAAATACAGTTTTAAGAGTTCTGAAGTCAATGTTTGGTGGAATATCCCTGGCTTTTAATCACAGTTTTCATGCAATTTTTTTATATGTTCTCCTCCACCAGTCTGACACACTGCTTTTGGGTAACTTTATGCCACTCCTGGTGCAAAAATTCAAGCAGTTTAGCTTGGTTTGATGGCTTGTGATCATCCATCTTTCTCTTAATTATATTCCAGTGGTTTTCAATTTGGTAAAATCAAAGAAACCCATCATGTTTATTTTTTCAGAGCTGTAAATTGGCAAACTAAAGCTCTATAGGCACATTAAACTGATTGACTTTTATAAAATCTCAAAAACCATCATTTCAAAACACCAGCTACATTTCCCCAGGTGGATTTACTTCATGACTTTTTGAAGTTATATTGAACTTGAATATATTTAATGGTGTTAATCCATCTGAAAAAATCTATAATGGATTTCCAGCTCCTGCACATTCTTCTCTTATCCAAATGGCGTCAGATAATGAAAGACCGGCTTCTCCAGCTCACACTGATAATGTGTCTCTGGAAAGGCTCCTTAGGATTCCCATCCCAGCCTTGGAGGAGGCAGAGAGAGTGAGAGAGTGAGGGGAAATACTCCATTATCGCGCTGAGAGACAGACAGGCGGTGGTGCTGAGCGTCTGCTGTGTTTGGTGGAGGGTTGAGGGGGGGAAGGAAGGTGTGCGGCTGTATTTCACACCTCATCAAACGTCACGTCTGCTCCTTGTCACCTGAAGTGAGGAGTTTATCAGCCCGCTCTAAAGTCAAAGCTTCGTCTGAATTTCACTCTGGGGTGATGAATCATGTTGGCATTTTAAAACTGTTTCAATTGGACTGTGCTGGTTAATGATTTTTTGGAGGAATAGATTCTTTACTTTTGTCATTTTTGAATGAAAAACCTGAAGTTCTTAAAACATATCTACTAATCCACTAAAAGTAAAGTATTTTTTTTATGTTGTTAGCTAGGGATGGGCGATATAGTCCTAAAATAATATCACAAAATTTGCAGGGTATTTGTGCTCTAACAATATATTGATGATATGACTAAAATGTAAAAAAATATTTTGTTCATTTCAGGAATTTGCTACTAAGTTTTATTTCATGTTAGTTTAACATTTTCAAACATTCAGTAGAAAAAAAGTCAGTAAATCAGTAAACATTTGGCTATTTTGTAAGCAACAGTAATAAAACAAGACTCCAAGATTTTGTATAAAATATAAATAATTAAACTTAAAAATATGTGATGTAACAAAAAACTACCATAATACTCTAAAGTTTATAATATTTAGTGCATTTTATACAATTATCCAAAAAATACCCTTTAAAGCTTCTCAGTAAATAAAAAACAAATACAAAAATACAGAACTTCTATTATCACGCTATCAATGTTTTATCATTTAAAAAGTCATATGATCATATACCAATCTAATCTTTTTGTTCTCTTTATGAAGAACATCAAACATCAAATAACAATAAACATCAAAAAATTTGTGAATTTGTGTCCAACTATTTGTATCAACAATCAGTGCTGGACACATTACAAACACATATCTGGATCATGTACTAAACGAATGAAAAGCTGAAAGCTTTGAAAATCCAGAAAAAACAGCTGATATGCAAGATTGAACCTAATGGTTTACAGCTCTCGGACCTGTGCTAGTTTATTATGGCCACCCATAGTGGTTGCAGACTTCTGTCCTTTTCTTGAGCTCTTTTTTTTTTTTTAACAAAAATAGCAGACCTGTCCTGGCCTGCCTCTGACCCCTCGCCACCCAGGATTTTAGGACCTCAGAGTCTTAACCTTACTTCTGTCTGCAGAAACCTGTGGTTTGCATACGTCTTTCTAACATTTTTGACCTTTTAAAAGTTAAATAAAACTTAACTTGATAAAGGATTTAAAAATATATATTTAAGAAAGCTATACAAATATCTTTATTCTACAGATTTAAAATTTAATCATAAATGGTTCTTAAGGAAGCCATATTTGGTTCTTCCATGTCTTCCGTGCTCAAAGAACACTTTGTAGTGCCAATATTTTCAGCAGTGTATTCTAGTGTTTACTATTTAAAGTGCTTTCCTAAAGATATCTCCCAAACTTGCCAAACGTTTGTCTTGACTTCCTTCAGGGGGTTTAAGTCTTAATTGGAGGGCAGGGAGGTCAGATCCAACCCCAAACCCTGCTGTAATTTACACCCTGCCTTTAGGCAAGCTTTCCATCAGCATTCACCTCAAGAGCCAGAATCCCTCTAGGTCAGACTACTTCACCCAGGACTACGTATAATCTCTCTCTTTATCATGCTCATCACTGCCACTCAGAACTAAATCTGCAGACCATGAGCTTTTTACTGCGTGTGGGAAGAATGCACCATGTTCCCATGGCTTTTGAGGAGGTTCTTTCTCAAGACTGCAAGAAATATATTGCAAGACATATAGTATGAAACTTTTGTAGAAACACCTATACAAAAAACATAAACTAAAATAAATTCTACAAAAATATCTTCACTGTAAAAATGAAAAAGTAGAGAAAAGTACATTTCAAGGCAACTTGTAATAGATCTTCGAGTTTTGAGGTAAACTCAAATTTCTATGTGTAGGGGTGTAAAAAATATCAATATCATAATGTATCGTATTGTAATATACAGCTCTAAATCAGTTTCTCTATTTTTGCTATCTATAGGTATATGTTTGATTACAACAAACATTATTGTTTTATTCTCTAAACTACAGACAACATTTCTCCCAAATTCCAAATAAAATATGGTCATTTAGAGCATTTATTTGCAGAAAATGAGAAATGGCTGAAATAACCATAAAAATTAATTAACAAAATATTTGGTGGAATAATCCTGGTTTTTAATCACAGTTTTCATGCATCTTGGCATGTTCTCCTCCACCAGTCTTACACACTGCTTTTGGATAACTTTATGCCACTCCTGGTGCAAAAATTCAAGCGGTTTGACGGCTTATGATCATCAATCTTCCTCTTGACTATATTCCAGAGGTTTTCAATTTGGTAAAATCAAAGAAACTCAAAATTTTTAAGTGGTCTCTTATTTTTTTCGAGAGTTGTATCTTTATGCGATATTGTATCGGTTTTAAAACCACAGTACCGATATTTATTTGATTTTACATATTTGTTTACATGTAAAGATTTGTGATTTTAATGTGGTTCATGTAATGTTGTGTTTAAACCCTGACTGCTAGGTTGCTGTGTGTAACACTGTTATGATTACAAAAAAGTGAGCTTTTCTTTTATTATTTCAGATATTCAGATTTTATAAATATAATAGTGTGTTTTTTACACTTTAGACTTTTTTTATCCAAAGTTTGATATAAACAATCACAATATGTTGCCTTGATCACAGTATTGTAATATATCGCAATATATTAAATTGTAACCCCTGTATTGATCTTGTCAATACACATTGATACTCCTAAGCTGTTGCAAGTACTAATTTTTAGTTCAGATAATTTATTTGTATAAAATTCTGAAATATTAAGTTTAAGAGTTCCATACAAAGATTGTGTCAACTTATGTTGTGTTCAAATAATTTATCTTATATATGCACTGATTAAATCATGTAAAAAAGACAAAAAAAGTGTATTGCACACAACATCAACTGTATATTACTAAAATAGCACAGCCACCTTAGTTAGAGTTATTTGTTGTGAAGCATGAATATGAGAGAGATGATTCAATCCAATATCAGGTAAAAACTCCTAGGTCAAAATAAACATGTGCAAAGTGTTTGACATGACCTCAACTATAAATTGCATATTTTGCCAAAAACAAGTCAAATTAAATTAAGAAGCTCAATTTCAAGTCCTGTTCAAGTGTTGAAATGTTTGTAAAAAAAAAAAAACTACCTTCTAATAATTTAATTTTGTTAGTTTGACCCTCAAACTCACTTCACTCTTTTGTTGCCTGTCTTTAAACAATCCACCATCATGAGTTGATGACCTCACACCTTAACCATCTGTAACGTATCATTAAATCTAGTTACAGACTTTCTGTAAATAATGTGTGATGAAATAAGTACTCTTTCCCAAGCATGACTGGATTCAGGTACGTCAGTTATTTGTTGAGTGTTTCTGGAGGTAACACCTGTCCAGTCCAACCGCAAAACAGATGGCAGTATTGTAGACTCAGACAGGGCTGGTCTGATTACACAGTCGCATAAAGACAGCGTTCCGATCAGCGTAAAAGTAATGTCAGTCAGGCTAATGAAAGTCTATCTATCTTTAATTTACCACCAAACACCAGCAATTAAAGCTTCAATTCTCAAAAGCACTAAGTAATGCCGATTATCTCATCTCAACCCGCAAATTCCTCTGGTTTGAAATGTTTTCATTAGTAGTCATCCAATCATTCCTGCACTCTTAATCAGTAGAATGAGCCAGAGAATGCAAATAATTGAGAAAGCATGTTTGGATCGGAGTATTTTCACGTTACTCAAGGGGAGGTTCTTCGAGATTCCTTTAAAACACCAGCCACGCTGTCCTTCTGGGGCATATCAGTGTCCCAGCATTCCTAATCACTGCTGAAGTTGAAAAACCAAAACCAGAAGTCTCTGTAACTCCTGAACTCTTGAGTGAGGACTGAGGACTGTTTTATCAGCTTAGAAATGTGAGGCATTTGCCAGCAGTACACAGAGAAAAAAAATTCCCCAGTCCTGTTCCCCCGAAGCAAAACAACTGCTCCAGGTGGGACATTTGAAAAATGTACTGCTTCACTGCTTCAACTGAAAAAAAGCCAAATGTTGGATTGGACAATAAGCTCGGAGCTGTACACAAGACACAAGTTTTTCAGTGTGTTGAAATGTAGGAGAGAATGTAAACATGGTTATCTCGAAATATTTGCCAGGCTTTTGGGGATTCTGATGCTTTCGAAATAATTCCCTCGCAGACGTAAAACCTCCAGGGTGATAAGAAGTGGAAAAATGTGGGTCTCAATCTCAGCCAACAATGGCATTAACCTGCTTTTTTGCTTGTTTGTATTTTTAATGCATTCATACTCCGGCGCACACAGGAACTCGGCATTACTCACATTCCTGCCTGCCAGGGGCTGGACCAAGGGTCTGTTTGATCTCTCTGTACCGTCAGCCAGGTCTCAGAGATGTTAATTGAAAACCCAGAGGGACTACCATGCAGATTGCTTTCTCCTAGAGAGAGCGGCACCGAAAAATGCTCCGCCATCAGCAGTTCTGTACTTTCGGCTGGTGTTCCCCTCATGCTTGCTTCGTGAGGATCTGGCTGAGCAGACCTTTCCAATTGACCCCTTAAAGGGAATTAGCTACTTCATTTCTGGGGCCTCAGTTTCAGGAATCCAATTACTGCATGTTTGACTGTGCGTTATCCGTTCCACTTGTTTACAGTCTGATTATCAGTGTTTTAAATAACTATGGGACTCAATTTTCCTCAGATCATCCTCTTCCCTGGTGCTTTGACCTTCCCAATTAGTTTATCTTGCTTCACAGTACGAAATCTGACAGTACCCATTACGCTCTGAGTGATAACACCAGATTTAGCAGAGCATGACATGATAAGGCCAATTATAGGATTACCACAGCCTCTCTGACACAAAATACTCATGAGCAGTAGTACCTTTCAGAAATTCTTACAGTAGTTTCTACCAGTGGAAGATTTGCTATTTTGCCTTTTTTAAAATTAAAGACCTAAACATCTCATCATATATCTGCTGCATTAATTCTCATCATACTAAGCTCTGTCCAAGTAGCTATACACTTATAGTTATTCTTCTAGGATAAACCGAAGCAAATCAAGCAAATCAAACTAGACTTGAAAGTAAAGGGCTTTCAACTCCAACATCAACAAAAGGAAATTCTATCTAGATGACTACAATCCTAACGCTAAAGTCATTAAAGTCCACTTTTCCACAGTCGATGATGTAAGCTAAGTAATTGTAGACACAACGAACCTGTGGAAGAAATGCTGTAAAAAATGCTGTTATTCTGATTTTTACTGCAGTGTAATCATTTCCCTGTGTTTTTAATACCTTCCAAAACACACAATGTGATTGTCTTCAACCAAAACACATATTAAATAGCACAGTCTTCAGAGCAAGAAATAGAAATACTTTCCACATGTCACATGTGGCTTAAAGACGTCGAGTCAAATGATGAAGTGTTCTGATTACGAAACAGAAAAGGTTCACTGAATATTTGTTTTTTCTTTTTTAAGATGTGATAGATACCTTGCATAAATAAATAAATCTACATACTTAAAAGTATGATTGAAAGTGTTAAGTAATTTTATTTTGATTATTAAATATCATCTTAAATCTATATACACAATTCCTACAGTGGTGTCTAAACACTCTGTTTTCTAAATTCAGCTACCTTAAGGTGCACCTGTAGCAAAATCATTGATAAATTGTAGAATTATGACAATTTAAAGGAACAATTTTGATGCTTAAATGCTTT
Source organism: Astyanax mexicanus (assembly GCF_023375975.1). Lineage (NCBI taxonomy): Eukaryota > Metazoa > Chordata > Actinopteri > Characiformes > Acestrorhamphidae > Astyanax > Astyanax mexicanus. The sequence continues at coordinate 30,960,772 of NC_064414.1, read as the reverse complement.
TCTGTTGGCTCCTTGTGATCTTTGGACTCATAGAAAGCATCTATCCATGTAGATGGTTCTATTGTAAGTTTTTTTTTTTTAAACAAAGGGTTCCACTACCATCAATTAAGTCAAAGAAACCATTCTTTACACTAAGAAATAGTGAACTCTTGTATTTAGTCCTTTAGCATAGAGCTCCATCTTTGGAATGAGTTTGAGTGTTGTTTGTTAGCCAGAACTAATCACCCAACATCAGCACCTGACATCACTAATGTTCTTGTGGCTGAATGTAAGAAAATCCTCACTCAAATTTTCTGACATCTATTATAAAGCCTTCACAGAAGATAGAGGTTGTTTCTGCATTGAAGTGGGTATCTCTTGGATGAACTCTCGATTAATATCATTGATTTCAATAGAAACACTGAATAAGCCGAAGTCTACAAACTTTTAATCACAGTGTTAAACATTAACAAAGCTTATCAGTACATTTGTCTTTAGAAACAATGATATTGATAGTCAAGAGCGCATGCTATTCATGCTCTTCAGGTCTATGTTATGGCTCTTATATTGACCGCCTGAGGGATTTCGTCAGGAGAGTCCATGAGAAAAAGCTGAGAAAACACAGCCATTGTTTTCAATGGGAACCTGGGCCAGAAGCAAAGTTTTTATGACCTCACATGATTGAAACGCTATCATTGTTTTTGCAGAGCCACTATCCAATCTGAAAACAACTTTATCACAACAGATTCTTTTCTCAGGGAAAATATGGGCAGACTTCAGTCGACTGTTTTTTATTCACTGAGATACTAAAAACAAGAGATTGTGATTTCATTGACAGAATAAGCAATAAACGAAGAGGATATGATATTATTGTGATTACAGAACTGTTGAAAAACAGGCAATTTATACAAATTTTACTGTCGCAATCACAGAGTATTACTGACATGCCCAGTTATGTTATTATTAATGTAAACACATACCTATGAATCAGCTCTACTTCAGATTCTTCCTGTAATCCTACCATCTCTATCCAACAGTGACATGTTTTACTTTTAATGCAATAATGAATGTTGATAATCCTCAGAATAGCTAAATGGTTTTGAACAGAGATCTTGTGACAATTTAAGATCTCTGAAAGTACATGGATTGGATTGTTGCAAAACTAGGTAATACAGTACAGGTGTGATCTGATCAGACTCTGTGTCTTGTCACAAGAGGGCATAAAAGTACTTTCCTGTTGCCCAATAAACAGGCTCTAAGAGGCCACTTTTGGGTAGTGTCCTTCTTGGTGAGAAATTGTTGACCACTAAAGTTGCCTCTAAGATGCACCTGAAGATGTTTTGCTCAGTTGACATACTTTGAGAGGAGATATGTCATTGTTCTGAGAGAATCAGAATGGTCGTTTTGATGTATTATTAACTATCTAGTCTGTCAGACAGAAATTGTCACTGTTGTTTGCATCGAAAACTGTATCATCTTCAACAACAAGTGCTTTCACTCCAACTCTGGGGAGTCAACCTATATGACAATCAGTTACCCCTAGTAGTGATACGAGGGTCACTAACAGCTCACCTATATGTATAGACTACATGTGTTGCCTTTCATGGCAAGGCTTTAAAGTGGCATTTTTCAGCAGGATAATGCTCAACAGTTTTGCTCAACAAGTTTAATCTTTCATTCTAAATCTAGATCAATTAAATGTATCATCATTACATTCACACTGTTTTAAGTTTTACACTTCCAAACAATTTCAAATATATAGTCGAAATCCAGACACAGCTTTACCCTTATAAATCTACCAAATGGGACTTTCCAGGCATATTTGACTGACACCTGAAAGATATCAGATTGCTGATGGCTACAAAGAAGGCATGTCTCAAATGATTAAGCCATATAGTAGCATTAACTAGTCCAAATGATCAAAGCCTGACGGTTCAGGCCAGCACATAGGCATAGTTATAGCTTCACTGTATTCTGGACTCTTTTTGGGGTGCTGTGATCCTACAGAAAGCTTTACAGGAATAGATAAGCGTTCAACACTGTGACAGATAGCCTGAATGCATGTCTTCTTATACAGTTTGAATGCTGAGAGCTGGACTGTGCAGTAAGTTGAGGATTTGGATGTAAATCTTGGAAAACAAGAAAAAAAGGCAATGCTTTGGTCCTTGTTTGCACTATAAAAGCATGTTCTCTGTCATTAAGAAATCTTGGCACATTTTCAGCCACATTGCAATGTTTAGATGCATAACAAGTGCAGACCCTTTTTTCAGTGGTCTGGATGTGATATTATGTTAAGACCGTGAGTAGCCGACCAGTTGTTTAATAATTTACTCAAGAGTTGGGCGGCCACACATTCCTCTTTTTCCTTCCTTCCTCAACTATGTGAAACTGGAGCTCAGCCCCATCATCAGGCATTTTTCAGATATTTATGGTTTATTAGCACATCGTAAGATATACAATGACTCAATGGTGATTAAATTTGGACTTCTTTTTGCAGGTAAAGGAGATATGGCTTTGGAAAATGAAGTTGTGCTGACCAAGATGAAGCTCTTCAACAACTTTCAGGAGAAGCTTTCGAACGCTGAGGACTCTGTGTCCACTATGTCCATGTCTGTGTCGGAGCAGGACGTTTCTGCACCTCTTCATGCTGCGGAGGTCATCTCAGTCCACAGTGCGCCACCAAATATGGAAGAGTCCAAGTCCAATAAGGACTATTTATCTGCAATTTTCTCTGATTCCAAGCTGCCAAGTTTGTACAAATTCGAATCAGAGGACTCTGGGGTGGAGATGCCCAGTGGTGCGAACTCTCCGTCCACTCCAACAGGTTCAGAGCACAGCTTCATTGTTCATAGTAGAGAGTCCTCTTGTGACTCCGGCACTTTGAACCCACCCATCCCATCCAGCTCGCCTATTCTCTTACTAGAACAGAGTCTAGAAAATGAACAGACCTCTTCCACATTCACCCAAGAAGATCTGACAGAACTGACTGCATTAGAATGTAGATCAGAGGACCAGACAGACAATGTTCTAATGGAAGCCACAGGAGATTCAGAACGATCCGGAGACAGAACCTCGGGGGACGTCTCTGAGCTCCACGAGGATGCTTTGGTATGTGCAGACACAGTGAAGGAGACAGCAGAGAGTGAAGCTGAGGAGGATACAGGGTCACAGAGTCATTCCATCGAAGCTTATGACGGCAACGCAGGGGCGGAATCCCAACACCGGCCGCTACGGAAAAGTACAACGAGTGACAGTCTGGACGAGTACATGGAGGAGTGCTGCAGGCTCAGTGAGGTAACTATAACAGTTTACACATTTTTATTTTTATTTACTTGAAGGCTCAGGATTAGGTCCAGCTTTATATAAGCAGATTTATACTGTATGTACAGCTTCACGGAGGCTCTTAGGAGGGGATATAAACAAGAACATCCCACTCAGAGGCAGAACACAGTATTTTTTGCAGTAAAAAATACAGTATATATATATTTTAAATTGTTGCATATTTTATACTTTGAAAGGTTAAATGGGCATTTAGTAATTTGTTGGTAATTGGAAAAGAGTTGCTCAAAGGATGAAGAGAGTGTTCTTTAAGGATGTCCAAAAATGTCCTAAAATAATTAAGTTCATAAAGGAGGTTCTTCTTTGTCCACTAATCCAAATGTAGGTCTTTGTTATAAAATGTTTTAGAGAGTTTTTGAAAGTTTTTTTTAAAGGTTTTGAGACAGAACATATATTTTACATTTATAAATGAATAAATTCAACACAAAATAAGTGTGTTATTTTTGCTATGTTCATTACCTGCTTATAGCTTCTGTAGCGGAGATGACATACAGTAGGCATGGTGAAGTTAAAATTTAATGAAAACATTTTTATTAACATTTTCTAAATTTAATTTGTTTATGTTGAATTTACGTTTATTTATGTTGGTCTAAAATATTAGTTTGTTAGTTAAATACAGAAATTACAAACATAAAGTATTTAAACTTAATTTTGGAGAATCTGTGCTTTAGCTATTTTTATTTTATTTTTGTTTCTCTAAACGGTATTAAAAAGTCTTACACTTATTTTCCCCATACCTACAGATACCCTAACTTAAAAAAAGTCTTTTGAATGGTATTGATCTTGACCAAGGGTGTCCAGTCTTATCCAAAAAAGGCCAGTGTGGCTGCAGATTTTCATTTGCATCAATCTGCAGCCCACCTGGATCTACTTGTTCAATCAGTTTGTCTAAGTCTTGCACAAGCTTCTGCTTGATTGGAATGATAACATACAGCCTCACTTGTCCTGAATAAAATAGGACATCCATGACCTAGACTTATTTATTTTAGAAAAAATATATATTTGGTAAGACTTTTACATTAAATTAAGGCATTTAACCTTCATGAATGTCATTCATTTACAGAACATGGCTTTTTGTAGAACTATTAATTTAAAAAACTTGTTTTAAATGGGTTTTGATGCCATAGAATAACCATAATTAGGACTGTAATGAACCATGTTTGTTGTCATGACGTGCATGTGAGGGTTTTTTACATTTCAATTACAGTCATTTTTGAGTTTTGGAAAATGTATTTTCTGCAATAAATGTTGCAATATAGGAAAGCAAATAGGTTAATTTTTACTGTGGTTGTTGCATCACCCACAGAACCACTTGAAGCATCTATATACTGTATAATTCAAATGTCCAAAAATAAATGTTTGACACCTATATTTTTTAACGACAGTATCTTGGCATAGCATTAATTGTGAAAGATAACAAGCTCAGTGAAGAACTGAAGAACACATTTTATTTTTATTTTAGCTCAAGATAATAAGCACCTGTGCAAGACGTAACGTCATCCGCTGATTACAGAGCTAGCCTGCCACTTCAGGGTGGGATAGCAACAAGTCATGCATAGAGAAACCTGGAAACTCATACGTGCACCGAGAAACATCTGCTTGACAAAATGACAAAAAGCACAGTAAAAGTAGGCTAATCCCCTATGTGCCTGTAAAAGATACCAATAACACTTTCAAGGCAAATCACTGCTACAAAAACAAAAACAAGCACCACAGGATAATTGTCAAGACCTGTCAGGACAAGAGTAGTGTCACATTATCCATTCATGAAGGCCCATCCACATTCATCAAACTCTCTGAACAGTGTTCTCATTCATGTAGTTGGAAAAAAAAAAAACTTCTTTTTCCCGGTAATGAACTCCACCTTTGCTGCACCTGACAGCTGTGCTCACTGCCAAGAAGCTACAACCTGTTTGAAGTGCTGAACATCTTTTCCTTTCATGTTAAAGCAACTGTTTCTCCGGGGGCAAAGCCTCAGACACAGGAGTCTTTATTTATAGATGAGCTTTGTGGAAAAATCATTAAATCTTTGGCTTGAAAATAATTCTTGTAAAATAAAAAGGATATTTCTTTTTGGTAGGCAGAAGAGTAACATATTGTTTTTTTTTACGATCTTAAGGGTTTTAACTTAAATTTACACTAGTCATGTTAAAAGCTATAGACAGTCTAAAGCCAGATGTACCCACATTTCCATTAACTAGTTACAAAATAAGTTTTGTTTTTCCAACCACTAGAGTAAGCTTTCAGTTATGTAGGCTACTGTGATTACAAGCAGAATTGAAAAAACAAACCCGAAAATGAATAGATTCAACTCCTCCTTAATTTAACACTTTTTTTATGTCCATACACTTTGTCTCCAACAAAGTCCACCATTGATCTGGGAGTGCAAACACACTAGACAGTTCTGGGAACGGGGGAGAGCAGTGTAGAGCCATTTATCAGACAAGCTTTGCATCCAGCATTTTAAAATGTCTAAAGCAACCTTAGAAAAGCTGTATGTTATGTTCGGATCATCTGTACGGTCAGTCTTTTCCAGTCACCGACCATCTGTTAAAAACTGATAAGAGAACTGAAATTGCTTTTTTCTAAACTGGACACTGGACACTTGTGCAGAATATAGAGTGGTGGAGAAATGCTGGGTGAAATGTTGGGAGAAATGGATGTAAGCCTCACAATTGGTTGTATGACAAGCAAAAGAATGAGTACTGGATGGCTTGATTCAACCTTTTCCATTCTTCTTTTTTTGCATTTTGACTTCAGCTGTATTCTAACATTTTCATCTTTTCATAGCATAAAAAATGATATTTCAATATTTGTGTGTGTTTAAGAACTTTGGGGAGGTTTTTCAGTCAGGTTTTAAAAAGCAAGAACTTGGCTAGATGGCTTGGCTAGATTCTTCCAATAGTTCAAGTCTAAAACATCCACTAAATGAATACATTCACAATAAAATTCACCTCCTTCTAATCATGTATGTGAAATAATATCACCTTTTCACCTCTTCAGAGCTGCAAACCTTCAACAAAACCTTTAACAATATCTTTAACTTCTGGATGTTCACTGAAAACCTTCATACATTTTATGTATGTATCTAGTCCTGCTACTTTAATGCCGAGGACTGTAAATCTGCTGTGAACTAAAGAGCACAGTGCTTTGACCTTGAGGCGATGGCATGTTACATGTATGTTGACTTCTCCTCTGAACTTCAGTACAGTACCGCATGTAAGGAAGGATGTGGGGCGCAGTGTTCTCTCCTTTTCATGGAGCCGCCCGTCACCTAGCACCTGTTCATCTGTGCTGAGTGACTGTGCAGATGGCTGTGGCGATTACAGCCGGCACAGCCAAACCTCTTTCTCATCTGGGCCATGTCCTCCTGCCCACCGGCCTCTAGCCCAGCCTACCTGCAGGCATCAAACAGGTGTTAAAAAGCTTCAATTACTCCCAGATTTACCCAGAAAAAAAAACTTTTCTGATAACTTTTGGATCTTTAAAAAGGATATATGTATATATATTTTTGGTTTTGAACAGAGTAGTCCTCGATGGCCTGGTTCTTGTCGGCTCGGTAGCGTGACGACAAGCAGATTGGACGCTAAACTCCATCTTCATCATCACCTGTCAGCACACCTAATAAGTTAATTCCTCGGCTCACTAAACTGAGCGCTGTGGACTGAGGAAAGGGATATTGGAAAGGGGCCGCAGGTTTTTTTTTTTCCCCATCCGCTTCAGACGGGCCAACTTCAAAGGGCCCCTCTCTCCCATACTTCTAATCTGATTTGTTTCCTACTTATGAGGGTAGGCCACAGGGCTACGCAGTGAAGATTCCGCAGTGCAGAGGCGGAGGCAGCTTTTAATAAGGAACGAGAGACATGCTGCATGTGCTTCTGTCAGAGCTGCCAGCATCAATCCTGATAGCAGATGATTCTGGGCCAAATACGCCCTAGTTAAGGCCTTTATGGGTCAGTTTTGTTGGCCATAAATGGCCTATGTGTAGTAGCTACTTAAGGCTTAAAGCATTTGAACTCTGGGCCACATGTGCAACCTACCATGTGAAATGTTTGAACAGCATTTCTACCACAATGACTCTGCAGAAATATTTTAATCTCAATAGGCTTAAGAAATTACATATTAAATAAACAGATAAGTAAATGTATTTGTTGCCCAGGTCTTGATACTTCTAGAACCAGGCATTGAACCTGCCATATGTGGATAGCCAGGGTGAAGCTTAGCCCCTGGAGGCAGCATAGAGAGAAATTAATAAAAAAACAAAAAGTCAACATCTGAGAGTGTGTAAATCATAATGCATTCTTTTTAAGGCAAATGGAATTCTATTTTGGGTCAGATCTGGCTATAGTTGTGTTCTGGCATCTATATTTGGATGAAGTCACTGCTGTCATTGAATAATAGTTGCAAATATAATTCTGTGACAAGTGACAGCAACTGTCTGATCCATGCTCCACTCATAAATCAAATATCCCATTTATCCCAATAGTACACTTTAGTTATAGCTATAACAACATCTGCCACTGAGGTCAGTTTGGCTGATTAGCTCATTTGACCAAAGCATCCTGTTATCAATGCTAAGGTCCTTGTATTTAGTTTTGTACATAGTTTTGATTTCTAGATTTGCTAAACTGTCAATATTGGGCCCTTGAGCAAGGCCCTTAGTGAAGGCTGCCCTCTGGTCCAGGCATGTGTGCTCACTGTATCACTCTGTTTGTTCGTTTCTTTCTATAATAGATTGTTGTAGATAACAAAAGACATCACAGATTTTTGCAATGGGTTTTTTGTCAATGGTCTGAACAAACCTGGCAATACTTGGTGGATTTATAAGTCAGTTGGAACCTTTAATGGATCAACATTTACAAGAATGCCTGAAGAGTTATTGCCTATTGATTTTTTTATGGTAAAAAAAACAGCAAAGAGATTCTTCACCTTAAAGATGAAGTAACGTTCAGGGATCACGTGCAAAACATAATGCTCATTAAGGTTTTATACGTGTTCTCCTCTCTATTGAGGATTCCCATTGCACCCTAAACCTCCCTGCCCCCCCCCCAAAAGAACATGGCATGGTAGAATTCCTCAGCTGGAGCATATAAACATTGAGACAGAACCCACAATTCCAAAAGCACTGGGGAAAGCCTTTCATCTTATGATGGATGAGGTATGGCGAGCTGAGCTGTGTACACAACGTCCAGCCTCTAATCTCGGACCGACACCTCAAATCCCGTTTCACTACCATCACAATTTGTTAAAAACTTAGTAGGTCACCAACACTTCTGAGTGTTTCTAGCTGGGGTTACAGGAAACATTTACGGAAAGAAATTCACTTGAGGCCCATAATAGTCAGTGGGCTGAAATACCGTATTACTAGCAGGTCTACATACATCAAATGATGTATCTACCAAATGATGTATCTACCAGGTCATTGAATTGCCCCACATCTGTCCAGTGTCAAAAAGAAAAGTGAGTTACAGTTAGCCATAAATTATCCTAGAATAATAGACAGAAAATGATATGTTGGCAATGATATGTTGCCATTTTGGAGTGGTGTTTGGCTGCAGAAATAATACTAAACATATAATGATTAAAGTTTACATTAAGAAGCCCATTATGATGTCTAAATATCTACTATTTTCCTTACTACTTACTTAGAGATTATTAAAGCAATAATTTAAGAAATAATAACACATTCCCACATTTACTGTACTTGTTTTAAAGGGGCACTAAACCCTCTGGTGTTTGCTGACCCCACACTCAGCTCAAATTTGAAAAAGGCTAAAAAAAAATGGGAGGGGTAGTCTGGGTGATGTATGGGTTTAGAGACAGGCCAGGAGGGAGAGCTGATTGGCTGAGCTGCAGCAGCAGCAGTGTTCCTCCGATTGGACGTCAACAAGGTATAAATGATAGACTGATCCGCATATTGTGATGTGTCTGCTTAACCAAAGTACACAGACACATAATCCACGCCTATAGCACAGTTGAACCTGAAAGGGCGCCGCAGAGGCAAAATTAAGCACAATAAAAGTGTTTTTTTTAAAGGTTAGGAAATGTTTTAAGGTTTAAAAATTTTAAACAGGACTGGTATGTTCCATTACTTCAACGGAACACATTTCAACTATTAATGGAAAAAATAGGGCTCTTTAAGTGATTTAATCTACTAAAAGTGTGTATTGGCAAAAGAAACAAAGCAAAAATATCTGCCAGTGGGAAAAGGTTAAATGATTTAAAATGAAGAAAATTGGTTGGAATAAGTATATAATATAAATATTATTGTAAAATTCTGCGAGATGTCAGATATTTAAACTAGCTAAGATTTCTTTTTTTGCAGTAATAAGAGCTGCACTACTTTTTCCTCATCATGGAGAATAGCCATTTATTGAAGGATCATGTGTAGTGTAGTACCCAGCCAGTTTGCTCATGTGGTACTCACATGGGTGAAACGTAGGCTTGGTACAGTAGGTTCCAGGTGGGCATGAGGTTTAAGTGGGTTGTACAGGGCTTCCCAAATACGCCCCATTGTTACAGCCCACCTTAATCTCACGTGGATCCCATCTAGAGCTCACGTGCAGTACAGTGTAGAACCCAGATGTGGCTCATGTTTAACCCCTCTTAGTCCCATCACTGACCCTGATGGGGCCTATTAACACGGAATCCATGAACAAAACTTTCTGGGACCCAGCTGAGCTTTTTTTCCTTTATCTAGGGACTAGGCTTAATCCCTGCTGAGCGGGAAACCAGTCCTCATGTTTTCTAAGAAAGAATCAGGATGAAACTTCAACCTACTCAACATGCTCTTCAGCACAGTCTAAATGTTTATCTCATGTTGTAAATACATCAGTTCTAGGTAGTCAAGTTGCATCAAATAATTATTTACACAAGAAACAAAACAGGACATGTTGATCCAGTTCTGCATTTGATATAACTGTCAAAGTTTGACAAAGTATCCAGACAGTTGTTTTGAATGTTCTGTTTTGTAACTCCCCCAAAAAACGATCCACCTTTTTTCCGTATCCCTGCCCACACCCCACATCTGGCTCCTCATTCCACTCCAATAGAGTCATGTTTTGGGAAAGTGATGTGCTATAAATTGACTGCAGGAAAAAAAAAACGTTTTTCTCTCAGGAGAATTCAATAGATTTACATCCTGTTTGTACTGATTTGATAAGAACAAGATAATATTGTTCTGAAAGTGATATTGCTCCATTACCACACAAAATGGATATCATTTAGTTTTTTTGTTTGTGTGATTTTCTTTTACACAACCACAGCCAGACAAATCACATCCACATGAGCGATCATGTGTTCAGAACTAAGAAATGTAATGCCAACAACTGTGTTGAATTTTGTTAGGTTTTGGTCCCTGCAAAACATTGTGCCTTCTCATTTGAGTGGGGAAAGGAGGGAGGAAGTGAAGAGGAAGGGAGGGGGGCTTTCCCGACCCCTTCTTTCTTCCCTTCCGCTCGTGTGGGTCACTGGGGATCTTGAACACAGAAAGAGCGATAACATCTTACAAGCATCTGCATTCATCAGGGTCAGGAAACAGTAGCCTAAGACTACTAATCACTGACTTTCTTGTATCCTCTTCACTGTGTGAGTGTGTGTGTTACACTATACTGCCATGCCTGAATGGTATCAGTACATGATAACTTTAGGAAGAAACACCTGATAAAGTTCTACAGGAGGGCTGTCTGAAGTGAATAATGATAAATAAATGAATGAATAATTTTCTACCACACTTAATGTCTTAAAGCAGATTTGAATAGTGTTCCCCAATTCAAATTAAGTTTTTAATGGTCAGTACCAGCTGATACAATCCAATCACAATGTTAGCGTTAGTGTAAAAAATGCAGTCACACAGATTAGACAAGATGTGCTGATGTTTAATATAAAAAAATGAAATTTCTTTATTTAATCTGGACTTATTTTTCTTTAATATTTTATAATTTCATAGACTGTTTAATATCTTATAATTCAGTTTGAGTAACCTACCTGACCAGGTAGAAACAGGTACAGGTAATGGAAACGCTGGTGAAAACTGTATTTACATAAAAGTTTACACTATAGTTTATCATATAGTTTACACTTAACCTAAACTCTTTAATTTACCTTCTGAGATCTCTCCTCAGTTCTGCCAGGTAGGCAATAATGTCTGGCAATGCCTTGAGGGCAACAAATGGTGCTCTGAACACTGTGGTTAAAACAATAAGACTCTGAACTGGATTGGAAATAAATAATCCAGTATCTGATCTATATACATATGCCTGGTTTGGTCCCAAGTCTTCCAACAGTTCTTTGAGGGAAGCCATAGAAGATACTGCAGGAATTGTGCATGTGATAAACCTTTTAAGTGTTCAAAAATATCTTGATATCTCTTGATGTAAACATTCTTTACAAGTTTAATGGTTCTTTGATGTTTTATGATTTTTTTAAAGACATATTTACTGAATTGTCACAGATGGTTGTTACACATCATTACAGAAGTGCTGATATTATTTTTTTTAGCATCAGACATATCATGGTATAGATGACTAAAGTTCATTATCATAAGAGTGTAAGCGTGACCTCCCAAGGATCTCACACTCCGTCAAAGGAAACGAGTGATGTCAACTCCTAGCATTTTTGCTCGGTGTTATGACTTTGTCTTCTATTGTTTAGCCCCAGTGTTTCCATTAACGCTGGGTCTGGGACTGGACTGGACGTAAGTGGCGCGGAAAAGCTTTCTGGGGGAAAAAGAGCCTCGACCTGAGCTCACATCCTGCTTTTGTTGGGACACTTTTCGGAATGTTGATCATTGTATAAATATTTGCTCAAAATTTCCTTTTCATATTTCGCAAAAAAACGCAGTGCACACATCTGCAGCTTTCAAGCCATGGTGGTAAGATGAATCAACAAACAAACAATAGCGGCCGGTGCTTTGTACTTCGACCAGTGTGGTCGTGGCTACATGGTTTACCTCAACCTCCCCCTGCTGTCACATTGCAACTCTCAATATTGCATCTTTTTGTTTTGTTTTTTGGTAAAAAAAAAAACCCACCATATGTTGTACCCACCATAACCACTGTACCATAACAGGGAGCAAATAAGACCACTCTTCTGACAAGCAAAACACCTGGAGTCTTGAAATAGTCGTGAAAATGTTAGTAATGGCGGTTGTGCTGTGATGGATGGCTCCATTGTGGAAATCCATAGAGGCCTTAGGGAGAGTTAGAGGAACTTGAGATCTTTAGCTGCAGCTCAAAAAGCAAATACATGTGTTGCTGCTGTTCTTTGTAATAGAGAAAATAGATGCAATCTAAGTGTAAAATGAAGGGAACTTGGAGCTAAATACACTTATACGCTCTTTATTTGGTTTTATTTGTTAACTCAGTTAACAAATTAATTAGTTAATTAGTACACTCTTTATCAGTAGAACGAAATCCAAATTAAAAGCCACTATTCTGCTTTTTTTTTTTTATTAAAAGACTAACTGAATCCCTCAGAATCCCAAAATAACATTTTAATACGAGTATATAAAGTATACACCTTCAGTAAACATTATCTTAATCAAGTTTGTGTGTAAGTAAATATAGAGTTCAAGCTAAGCACATGTCCTTATGTAACTATGTTAATGTTAATGAAAAATAATAAAAATATATGCGTGATATGTGACCTCTCGGGTTGCTGGATTCCTGGCCAGCATCTGCGTATTTTAAAGAGCAGTAAAATGTAGCAGGGAATGTCCATATGGATTTTATAATGATTCTAATAGAGCAAATCACCTGCTCCAAATGTGCTTCTAAAGCCATAAAAAGTCCAATTAAACATTCCATTCTGAACGTAAAAATACCTTTTATACAATGCTGCTGGGTGGGGGTCATCACTGGCATCCTCAGTCAGAGAGGTCCACTTTGTTTACTGTTGATTACCGTGTTTTTCGCTCTATAAGGCGCACTTAAAATTCTATATAATTTTCCTTAAATATGAATATGAATTCTATTGGTCAGGTTGTAAGAAGCAGTAAAGCCACTCTGCTGAAGTGCAGTTTCAGTGAAGTTTCTCCAGCACTGAGGCTAAGTGTAGCAGCATTAGCATTAGCTGCTAACTGCAGAGCTAGCTCTTTCACCATTCAGAGGTGAGTACATCGGACTGTAGTCTGCATGTTTACTGTGTTAAAAGAAGCTATGTGGGACAAACCGATAGCTGATATCACCATTGGCTTACCAGAACACTCAGGTTTCCTCAGTGTAGCGCTATCGGGTGGCATTTACTGCAGCTAGCGCTGCTGCTAACTGCACTGCTGCTAACTGCGCTAAAATACTGGATGTCTTAGCTTGCTGTAAATAAATGGAAGTGCTTTACTCACCCAAATAAACAGTTTTAAGGAGAAAAATCTGTGTAGAACATCCAGCGCTCGTTTGACTTTACAGTTAAAGTTTTGTTTACTTAGGCAACCCCAGAGGCAAGAATTGCTAACATTAGAAGGGAAACATGCGCCTTATAATACAGTGCACCTTAAACTCTGTAAAATAAGGTTAATTTATTTTTTGGACGAATTGATCATTTTTTTATTTTGACTCATCCACTGCTTTTATTTTCTCCATGTATGAAATTTTGTATATAGTATATTACTTGCCAAGCAAACACACAGTTGTCACAACAGTCTCTACATTGCTGCAGTGTTTTTTAAAGGTTGCACTGTTAACATTGTATTAACATTGCTGTCCTAATGTTGTCATAGTCTTGTCACTGGGTAACATTGCCTCTTAGTAGTACCAAAGAGATGTACCATATTGTATCATACACAATATTTCATGACACAGTGTGTTAAATTATTATTTATTTTGTTAAATCTTTGAATATATATTTGTTATTTTATTTTATACAAAATTAGACTCTTGGCTAGTTACTGTGTTTTACAAAATAGACCAAAGTTTACAGATTTTGCTGAATGTTTGAAACGTGTGTCTAAATTTCCCCAGATCTGATTTATAAACCATCATAACAGAGACAATGTTGAGAGCACCAAAATAAAAAGTTGATTCATCATTGTCATAATATAACTTGCTGGTACTACTTGGATATGATGAATAATACAATTGTATTGTTTTCCCGTCCAGGTGAATCAGGCTCAGTCTAATCCACTGGGCTCAGGACTGGGTTATCTGGAACACATCTGCCAGCTTATAGAGAAGATCGGCCAGCTACAGGAGCACAACCTCAAACTGCAGAAACAGATATGCAGCCTGCAAAAGGACAGCAAGATGATGAAGACTAAAGAGGTAGCTTCTTCACTAGTGCAAATTACCTTATTTAACTAATGTTTCAATTATAAAAAAAGAAACTTCTCTGAAACATTTTTGATGATCCTTAACACCCCAAAAATCTTCATTAATGGTACTAGAATAACTACAGCAATGTGGTGTTTAGATGATTTCTCTTATTTAAAAACATAGTATATGTTAATAACATGGTATATTTACCATGCTCACTGTTAGTAAACTCTTTTCTTTTGGAACACAAGGACAGTTTTGCCCTTGGTAAACCTAATTGGGATGTTACTGGTGTTCTTCTGAAGAGGCCACTGGCCTTTAAACTTTGCTTTGTTGTGGTTCTCCATATGGCGCATGGCTAGATCTATATCTTTGGCTGAGAGATTGTTTGCCCATGCTGCCTTGGTGTAAATCCAGCTGTTTTAAATGGGCTTCAGGAGCAGGCTGTCGTGTCAGATGAAAGTGTATTTAACAAATAGAACAGCTGGGTCCAACCCACACACACATGGGCCACACATTTCAGAACATCTCCCTACGCATAGTCCCTACGCTCCAAACTGAGCTATTTGGACTTGATTCATGTTAATGCAGGCCATATAGCGTTAACAAAACATACTAGGTCATATGAGATAATTCTCACATGACCTCATCTACAGTATATATAATATTCTTCTACATTTGTTGAAAACTCTTTAGAGTTGATGATGTGCAGCTTCGCGAGAGTCACGCTCTACATACTTTATGATTAAATGCTGAAAAGGTTCATATGTGTAAAGTTAGAAAGACGAATGTTGCCTGGACTGGCTGTAAAGTATGATTATTATTTCAATATGTTTTTCATATTGAGTATTGAGTAAAGGTGCGAAATGTACAAAAGAAAAGAGAACATTTCTATTTTCAGAGCTGTTTTCATAGCTGTGTTTTGCTTGTTTTAATGCCACCCATTACTCTTAACTCCACTGTGTACTGGAGTACCAGGACACTGTCTAAGAACGGCAAGTACTTCCTGTGTGCTACAAACTTGCCTAAAAAAAACGCTCCCTATTTTCTTAGCCGAATTATATGTGTGGAATGCGGCCTTCCTCCTTGCTCATCTTTCACCCACCTTTGTCCCACTTTAGCCCTTTGGCCTATAACTAAAGGCCCATGCCAGCACATTGTGTGGATGTCTCCCTGCCCTTTACAGACTGTGGTCACTTGTGAGAGCATTTTTGTTCATGCTTTTTCAAAACGCCTGTTCCAAACTGGCTCTGTCAGGTCGCTCCCCGGCTCCGGAAAAGCCTTCCACGACACAGTCAGTGAGCTCAGCGGGGACCCACACTTCAAAGTCAAGAAAGAAAGAGAGAGGGAACGAGTGAGGAAAAGGAGAGGACTAGGACAGAAATCTCGAGAATGAGAATGCTCCGATTTCAAAGTTCCGTAGCTAATTTCTTTCTGGTGAAGGTCATCTTTAAACATTTCCACTGTCTTACTGTGTCCATTATACTTTGTAAGTGAGGTTATATAACAGAGCCATTGTATCTTACCATTATAAATCCCACACTCTAAAAAGTGATTTTTTGTTTTAGTCAGGAGGACTAATATTATCAAGTTGAGTAAAACTCAAAATTAGTTCAGGAAACTTCAACCTGAAATCTTAAAAATGCTTGTTGAGCCAATGAAACAAATGTGATTTCAACCAACTTTTAGTGTATTAATAAATGCTCTTTCCACAGTGTTGGTTCACACAGCTTCCCATAAGGCTCCTGGCACCATATATTTGCATATTGCGTGTGGCCTTCCCCTTATTTACCATCTTTGTGTTGTCTGTTGCCCAAAGCTACCCTAGCCTAGGCAGGCATTACTGTGATATACGTGTTGATTGACAGGCCTCAGTGTTGTAGGCTGTAACAGCAAGTCACCTTTATTCTGCATTCTGTATATTGTCACAGTTTGTTAGCTTAGAGCAGTGAAGATTACACTTATACTGCTCCAGTATTATTTTGACAATATTTGCCTTTCTATTAAAAATATAGAATTAAAAAAATATATGTTAAGAATAGCTATATATACATATGCTAAAAAAACAAAATTTTAGTTATGTACTGTAGGAGATCATTGCCTAAAAAAGTGACTGAACTACAAGCCTAAAAAAGGACAATATAACTTATTTTGATTTAATATATGTATTTATTTATGAGGAATGCATGTATTTACTTAAACACTTTAAAATGAATTTTCAAACTTTAATAAACATGAAAATAGTGCAGCCTGGCAATGGTATCAAATTCCTGAGCACAACAATGCTTTCATAGGTGGCCACAAGTCAGCAGACCACACTGCCTGGCCTCTCTGGGACAGCAATTCCCCCCGCTGCGTATGTTCTGGATGAAAAGGCATCGGGCTGCAACACGCCATCACACACATCAAAAGGCTGGAGAGCTCTGCTGAAACGTGTCCCAGTCTGTGTAATAATAGGCCCAGCTGACACTCCAGTCTCCTCCCTGCCGCTTCCACCCTCCCTCCCCAGCACCTGCACGACAGGCTTTCATTTGTACTCATCAAAGTCCTTCACAACTCACACAATAAGCATTTACCACCTATGTGGTCTCGTCTCTTTTAGTCGTAATACTCCACTATTTTTCTCTGCTTTAGCTATTACCCATGACTAATCCCATGAAAACAGAGAATCCATCCATTAAAAAGAGCGCTTTGGGCACTTTGCCTATTGGAGTTCAATTTAAAATACACATTCACAATCAGCAGTTCAGTTTGCTCTTAATATCATTAGAATGAAAGAAGAATTACTGTCGGGCCCATAATCCATTTTTTTTTTCTGTTTGTGTGAGTTTATGTATGAAAAACATGATATTTTTTTACGTAAACAATTTATAAAAAATCCAGTCACACTACTTATTTTATTGTTTTTTATAATAATATAATTATATCCTCTGTTTATCTATCTATTTCATAGAATTATTGTATTAAAGTTGTTTTTGATAACGTGCTGGTAAAGATAGCAAATTATGAGAATTTAAGCTTTTCAGCCATTTGTCACTTTAAATTGGATAAAATTATTGAGATGTCAATTAACAAATCCATTAAACAACCCTATTATTTTGCTTAAGGAAAAACACACTTTTTCCCTTTATGATGGGCTTACAAAAGAAAATATATTATATATATATATATATATATATATATATATATATATATATATATATATATATATTTTTTTTTTTTTTTATTGTCTGGGTCCTCCCAATGTGCAATTTGTTGTTAGCATGCTGTAGAGATTGTAGCTTGGTTAGCTAGCTTTCAGCCATATCCCCACCTGCTTTCTGTGGCTTGGAGTCATACTGGTAAAAATACAAGCTGCCTTTTCTTCAGATGTGTGTTTAACTCATTTAGTTTGAGGAAGTCCAGTTCCTTTTTTTTAAGGTATCAAATAATGAGTAAAACAGATGGTAAAGGCTAGAATTAGCTAGTGTAAGCTTTTAGCCTAGCATGGCTTTCCATTCTGTGGAAAAAATGACAAAGAAAAATCCACAGTTACAAGCTCTGGTTTATGTAGCAACCTATATTTCCATAGATATTGGCATCTGATAATTAAGCATTTTTATTTAGTACCAACAACACACTTATGGTCTCCTGTCCAATCTCGTTTTACTGTTTAAGGGCTTTTGTTAATGAGCTGGGTCTATGGCAATTTTAGGGACAACAATATATAGGCTTGATACTGTTACAAATATAGCCAAGAGAATTTGGAATTTGCCTCTTTTTCCAGTGATGTGATGCCAATTGCTAATTGCTAATGCCAGATTTACTCATTGTATGTCTATTCCATGTACAAAACTCTTATTAAAAACACTCTCAAATAAGGTTTGACCGTGTAGCACTCATTAAGAACAGATTGATCTCTATTCTGACTGACTGTCTTCAAAAATGTATCTGAAGTTTCATTTTAATAAGCTGTCTAAACTGATAGTTTTAATGGGTGGACAATGTAAAGATCATTTAGAGCATCTTTTTGTTGCTTAATTTCCATTTGTAAATGATTCACAGTACATTATTCAGTTTTCCATCAGACACAACTAAAGTACTTTAGAACAAGCTCTTAAAATCAGTGAAAAGCCCTTAAGGGGTGGTATCTGGGTGCATTTTGTTGGCTTTCATTTAAAAGTGTGGCTCTATTGATGGTGAATCCATTAAAACACAGGAGGATGAACAGACTTCAACTGATTGTTTAGTCACAGTATATTTCACAATGATGCATAATGGATAATGATTGATGCATGGATGAGGAAAGGATGGATGAGGATGGAGTATGGTTTGAAAAAAATGGATGTATGAAAGGAAGAAGGTATTAAATAGATGGTTTATCTACAAATACAAAATACAATACAAACAGTGCAACAAAGGAACTACAAACCAAGTCAGCAAAAAAAATGAATCAAATGGACAAATGAACATAAATTGATAAAGTAATACATCAAAAACTTACACAAACACACATCCAAGTGATGCACAGTCCTCAATCCAAGAAGGTATAGATCCTCAAACCATGCCAAACAGAGAAAAGAAAAAAATGGCTGACATTGACCTTATAAACTGCCCCACCTTATCCAGCTGCAAAGAATTATGGTCTTTGTAGTATTTACCTGATTCCAGTGCCTGAGCCACAGAAACCTGTATGGAAACCAGAATCAGAAATTCCTCAATTACAACTATAGAGTGTATGAAACCTGGCTTTCACATCTTGCTCTGGCGAAGTGAAAAAGAAGAAGAATAGTGTTTGTTTACATAGATAGTCATTTGGATGACATACCACATCAAAGCAGTAAGATAGTAACAGGATCAAGAAGATAATAACAGGAAAATGATGTGGCTGATAGCACATTTGTTATGGGTACTCAAATGGTGATGTGTGATACCAATAAGATAAAAAGCCTGAAAAAGAAAGTGAAATACAGTTTGTTATTTCTACATCAAATGATAGTGAACACAGTTTTCACTTTTCCTTTCTCCTAACCAACGTGACCAACATTATTTATCACTCTTCTTAATGATGAAGACTTAATTAAAATTTAATTAATAGGATGTTTACTGTCCTGGTTACATAAGCACACTCATCGTCTCACTTCATGATTTTTCTATAGTGTCAAACCAAGCAACATTTTAATCATAACAGCCTTGAATAAAGTATGATAAAAGTCAGAGCACTCAAGCCAATTTGACATGAAATACAATAATAGAATAAAAAAGAAAAGAAAGTACGGAAATATTTGGCTTCCTTTGTTGCCAGACGATGCAACAATACGCGGCAAGTGCATGATGGCTGAGACTATTTTTCCCCTCGCAAAAATATGAAACAGATGGCTCTTCTCGGAGCCAAGTATGTACTATTATACGACTTTTTGACCCATGGGTGTGAACCACAACAAATCTATTTGGATTTGATAAGCTGAAGTATTCTTACGCACTTTCTCTTCCCCCTGTGCTTCAGCAACAAATCACTGGCATGACAGAATCGCATCATCTTATCTTTATCTTCAGCAATTGAGAACATACACTGGAGACTGCTCTATTTAGAAATTGGTTAAAATTGGTTAAAAATGTTTTAAAAAGTATTAAAAATTTGCTCTAAAATTAGAACAGTTAGAATACGAACTACAGTATGTAACTCTACTGAATTTCTCTGTGTTTCAGGACTTCTTCGTACAGCACTGTCACTGTGGAGCAGCTGGTCTGGCCTTTCAGGAGCTGAAGAGGTATTCTCGCAGTGATTACCACAGCCTAGCAGCATCCAACGGCACGCTGTCTGACCTCAGCACCATCCCAGAGGGCACACGCATCCCCCACCGGTCAGGTGGCAGAGGTCAGTCTGAAAGCACAGCATGCCTGGGTCCTAGGAATAGTTTTGGATCTACAAATAAAAAGGGAGTTTTTAAATAATGACTGTAAAATAGAGCTGGGTGATATGGTAAAAATGTTGTATCATGTTATTCAAAGAAAGGGATTGGAGATAGAAAGAATGCATTAGTAGTCACAAATCCTTAAAAAACTATGTATAGTGATTATTTACTCAAAATATACAGTATTTCATTAAATTAAACTGGACTAATTATGTTCGTTGTAATTAAATGTAGAGTAAGGTCAGAGAGTTTGTTTAGTTTGTTAAGTGTTCTAAACATTACAATTAACGTTCTTGGAACTTTCAATCTGTCAGGTTTTCTAGATGTTCTTAAAATGTGTTTAATGTGTAAATCATTTTATTTTTAGTTTTGGGAATGTTACTTTTAACATTTTTATGATATTGGTACTTGTTTAGCTGTTATGTGACAAATGTTCTAATAAATTGTGAAGCAAACCCTTATTATATCATACCTTTTTAATATATCCAACCTTTTTCTCCTAGACCATTAATATCACAATCAGAATGGACAAATTAACATAAATGGATAAAGTAATAGATCAAAAACTTACACAAACACACATCCAAGGGAAGCACAGTCCTCAATCCAAAAAGGTACAAATCCTCAGATCATGCCAAACAGAGAAAAGTAAAAATGTGTGTGGAACCTTTTTTAAAACATTCCTAAACAATCTTAACGTTTTCTATTAGCAGGGTCGTCGATATGATAAGAACTTTTACTATGATATGATAAAATATCTTTATATTCCTGACTTCTAGTGGAAATCCTTTCTTTATTTCCTCTGAACTGAAGAAGTGGTCAACTTTTGGGCTAAAATGAGCACCTTTAGGGAACAGTTGTGTAATTCTAACCAACAATTCCAAGAATGCCAGCATTGCTTATGGTCTTTGTTTTTGTTCCGAGGAACATCAACATTTGTTGAACTGTTCCTGAAAGCAGGTTGATTAGCACTCCTGAGGCCACCATGTGGCCTTCATTAAGAAAGGGCTAACCACATAAAGCCTATTTAAGAGAATGTTTATGTACTTTCACTTTAAAACTATGCGATGCCTGAGTTTAATGATTCTCGTGTTACACACTTCTTGACCAGAGAGGACTCCAGGTGCACACACTCCCCAAAACTTCACCTTTCCAGGGTCTTACAGTGAAAGTTATACTGTCCAAAAACAGTAATTTCCCAAATGTTTTTTCTTGCTTGTTTTCCGAAGCATCTCATATTCCCCTCGCGTGGGTGGGTGACAGAAGTGTGTTGTTCCCGGGGGGAGAATGGGAAATGATTACTTTGCGGAATGGGGAATTTCTGGCATTTCGCCTATAGAAGGAGAATACACAGTATGCACTGTACTCCACCCCATGAGTCCTGGGTTCATTTTCTTCTTCTTCCCTGAGTGGGAAATGAAAGTTAGTGAGGGCACGTGTTAGTGTGCATGTGCACTTTAGGCGAAGTCTCACAGGACTGCTGATTCACTTCAACATCTGTCATAATAGTTCTTTCCTCTCAGAGATAACTCGTCCACTGCGTAACTGTATCCCGTGATAAAGATGCATATCCTGTTTGATTCCCGGACAGATGGTGAGGGGAGCTGCCAGTCAGTTGTGCCCATGTGGAGAAGAGGCTTGAATAGGAGGAGCTACACCGAGGGAGAGACAAGATACTTGAGTGGCAGCGCTGAGGTCCTCCCTGCCTCTCACAGACGAGTGAGTCACAATAAACATCAACTAACCATTATGTATAGAGAAATTTATACCTAATGTAAACCAATTTGACAAGTAGTGACTAAGCTGCATATTTGGGCATATTTTGAGAGTTGGGTGGGTCCACCAAGAATAATAATTATTGGTAACGCTTTCTTTTACAGTACCCTAAGTTCTAGGTATTAACCAGGTAATAGTGAGGTACAAACTCTGAAGTACTAAGTAATTATTTTTGGTAACGAGATGGTAAGTACCAGGAAAGTCTTGCCTAATTACACTGAAATATCTAGGTATTAACCAGGTAATAGTGAGGTACAAACTCGGAAGTACTAAGTAATTATTTTGGGTAACGAGATGGTAAGTACCAGGAAAGTCTTGCCTAATTACACTGAAATATCTAGGTATTAACCAGGTAATAGTGAGGTACAAACTCTGAAGTACTAAGTAATTATTTTTGGTAACAAGATGGTAAGTACCAGGAAAGTCTTGCCTAATTACACTGAAATGTCTAGGTATTAACCAGGTAATAGTGAGGTACAAACTCGGAAGTACTAAGTAATTATTTTGGGTAACAAGATGGTAAGCACCAGGACAGTCTTGCCTAATTACACTGAAATGGAACTAGGTAATAAACAGGTACATGGGTGGTACAAACTCTAAAGTACTAGGTAATTATGTTGGTTAACAAGATGGTAAGAACAAGGACAGTTCAATTTAATTACACTGAAATGTCTCACAGGTTCTAGGTAATAACCAGGTAAGTGTGAGGTACTAACCCCAGTAACATGATGATAAGTACCAATACAGTCTCCTTACACTGAAATATCTCGCAGGTTCTAGGTAATAACCAGGTAAGTGTGAGGTACTAACCCCAGTAACATGATAAGTACCAATACTGTTCATTTTAATCAGTCTCTATTTATTTGATTTAAAAATAAAAGGTCAATACCTGATAACAGAGAAGAAATAGCTTATTTCTCTTTACTGAGTTCTTACCATTTAGTTCAACAAATAACCCTCTGTAGAACATCCTTCTGTAAGTACCATATAAAACACTGTGTAACTAACAGAACTTTCTGCTTAATAAAGGAGTAAATGGACTGTAAAAGAAAGCAGAGCTTATTTTTCTGGTTTTACTCAGTTCTTACCATGTAGTTCAACAAATAACCCTCTGTAGAACATCCTTCTGTAAGTACCATATAAAACACTGTGTAACTAACAGAACTTTCTGCTTAATAAAGGAGTAAAAGGACTGTAAAAGAAAGCAGAGCTTATTTCTCTGGTTTTACTCAGTTCTTACCGTGTAGTTCAACAAATAACCCTCTGTAGAACATCCTACTGTAAGTACCATGTAAAACACTGTGTAACTAACAGAACTTTTTGCTTAATAAAGGAGTAAAAGGACTGTAAAAGAAAGCAGAGCTTATTTCTCTGGTTTTACTCAGTTCTTACCGTGTAGTTCAACAAATAACCCTCTGTAGAACATCCTACTGTAAGTACCATGTAAAACACTGTGTAACTAACAGAACTTTCTGCTTAATAAAGGAGTAAAATGACTGTAAAAGAAAGCAGAGCTTATTTTTCTGGTTTTACTCAGTTCTTACCATGTAGTTCAACAAATAACCCTCTGTAGAACATCCTACTGTAAGTACCATATAAAACACTGTGTAACTAACAGAACTTTCTGCTTAATAAAGGAGTAAAAGGACTGTAAAAGAAAGCAGAGCTTATTTCTCTGGTTTTACTCAGTTCTTACCGTGTAGTTCAACAAATAACCCTCTGTAGAACATCCTACTGTAAGTACCATGTAAAACACTGTGTAACTAACAGAACTTTTTGCTTAATAAAGGAGTAAAAGGACTGTAAAAGAAAGCAGAGCTTATTTCTCTGGTTTTACTCAGTTCTTACCGTGTAGTTCAACAAATAACCCTCTGTAGAACATCCTACTGTAAGTACCATGTAAAACACTGTGTAACTAACAGAACTTTTTGCTTAATAAAGGAGTAAAAGGACTGTAAAAGAAAGCAGAGCTTATTTCTCTGGTTTTACTCAGTTCTTACCGTGTAGTTCAACAAATAACCCTCTGTAGAACATCCTACTGTAAGTACCATGTAAAACACTGTGTAACTAACAGAACTTTCTGCTTAATAAAGGAGTAAAAGGACTGTAAAAGAAAGCAGAGCTTATTTCTCTGGTTTTACTCAGTTCTTACCGTGTAGTTCAACAAATAACCCTCTGTAGAACATCCTACTGTAAGTACCATGTAAAAACACTAACTGTTACACTCCCCAGGCGTGGGTTAGGCTATAACAGTTTGCGACCCCGGGTGAGCAGGGCCTAGATCAGCTGAATACAGGATACAGAGAAGACACAGTGAGACGGTGTTTCCAGTGAGTTCTCAGCTTAATCTCTTTATTTAACAACATACACAAACTAAACCACTTTTACTTTGGTCTCTTTTCTCTTTCTTTTGCAGTTTCAACATACACATTGCATCTCATCTGCATTTTACATACATTCACAGAGAATCCTTTTTTTTTAACTTTTTTTCAGTTAACAAAACTCTGTATATCACAGTACATATTACCTTTACTTTTTAATCAGCAAACCCTCTTAATACTGTTTCTACACAAAAAAAAGAATATATATATATATATATATATATGAATATAAAAATACTACTCTATATTAATACATTTACATATGCATACATATACCAATACTCAAACTTCTTTCATATTAACACACTACATTACCAAAAACACCTTTAACTTTTACTGAGCACACTAACTACATCTTAGTGCTTTTAAATCTCATTTTAAGCAGAGTTTCTAATATTTGTATCTGCATAGAGTGTATAGAATTGACCAAAGTATAAAACTTGAACAAAGTGTATAAAAACATGATTACTTAGAGAAACCTTAAACTGTAGCTTATCTAGCTGTAATAACTCATTATTGTGGTTGGCAGAGGCTCTATATTTACTTTAACAAGGCCAAACTGGCTCTTAAAAAGAGAATAAAATTGACTTGACTTTTAATAAACATGTATTTAACTAACAGCGACTGCTAATGCTAGCGTAAATGTATAGAGAAACAATAGGAATAAAGGCGCGAAATTAGCCCGAGCTACTTTGAGAAACAGCGACACACGGGCACAATTACCGAGCGAAAATAGCTAAAACTAGAGCGCGAACACACGAGAGATAATTACAGGCTTAAACACGGTTATAGAGCGAAGTTAGCGACCGAAAGAGCGAGAGGAATAACAGCGGGGAGCCGGTAAGGAGCGCGGTTAGCGGGGGCAGTGGCTAATGCTAGTGGCAGAGGCAAGAGCGCCGGCCAGGCGCGCGGCTCGCGGGCCGCGGGAGTGAATGCTCCCCGATGCTGAGCGTCCACCAACACACAAGACCATAGCGGCTCATATTACACAGCAAAACCTTTTAACGAACATATACACTCAACTATCCCTCTTATAGTGCTTTTGAAACATTTATACATGCACAGTTCCACATATTTCCCCACCTGGATACAGAGAAGACACGGTGTTCCCAGTTCTCAGCTGAATCTGAGACCCATCTCCTGTTGCTCACCTAAGCCACAGCCTAGCGCCCGCCCCCTGGCACTGCTCCCCCTACAGGACTGGATGTTTCACGTTTCACATACAAAAACCCATTCAGAAACCCAAAAGAATATATATTACATGGTACTTACAGAAAGTTGTGTCACATTTAAGTAGTTATTATTTTATATATATATATATATATATATATATATATTAAAATATATATAATAACTACTTAAATGTGACACAACTTTCTGTAAGTACCATATAAAACACTGTGTAACTAACAGAACTTTCTGCTTAATAAAGGAGTAAAAGGACTGTAAAAGAGAGCAGAGCTTATTTCTCTGGTTTTACTCAGTTCTTACCATGTAGTTCAACAAATAAGCACTTCAAAAAGAACAACATACAACTTCAAAACAAAACAGAACTGTTTACTGTTTATTATTTATCTCTTTTTTGACACAACCAAGCATGCATTACTGAACTTATATATATACAATGAAAGCTGAGGACAGCTTTTATTGGGGTAAGCAGCTTGCGGGCAGGAGCTTGCCTTCGCCCCCTTGACCCTTCCAAGCCACTTCAAATTTTCTATTTCTCTGATCTTACTATGTATAGGTACATGTTTGAGTAAAATGAACACTGTTATTTTATTCTATAAACTACTGACAACATTTCTCCCAAATACTAAATAAAAATATTGTAATTTAGAGCAGAAAATGAGAAATGGTCAAAATAATGAAAAAGATGCTTTAGTGCTTTCAGATCTCAAATAATGCAAACAAAAGCAGTTAATATTAATTTAGAAACAACTATAATAATGTTTTAAGATTTCAGAAATCAATATTTGGTAGTTTTAATAACCCTGATTTTTAAGCAGTTTTAATTTATATATATAAGTTAAATAAATATATATATATATATATATATATATATATATATATATATATATATATATATATATATATATATTTAACATGTAAGACCTTATTCTACAAATTATGTTTAAAAAGGGGGTAAATACACATATTCAACACTTTATTCTTATGGTATACTTTTTCACCCTTAAACCTTGTAACATGCTCTAATGTCTTTAAACATATGGCCAAGTATTCCATTCCTGTGCTGTCTTCCTAGTGAAGAATTCCACTCTATAAACCTTAAATTCATTTTTAGGGATTTCTCAGTCAAATAAATAGAGACTGATTAAAATGAACAGTATTGGTACTTATCATCATGTTACTGGGGTTAGTACCTCACACTTACCTGGTTATTACCTAGAACCTGCGAGATATTTCAGGGTAAGGAGACTGTATTGGTACTTATCATCATGTTACTGGGGTTAGTACCTCACACTTACCTGGTTATTACCTAGAACATGCGAGATATTTCAGGGTAAGGAGACTGTATTGGTACTTATCATCATGTTACTGGGGTTAGTAACTCACACTTACCTGGTTATTAGCTAGAACCTGTGAGGTATATCAGGGTAAGGAGACTATATTGGTACTTATCATCATGTTACTGGGGTTAGTACCTCACACTTACCTGGTTATTACCTAGAACCTGTGAGATATTTCAGTGTAATTAAATTGAACTGTCTGGTTCTTACCATCTTGTTAACCAACATAATTACCTAGTACTTTGGACTTTGTACCACCCATGTACCTGTTTATTACCTAGTTCCATTTCAGTGTAATTAGGCAAGACTTTTCTGGTACTTACCATCTTGTTACCCAAAATAATTACTTAGTACTTCCGAGTTTGTACCTCACTATTACCTGGTTAATACCTAGACATTTCAGTGTAATTAGGCAAGACTTTCCTGGTACTTACCATCTTGTTACCAAAAATAATTACTTAGTACTTCAGAGTTTGTACCTCACTATTACCTGGTTAATACCTAGAACTTAGGGTACTGTAAAAGAAAGCGTTACCTAATTATTATTATTTGGTTTGTTTTGGTAGTGTATGGTGTGGTCCTATGTTTTACAGTGACTAATGGGTGTTACTGGTCCTTAAACAAAGACAAATTATAATCATAGTTGTGGTTAGTTTAAATTTACAGAGACATTAGTCAAATAGCGACTAATTGTTGGCATATTTCTGATATTTGTCATTCCCTGTGTGCTTGTGCAGGTGGAGAGCTACACGTGGGGCAGGGTGAAGGATCTGATGAAGAAGACAAGGTTTAGAAACCAAAGCAGACTGGGACTGTCCTCCGGCTCCCTCAAGAGATCATGTCCTCAGCTATACAGGTACGCCATTCTAGCCAGGTCTTGCCGTCATGTTGGGTTCCCATGGGGTGCAAAAAAAAATGTAGCATTATATTTCAACCTTGTTCATCTGGATTAGGAAGTTATAGGAAGAAGTTGAGAAGAAGGATTTAAGCTGAAAAGTTGTATTATTTATTTTTGGAAGCTAAAGAATGCTGCACTGACCTGCAGGATATGTGTGAAGCCTCCTGCAGTTTTTTGTTTGTTTGTACGGACAATTCTAGCCAGACACCCCCATTTGTCTTAATTACCACACACTGCACTGTCCACATTAAATGCCTGTACAACCTCGGAAATAGAACTCTCCATCCATGACACCTTCTATCAGGCCTCACTCAAACTCCGAAAGTATACGTTGCCTTGCCATGAGCATGTTGGCCAGTTTTCAACCTCTTAAGACTACAAAACCTTACAACTTATAGATACTTATGGACATTCCAAAGCCGTCCCCTAATTTAACACTTCACAATCAATCATACACATGCTTCTATCCCAAAACTTTTGGCATGTCAGTGATGAATAGGAATGTAAGCATGTGAGTTCAAGATTTAATGAGCATTTAAGTCCAGTTTAATTTCAGTCCATTAGGACCTACAATAACAGGATGACTTCTTCAGGCCAGCAGTGGCCCCTGAATGAACAAGACTACAGTATATCATCATTAAAACCCATAACACATTTGTTACCAGTGATTGGCTCTGAACTTTATAAGCCAAAGAAAACACAGGATATTCATCTGGAATCAGTCCAGGTGTAAATGGATTTTAAAATAAACATATTAGTCATTAATCATGAAGTGTGGCTGGATCCAGACTGAAAACATGAAAAACATGTTAAATATCAATTAGCTTTAGTATTGCTGTTATCAGCACACTTTCCTTTTACCTCTTAAGCCAGTGACATACAGTTAGCTCTTCACAATTACTATTTTTTTTAGTAACCTGTACTTTAATACACTCCTGATCTGCTGTTTCTCATATAACAATAACGAGTAATAAAGCCCAGCATGCAGTGGCTTGTTTATTTTGTCAGTTCTTTTTTTTTTTTTTTTTTTTTTTTTGGATTTTGCACAATAAGAGTTTAATCTCATCTGCAGACTGTAAACTCACACTTCCTGTGCTCCCTAATCTCTATTATACACTGATTTCTTTCAAATGCTTTGGCACTGTGCTCATGCGGTAGTTGGTGACTAGTACTGAGCTCTGGAGAGGGGATAGGGAATAAGCTGCGAAATAAGGTCATTGACATTATTCACAGCTTTGGTATGCTGTGGATGTTATCTGTATGTACCACTGACATACATTTTTACTCGGCATATGTATATAGTCTTTTGTAGTAGGAAATAGTGACTCATAGTTATCTCAGAGTAAGAAATCTGTGCCTGGGACCAACTGTTTAAAAAAAAAATCTTCTTAAACCCACTTGATGAAGATTCAGACCTTCATCAATGTCTTTTTAGGGATGCACCAAAATTATTATATATTTCTTGACGAATGTACACAGAGAAAGATGATAAAACTTTTGGTTAAAAGGCTAAGTTACTTTAGATAACTTCAATTTTAGCCCTGTAGCTACAGCTTGTATCTTTCCACTGGAAAACAAAGGGTTTGTAAAGAGGTAGGAACCAATAAACTTATACCAAGCCTAAAAAGTGCTAAACTTTTATTCTATTTAATTAATGTGAGTGGAATGTAAAAATAAACTTGTAATAAATCTGTAGTTTAAAGCCTGTTCTTCCTGCCGGCTCTGTCCCTGACTCCCTGCCGCTCAGTACACAGCAGCACTCGGAAACAAAGTGAAGGAAGGCGTGTAAGCCTGATGCCACTGCCTAAGGCAATCCCAACATTAGAATAGACACTGCAATGTGACTTACATTTTTTTGGGATAATCTATTTGGTCTTTTTACTTATTCGACTGAACACAGAAACACTTTTTTTTTTTTTTTACCATTTTCAGACAAATATCTCTAGTTACGACTGAATATTTGATTAATTTCAATTTTTTTGTGATTCATTAAATTTACAGGACAGTCATATCCATCATTAGGAGCACGGCTGTGAACATTTCTGCAACCTAAACCACATCATTAATCTGGTATAAAGAACATAAAACATTTAAGAAAATGTTAAATAGCTGTGTCTACAACAGCACTGAACACTAGCACTAGAGTAGTGGTCTGCCTTTGTTTAAGGGGCTGTAGGAAAGCTAAGAATCCAGTGGGAGTAACACAGTTCGTGGAATGAACAACTATTTCTCTGCCCCCTCAACCCAGCCCTCAAGTGAGCCGGGGTCCTCCTCACACATGGTTTGGAATGGGCTCAGATGAATAGTTAAGGGGTTGCAGTGTCAGGTTGAAGGTATGCTTGGAGGAGTTGGTGAATTCTGCATGTATTTCACTCATTAGATGAGATATGAGCTTGCCAGATTCCAGTTTCCTCCCAAGAAAGGATTTTCTTCTCCTGCAGGATTCTGTCCACAAGGAAGGTTTAACTATTTGTATACATGTGGTCATGCATAAACACATGGAAAAGTGTAAAAATGAGGTTAAAGGGAGTTTAAAATGTTAAAAGAGAGTAAATAAATGAAAACCTCTAAAATACTGTAAATTAACTGTCCTGTTAGGGTAAGGCAACTGTAATTTGCACTTTAGTCGCCTGTGAAAATAACAGGAGCAACCTGTGTGTAATATAAACTTATTAACATACATAATATAATCACATGTTACATTGTTAACATTACATGTTACACATTACACTAATTGAGCCCATTAAAAATGATTTCATGCTCCAAAAAAACTCTGTATTTTTTAATGATTTAATTTGACCCACAATTTGACAAAGTTTTATTCTGAATTTTCTGATCATCATTTTAGAAGGCAGAACTTTTTGTAATAATGATCGTCTCCTTTCTCCACAGGCCTGAACTGGGTCAGATGGAATTTTCCAGAAGAGACAGGAACTCCATGATTGTCCTGGGCCATCAGAAACTGGACTATCACTGGTTTCATTAGCATAAATCAGGTAAGTCAAACTTATCAGTCATTCTTAAATCATATCATGTCTTGTTCAATTATTCAATCTCTACCTGTTTGAATTGCAAAAATAAATAAATATATAAAGGCACCTGCTGCATGGCATGGGGCCTGTAAATCCTAATGGGGGCATGGCTAAAACTGAAAACTTTGTGATCATCATCATTTACGTTTTCCAAGAAGGCACTTTCTCACTTTTCTAGTAGGTAGGAACTATAGAGGGCACTTTAGGGCTTGGAGGCACTGGTGCAAGGGCGGTTGCCCTCCCTGCCCCTTCCTTAAGTCCTCCAGTGCCTTTAGTTGAAGTGTTGTTCAAAAGCCACTGTGAACGGTAGCCCTAAGGTGGTAGTCAGCAGAACTTCTCTGCTCTTGCTCCATACAAGGCTTTATCTCTTAGCGATGTTGTTTCAGGAGTGCTGATACGGCTCATTCACTGCTTCATTCTCCACTATTGTTTTCCAGTTGGACGCTGAACAGATGGCGTATGATGGGGCAACATTTCCCTGAAGAGGAGGACGCGCTGAAGTTGTACAGATCCAGGCACAGAAAGACAGTGAGCAGAGGGAGGATAAGAAGAAGTGGATGAGAAAGTGAACTGTGATTGATGGGAAAAGGGTTAAGATGCAAAACGGAGGTGACCTTCAAACCTTCAGACCTTGACATGCACCCATATGTACAGTATGTTTAAATGAGTGTACTATGGACATATTCATGTGTCTGCTACAGCATATTTGTCATTCAACACATGTTAGTGGCCACATATGAATGACATATACTTAGAAATGAATTTGGGTGTGGCTGTAAAGTCTATATAGAAGTATATAGAAATATAAGAACATAAGAATATAAGAAATATCCGCGTATTACCATCTGCTCCTATGTAGAACATTTTATTGGGGCATTTCACTTTTACTTTTTTTATCTGAACATTTCTGTGAAATATCTTTCAGAAGCAGCAATAATATCAAAAAAT
Source organism: Astyanax mexicanus (assembly GCF_023375975.1). Classification (NCBI taxonomy): domain Eukaryota; kingdom Metazoa; phylum Chordata; class Actinopteri; order Characiformes; family Acestrorhamphidae; genus Astyanax; species Astyanax mexicanus. Next base: position 30,928,751 of record NC_064414.1, on the reverse strand, counting down.
AAAAGTACTATATACTGTATTAATAACTGTAAATCTGTTATATTATGGAAAAAATGGCCTTGAAATGCTAATCTGGGCTAGTGTGTGTACAGGACAGGACAGCAGACTTAGATGCACAGTCTGTAAAACATCTGTACCTTCTGTGAATTCCTATGTCTGTAAGCATATATTATAATAATGGAAGCAGCAGATGACCTGTCCGGCTGACTGTCAGCTGTTATGTAATATTTGTGATTTTTTTTCTCCTTAAATGTGTAGGAATGTCCAGTACGTAGACCGATAATCCTTTACCATTACTCTAAACGGGATTTCTCTATGCCTGCCAAGAATCTGTCTAGAGACATAACCACTTCTTTATGTAAATGCATTAAACGACCTCATAGAGCACAGCAGGACAGTGTGTGTGGTAACATGACCAAGACAAGCAGGCTGAGAGGCTTTAGCTTGTCTGGCAGCAGCAATATCCTGGTCGTTTTTTTATGGTTAAAAGGAATATTTTTTACCATAATTAATATAAATGAAATTGATATTCGGTGATATCAGACATTTTACCCCTTACAGAGCATGATGTAGTTATGATAATTCAGAATTTACAAAAAAAAAAATAAAAAAAATTGGCCTCAGTTTTGGTCATTTGTTTTTTTTACTTATGAAGCTTTTTTTTTTTTTTATATTGTCACTAATGAGTCAAGCTGACCAATACAACAAATATTATGTTTAGCATATTTAATATAAATATAATTGATATTTACTGATATCAAAACATTCACCTCCTAAAGACGATGTATTATGATAATTCACAATTTAATTATTATTGTTTCCACAGGGTTTAACTGACCAAGACAAGCAGGTTAAAACATGCTAGCTTTCCTGGCATCAGCAACATCCTTGTAGTTTTTGAGAGCAGCCATATCCAGGCAGATAACTGTACTCTGCGCTGTACCACTGTGTTTGAGGGCAAATGAGTTAGCATACTGTCCAAATTAGAGCTGCTAATGAAAGGTTCATGGCCATTTGTGGCCTAACAAATCCAATGTAGGGTCAACAAGCTGAACAATCATTAAGTAGTGAAGGCTAAGAAAGACATATTCACTTCCAGACCAGGAATTTCATGTGTTTTTAGATGTTTTTGTATCTTGCACTCCTTGTGGGCCACACACCCAAAATGGTGCTGTATGAAAATAAGGGTGCACAAAGCATGGTACTAAACTGATACATCCTATTAGGGCTACTTCTGTTTGCTGCTATTATAAAGGACTGTTCATTAATTACTGATAGAAAGCCCTTATAGATAACTTAACCTCTAATTAATCCATATATTCTTTTATAATAGTCTGTATGTATCTGTCTGGCCTCCTTTAAGCCTCCTGCACACTCTAAATACAGCCTTTAAATGTGTTAGAGGCCTAATCTGATTGGCTGAGAAGATCAAATCACAGCTAATCAATTAACACAAAACCTATCGCCTTATTAAGCCTCCTTTTTCACAGGCCTCAGATTAAACCTCACCGATTAGTGCTGTTTGGACACATCTACGTGCCCTTGTGACCATGAAGCGATTGCGTAGGTTGTTGTGACTGGCTGCTGAACAGACGGCACAAGGTTGTTTACTGAGTGTTGTGTTGTGTATAATGTATCATACTCCTGTAATACTGTCATACTGTGCTTATAATGTTTATATGCTAAATCTGTGAGATGAATTACGTGGGCAAAAAATGTGACAGTTTTGATGTATGAAGATTTTTTTTGTTTGTCAGGCTACGGACAAAAGACGAGAAAGCTGTCTTTATACTGTGTATTGTATTATACGAATATTTCTATATGCATATTGCATTCCTATTCAAAGTTATTTTTAATAAATAAAGTTGTGATATTGCAAAACAACAGTTGCTTGTCTCGTTTATATTGTTTTTGGCGTTTTGGTGTTACATTTTGCATCATTTTGCTTATTTGGTGATAAGCAGTGTATTGGTTATATGAGGACATTGTTGTTTGCAAAAACGACTTCCTGTACAAAGATAAAGTTTATTTTTATTTTTGTTAGGTCCTACTAATCCCAAATAGATAGAAGAAATTAAGAATGCACACCAAGCAAAAGTCCAGGTCTCAGGAGGTTAATACAAATGTGTCAGCAATGAGGAAGTTCACACAGCTAACATTAGTTCCAACACAGCTGGGGTGAATGGAAATGATTAGGGCAGAACACTGAAGTCATTTCATGTATTAAGCATTGTATGTGGAAATGACTTCATTGTATACGTGGAAGTCAATAAAAACATTCTTACTACACCCCTAAATAAAAATAGACCGGTGTGTTTGTGAGAATGCAGGACTGACTATCATGTTGAAGAACAATAGAAGGGAATACGTGCAGTTCTGCAGGATTTTGAGAGAGAAAAAAAGGCAGATGACTAGTACAAATTATCCCACACTGATATTGTTTCAGTGCATGTGGACATTTTTAATCAAATCACTAAATTTAATAAAATCTGATTATCTATTGCAATGCAGTGTTTTTTTTTCAATAGTATGTACCCCAATTCCCCAGGTCTTTTCCAAAAAAAATTACTAGTTTATAAATAAGTAGACTAGTTTTGTTCATCACTTTTTGAATCACTTTTTAAATTAAGCATATTTTGGTTAGATATATTCAGATATGACAGACAGGATGTTACAGAATAACAATTTAATGATAACACATTTTCAGTCTTTCACATATGCCACTGCACGGTGTGAAGGGTTTTCCCTAGATTCCATCATATACTGTAGATATAATGAATTAGGCTATATCTTTACATTAGCCCAGAGAGTTGTTGGGCCTATTTGGGGAAAAAGTTAAGGGCTGTTTATTGGTCCCAGTCAGTCCCTGTATATATAAATATAAACAGAAAAACACAGCATTTTTGTCTTTATATTAATGTTGCATAGTATTCAAGGCTGTAGTAAAATATATAACATTGGATCAGATGATCAGTCATCGACAATGAGCATACTCAATTCAAATTTTGATTTTGCATAAAGCAACAAAAAATAACATTTACATAACATAATGCTTTGTTGCCCACAACTAGACTTAATTCCTGTGTGGGAAAACCACCTGGACATAAATTAATACCTATAATTTATCTGCATTTAATCTACAAGATATATAAGTAAATGGGTCATACAAACAGTATCCAACAAGTGGGTACACCCCTCACATTTTTGCATATATTTTATATGATATATAGAATATAATTTAGAGCAGTCAGTGTGCAGCTAAATAGCAGTATAAATGTGACTGTCCTCTGAAAAATAACTAAAAACTCAGACATTAATATCTAAAAAGCTGGCAACACAAGTGAGTACACCTCAGTTATTTTCAGAAGAAATGTATACTGCTATACACACTGTACACTGACTAAGTTTTATTTCCATAGTGTTCTATAGTGTTGTCCCATGTCCCAAAGATATATTAAAATGTTAGCAGAAATATAAGCAGTGTACTCACTTTTGTTGGATAATGTATGTTGTGTTGAAGAGGTTAAAGGGAGGTGTGGATTAGTCGATAATAGATACATTTATAATGTATTATAGTAGACCGCATTGTGTGAGATGGGAAAAATAAAAAAATATATACAAAAAATATCTAGGTCAGCATGTCATGAAAAGCCAACAATACCACATAAAAGAACATTGCCCTGAGGAGGAAGTAATAATCTTCAGCCTCACTCTAAAATCCAAACACAGCCCACATGATCTCAGGAGATCTAAACAATAAAACACCTCAAACAGATGCTGGTACAGTTCATGATCTCTCTAAGACACACACACACACACACACACACACACACACACACAGCACTTACTGTTGCTCTTCCTTTCCTAAGGTGGTCCTGATGAGAGCCAGTTTCATCATAATGTTTTTGATGGTCCTTGCGACTGTACTTGAGGATACCTTCAGTTCTTTAAATTTTTCGGATTGACTGACCGTCATTTCTTCAAGAATTACTTTCCTAACTTAGTTGAGTAGTTATATAGATTAGAACATTACTCAAATAGGGTTATTCACCGTATACCACCAAATCTACCTCTTTCCTGCAACTGATGTTTTCATACACATTATCAGGCAAGAAATTCAAGTAATTGACTCTTAAAAAAAGCACAACTGTTAGCTGAAATAAAGCAAATTAAGAAAATGTGCAAAGCTGTCATCTAAGCAATAGGTGCTACCTCAAAGAATGTAAAATATATATATATTTTTTTAACACTATTTTGTCTTTACTTAATTTCACATTTTTGTTTCATAGTTTGTATGAGTTTAGTATTAACCTATAATGCAGACAATTATTATATTAGAAATATTATATTATAATATAAAAATTATATATTAGAAAATTATATTATTCAATAATGAAAAACACAGAATATAAGGAGTGTCCAAACTTTGGCTGGTACTGGTAACTTTTTAATGACATTATCATACAAGAAAATTGGTATTTTGCCAATTTTAAATATCTTATAGGTTAAACAGTAACTAACAAGTTCTTCTATCATGTTAGCATTATCAGAAATCAGTAACACACCACGCCATACAAACAATGGCAGTGATAGGTTTGTTTTATTGAATATGGGAAGTGTAAATAATCTCACGTTTTTCTTCATGCCAGGGAGAGTTCAGAGTCTACTTCAGGATGGTTGGAATGTTCTCTCCACATTCCTTCAGCTTCAACACAATGGACTCATAAAATATGTCATAAAAGCATGCCCTCTGCATTTCGAGATACCGCAGACATAGAGCAAAGGAACAGCATAGTGAAATATAGTGGAATGTTCTAGCAATCGATGATTTACAACAAGGAACACTGGGCTTCGGTGAAAAATAGCCTTCCACAGAACCTTTGTTCAGTCTTTGCTTCAATGGTATTGTAAATGGCACATCGGCTATGACTTTTCATGTTTCTATGACTCATTTTTATAAGCACATTTACAAAAAATGAGTTAAGATTTCCTCAATATTAAGTTTAAACTGTTGTTAATCAGACTCAGATAAGAGTCACAGACTAATGTAAAACACAGACTAATGCTTTGAATTAGTTGCTGTTTTTTATTTTAGTTAATTTATAAAATAAATTCTTACACTTACAGTAGCTATGATATATATTTCCTGATTAAAAATTATGTCATTATTTACATGCATTTACTGTCACCCCTTCTCTGAAGGGTTAGAAGGGCCTCACTGCACACCACTGATAAATATATATATTATTTTAGAAATTGGATGGATCTATCCATCCATTAATCTAATAACAAAGAGTCGTCTAATTGTCATTAAATGTTAAATCTGCGTAAACTAAAAAAACAGCAGCACGTTCTTCTTGAGGATCGTATCCTGAGGTTATAAGCGGTCATTATTGGATCATTGAGGAAAAACTAGGCCATACCATGATTAATACGTATTTTGTTGCATTGCTACAGCAGAAGCTCTGCCTCTTGGCACCCCTCAATGATGGCAGACTAGTTGCATGAGTTTTCCAAAAAGGTCATAAGCTGCTCCCACATCAGACTAAAGCCCACACTTCTCTAACACACACACACACACAAATGCAGACCCTGGCTGGGCTCCAGTCACAGACTGCTTTGGTATTTCAAAGAGGGAGAAAACAAGGCCTATCTCCTCCTCCACAAGAATCCAGAGAAAATGTGCCTGCTGACTGATATCTAACCACACCATGAGCGCAGTGCTCCAGAAGACGCACTTATTCTGTTTGCTGACATCTTCACAGCAACAGACTCACATTACACATAGAAATATAAACAAATCTGGAACAGTCCCTTAAGGCTGTAATGATTTTTTTTTTGTTACACATCAGCACTATTTAGTCCAGATAAAATGGTAGCCTTGATGCACGTGTCAAACTCGGGTGCAGACCAAAACAACTGCATCGAGACCTGTGTCCAGTCCCAAACTAACTCTAAAACAGTTTGTATGTGACGAGAATGTGATCCAACCTTGATTTGACCAAACTATTAAATGTACTCCTCATGTTTTAGCTAAACATTTGTTCAGGTGCAGTTAAATCTGATTTTTTAGCCAGATAATTACTTATTACCCAGATAATTACTACAGCTATTGACTAATGCCATCTCTGCCACTGCTCCACATAATTGTTATACATGGTAATTAGAACAGTAATACAGTAACACAATAATATAATGCATTATGATTACATTCCCAGATATAGTTAACAGGTCGATAAGCAGGCTGACCCAAAAACCAGCCTGCAGTCTGGATCTGCAGTGATGGTCTGGAATGTATGAAGAGCAACCTACTGTCTGAGCATAGAGCTGAGCTGAGGGCCAAATAAAACTGTGTGATATGTGGGTATCAACCCAAGTTCAAACTTATATATCATGTAGTCTGATGTGCAGTACTGCTCTGCCTCAGATAACGCAAAGCAGGTCTTCCCTCAAATGTCTGACGCACAGCACTGAGCCTGATGTCGACTGACTCATCATTCTCATTCTTAGGGAGGAAAGATCTGGGAAGCAAATTAACAGAGAATAAAATAAAACACTGACCCTGAGACAATATTTACTCTTTTATGCAATGTCTCTAAAGAGCATAATGCACGTTTACCACATTTATTTTTCATTTTAGCCATACTTGAGCTAGGTTATTAGCTTTGTAGCTACAGTAAATTATTTAAAATGAAATATTGTAACAATATCTAGGTAATGTGGTTTAGACAGTAGTAACTGAAAGTGAATCGAATATACTGTATTTTTCGCACTATAAGGCGCACTTAAATACTTTAATCCCCCCCCCAAATCGTCGCCAGTCAGGTTGTAAAGAGCAGTAAAGCCACTCTGCTGAAATACAGCTTTATACAGGAGTTTCAGTTTAGTTTCTCCAGCACCGAAACTGAAGCAGAATTAGCATTAGCCACTAATCACACTAAACTTTAGCTCTTTTCGCCTTCTAGAGGTGAGTATCATCGCCTTGTAGCCTGCTGCTAACTGTGGCTAGCACTGCTGGAGCAACATTAGCATTAGCTACTAACCACGCTAAGCACTAACTCCTTCACCGTTCAGAGGTAAGCATAATAGGCCTCTAACCTGCTCCTAACCCTAGATAGCACTGCTGTCTTTTGTTGTTCAGAAGTGAGTATATTGGACTGTAGTCTGTGTGTTTGCAGTGTTAAAACAAGTTATGTGGGACAAACTGTCAGCTAATATCGCCCTGGCTTACCGGAACACTCAGGGTTCCTCAGTGTAGCAATGTTGGGAGGCATTAGCCGCTAAACGCTAGCGGTTAGCGGCTAATGCTAATGCTCCATCCTTAGTAAGGAAATTTGTGAACCTAAGCTTACTGTAAATAAACAAAAGCACTTTACTTACCCAAATAAAGCGTTTTAGGAGAGAAATCTGTGTAGATTAATGTCCAGCACTCGTTGAAAAAAAAGTTTTTTTTTTTTTTTTAAGAATTACAGTTTTGTTTACTTACTAACTTGACTTAACCTACCCCTCCACCACCACCCAGCGGCAGGACCCAGCGGAAGGAAAACATGGCAACATCCCTGTTTCTTACTAGTAATGCATAATGTGCCTTGTAATCCAGTGCGCTTTATGTATGAAAATAGACCAGAAAATTGATGTTTAATGATAGTGCACCTTATTATCCGAGCTTACATATGTGGTTAAAAAAAAATATGTAATTTGTTTATACTAGCCAACATTTCATTTAGATACATTAAACAATAGATTAGATAAATTTGGGTGATTAAATCCATTCCAGCAATAATTCTCAAAACAGGCAGCAATCTTAGCACTGCATCTCCCTCTTGTGGTCGCTTTCCCCCATTCTACCTACTACACTCTAAAAGAACAAAATACCTAAATCAAGTTTCAGAAACCACAGAAAAGTGTGTATAATTCTCCTAACTCTCAGCTCCATGCGTCTCTCTGCACACATACCATGCAGATTCCTCTATTGGCCTAATCTTAGCCAACCTAAGACTAAGGAGCTGCATTGTTTTCTGGTGCACTCATTTGAACCTCAGCCAACTGTGGCATCTGAAACCTGTGCGATGAGACCTTCCCATCTCTCATCGCACAGTTCAGAGACTGAAGCATTTTTGCTGGGCTTTGCTTACCTTCGAGCATGTGAAAAATGCCTCCTCCCCTGCTGAGGAGCCTTCCACATTTTCACCTTTTCCACTCTCATGCCTTTCCTTATCAAGAGCTGCTTAAAGGAGTAGTTAGATGACACACAATTCTCCTCCTTTTTCCAAATGTAGTCAATCAGCAAGACTGTGTCTGAATGTTACCTCTTCAATCTTGTATTAGAGCTACAGTCCCATTAAAAAAAAAAAAAACACACATTAATGTGTGCGCCACTTAAATATGTTCCATCTTAATCCAAAACCTAGTAATGCATGGAGTACACAAAAACACAATGACAAAATAGACATTTCATTAACACGTTGTGTCTAGTTGAGAAAATTTTTAATACCCAGCTCCCCTTTGTAAAAAGTGGATGGCTCTATTTCTGTCAGTGTCTGGCTAAAACTATGAGGAATTTTGTTCCACAGTTCCTTGCAGAACTACTTCAGCCCGGTGATATTTATAGGACTTTGAGGTTGGATTGTATGTTTCAGGTCCTGTCAACTCTCAGTAAGGTGTAGATCATATACAATTTTAATCATTGTAAGTTGGTATGGATCACTGTCTTGTTGCATGACCCAACTGTATTTTAGCATCAACTCAGGACAGATACATCTGTGCATAACACATAACACACAACAGATTTCAAAAGGACCATCTAGTAGTTTCTTGGCAAGTGAACAAGACAAGCATTAATATTATTAATATTTAGACACATTCTTTGTTTCTGTAATTTCTGTTCTGTCATTGATCCCATTTTCTTCAGCCTGATGGAAGTCTACAACCTTTTTTGGGATCTTGAGAAATATTTTTTCTCTGTGAAGCATGATCCACCTGACTGGAAAACCTTTCAAATTCACTCTAATGTAAATACTCTGCCTGGCATCTGTTTAGAAAAGTCAAAAACATCCAATCAGCTAGCAGTTGCCAAAACAAGCAGAAAAAAATCATGTTTTTTTTGCATTATTGAGAAAAACACAATAAACCAAACAAGTTTTTATAAGATTTTATAAGTGATTTAAAATATGTTTTTTGTGAGTATTTTGGTCTCTCCCTATTCATAAACATTAAAACCTGCTCTTTTGATAATGTTGCAAAAATGCACAAGCTTTCCGATAAGTAGAGTCCCACCCCAAGCATTGGCTATAACAATAATTTCAAGATTTTTATGAAGAACCAATTGAAACAAGAGTTTTTACCATCCTAGATAAAAACTATTCAGTCAGATATTTAGCATTCAGGTAGTTCTACAAGTCATCATGGTTCAATATATAATATTTTTGCACTATAAAAGAACGCCTGAAAAAAGGTAATACTTAAGTACATAGAAATTAGAATGTCTGAAAGCACACAAGAATGTGGGATTATGTGAGATTATTTTGCAAATGTACATGGTTTGAGACAAGTGTGTGACAATTTATGCATGCAGGATACTGACTGCCCTGTATCTTGGTGTTGATGGGAATATTTTGTCAATCCCTATTCTTTTAACAAGTACCCCTATTAATGATGCATGTGTAAAAACACAGCATTTACTATGGTAATTATTTCTATGGCACAAACAATAAAATAGTGCATGGTCAATAACAGTTACAATTAAACAATTTAAGGATATGCTATTCGTGCCTGCATCTATTTACAATATATCCACAAATCACCATAAAACAATGGCTTTAAAACCTATGGATATGGGTGTATTAGCCCTGGTTACAGATTCTGCATTGATTGTGACGCCTGTAGTTGGTCAGTAGAGGGCACTGCTGCTCTATTACTGCATTAAATGTCACTGTTCTATATTGTCAGTTGACTGAAGCGAAACAGTACAACAACAATAATGAATTTAAGATGTAAATAATTAAATTAATGTACAGCTCTAGAAAAAAAAATAAGAGACCACTATAAATGATGAGTTTTTTACCAAAACAAAAAACCTCTGGAATATAATCAAAAGGGAAATTGAAGGTTCACAAGCCATCAAAGAAAGTTGAACTACTTAAAATTTTGTGGCATTAAGTTATCCAAAAGCAGTGTGTAAGACTGGTGGAGGAGAACATGCCAAGATGCATGAAAACTGTGATTAAAATATTTGATTTCTGAACTAAATATGAACTTGATTCCTTTGCATTATTTGATGTCTGAAAGCTCTGCATCTTTTTTGTTATTTCAGTCATTTCTTATTTTCTGCAAATAAGTGCTCTAAATGATCATATTGTTATTTGGAATTTGGGATACATTTGCTCCGCAGTTGTTAGAATGAAACAACAATGTTAATTTTACTCAAACATGTACCTATAATAGCAAAATCAGAGAAACTGACTTAGGAACTGAAGTGGACTCTTAATTTTATCCAAAGCTGAAGATATTAATGTCAAGACATGTTGGTTCTCATATAAAAAGTGTGGACAAACACACTACAGTGTGATTCATAGAAAGAAGTGGAATGTTTATTATCTGCCAAAAATAATGGAATCACATGTTAATGTCAGGGGAAAAAATAAATAAAGCTGGTATGTACATAACCATATCAGTGGGCAACACTTATTTTAAAAGTTAGAACAAAACATATTTTTTGTTTTAGTAGTACTGACAGCTAAAGGCAGGGTTATCTGGACTGTACATCATTTGCTAGGTATTTAGGAATGTTTTGAACTAAAGCGCTTAACAAGAATGTAATAAATAATGATTTTCCTTGCTGAAAATTCGATTTTCCTTTGGTATAATACTGAATATTGATATTATTAGTACTGTAAAACAATATATTCAAAGACAGACACTAATCTGGAAATTGATGAATGACACATAACAGAGTCAACAGCTGTGCACTCCTGATAATTGGCAACAAACATATTAGGAAGAGCTGGATTCCAAGTCAAACAAGAAAATAAAAAACACATAAGTGTGATTCAGTATCTCAAATGTAACACAAACCACCAGTTAAATCCATTTGGCACTAAATATATTGTTAGTTTAGTGACACTGTACTTAGTAATGAACTAAATGAGGTTTAAGATGAGGTTTATTATGTTTAATGTTTTAACCATTTTTTTCTCAACTCTCAGAATCAGACCTTCCTCTCCATTAGGCCCTTAAAAATATGTTATGTGCTTTATATTAAAGCAGTTGTATATTTCCATTATTTATGTTCAGTTGGCTCTTTTTTTTAACCAGGATTATGTGAGATATTTTTTTATCTCTTATTTTTCTTTTTCTTCATACATGTTGATTGTTGTTTAGTTTCTGACCATTTTGAATGAACAGCAGCCTCTCAAAAGTCTTTATCCCAACCAGAAAGTTCATCTGGAGGTTCTTCCAGCTCAGGAGGAAACATGTCGAAATGACTGTGATCCAACGGCCCATTCAGCTGAATAAAACAACAAGAAAATCATATTAAGAAAAGAGAAAATGTTTATAAACAGTAAAAACTGTAACGAATATTTAAGGCAAGTAAAATCTGTGCTAAAATCATGTGTTACAGCACAAACCTTGCCTATATTATCACATGTTTACCATAGTATTAGTATCTTTCATTTTCAGATCATGCTTTCTCTGACTGGCTGCCTACATACCTAACCGTATTACCCACAGTCTCTTTGTTTAATTGTACTTATGAGCGTTTTGGGTTGCCATACAAATAACAGTGTAAAATCTACAGGATTTATCTTTTGTTTTGTTTTAGCTTATAGTGTTTACTATAAAATGAGCGAAATACAGTAAAGGCACTACAGTAATATACCAATTATATCAAATACAATGTAATGTAATGACATATCATTGTTCCTTGTCATGGCTGGAGCATTTGTCTAGTATGCTCTGGTGTCGTTACTCTTGAAGAGCTTTAGTCAGAGTGCTATTATTGTGCAATACTGGCACTCCTAGAACGTTTCAACGTCTCAGCAAATTAATGTGCAGTAATCTGTATTATTGTAAATCATTTACAACAAATGAACATGAATGTATTTTTGAGAGAATGTAAATCTGGCAGTTGTTGTTTACACATTGTGTTAAAATGTCATAAAGAATGACCCAACACAAAATGCTCCAAACATAGCCAGATTACTCCATTATAGTTGACTTCACAAACTGTGGATTATGTATAGTATGTATGTATTTGTTTTGGTTGTATCTTTCTACAGAGTTAAGTCTACTGATTTGTCTTAATTATTTACTATTTTGCTGCTTTTCTATAAAAAACAAGTATCTCCATTTTTGTTTTTGTTGTTTTTTAGTTTTCTACAAAATTTGAACACACACACACACACACACAGTTCCTTACATTGTGTCAGAATTCCTAGATAAATGGACCAATAGAAAGGCTCTAAAATGACCTGAAATAAACTCTTTTTACATTGACTTCCATTAATGTAAAGAAGAAAATGTCAAGAAGGTTTCTCTTTCCCCTGTAATGTTTCTGTTTTGGGATACATGTTTTTTATTGGACAGCAATGAATTGTATTTTGTATTTTCCCTTAATTTATGCACCAATTCACCTCTCTCCTCAGCGGAGATGCCAGCTTCCTCCGTCTCAGTCCTTCCCAGTTGAAACCCTGAAACCACCTGTGAAATGAGAAGGAATTAAATGCACAAGCTCTCTTCACTATACTGAGCACGTCATGAACTAGTTATCAGGCAAACAACATTCAGTAAACACTGAAGTGCTACAGATCCATCAGACCAAAGAACTCCCTACTTCCTACTTGGAACATTTTTTAAAAACATTAACTTATTATTATTAGTTATTTAGGATAAAAGGGAAAAAAATTAATGGTTTTAGGAACAGAGAATGTGAGTAGAAAGACACACACTAGACGACACACAAAAGATAGTCTGGATCCTAAAAATAAGCCTCTCAGACAGTGTAAAATAACACTTGACATCACTCATCAAGTATACATTCTGCCCCAGTCATAAATATTTATGACAGTCAATCAGCAGCACACACAAGTGTCGGGAGTTCTGATTAGCATCATATTCTGTCCATAAATCTGGTACCAAGGACACAGTGTGACACTGAGCATTATTAATGTGTATTGGTATTATATAACATCTCTATATATGTGTAGCTCCTTTTTAATTAATTTTATATGAGGAGTTCATTTGAAAAACAGATGTTCTTTAAATATACCTTTTTCTGTTTTTGCAAATGATCTCTTTATATATATATATACACCTCTGTATGCACAGCCCACACAGGTTTGCTTTTGATTTGCCCACAGGACGTGTCTGTGTCTCAGGCACTGATGCTCTGGTGGCTGGTAAGGGACCACTCAAGTGCGTCAGCGTCACCCTGTTGCAACAGCTGTGTCTCTCATTCTGACCACTAATTGTTTCCCCTGTGAACGTGCTCTTGGTCTGCTTTTGACAATTTTGCCAGAGTGGGGCTAATTTGGAGAAGGGCTCCGTCTGCTGCCCATTGTGCGAGGACAAACAGAGCAAAAGGGATCTGGCAGTCATTCAAATCAGAGTGAACAACAGATTAGTGGGTTTCTCTCTAACAATATATGTTTTAGCCAGAAGAACACTTATGCCAGAGCATGATAATAAGGCTAAATGATTGTTGTGGAAATGCTGTGGGGATTGCTAGCTTGAATGCTGGGAAGGCTCAGGGGTGTTGCAGTAATCACACCAAAGACTGCGATCTAAAGACTCTAATCATCTCAAGTCAATGTATTCTGTTTTGCTAGATAGAGCATGACCTACTTGTGTTTCTTGATGTCAATGATGCCATTTTTCTTATTGCCAAGTCTTTCTGCAGGATTGAGCCTGGAGACAAAAAGGAACAGGGAAAACTTGGATGACAGTGGTTCAGTATCCATGATTTAGGTGCTCTCTGGTAACATTTCTACTTCAAAAATGTATTAACAACCCACATCTTTATCCATATGTTGTTTTAATACAGTAACCTAACATATGTATATCCAAAATGTTACAAATGAGGTTATGGCACAGTTCTCTTGCTAACGACATTTAAAAAAAAAAAAAAAAAAAAAAAAATCAATTTTATCATTAGTCTGAACACTCATCTGAATTATCTGTTCTAAGATAATTTAGTGGTACTAAAGTGCACTAAAGCTTTTATAGCAGGAGACTGTTAGCCCTATTATTAGAATCTGATGCTCAGAGTGATTATGCCTTAACTGCTCTTTTAACTGCTCTTTCCTGAAGTCATTAATGCTGGACAAGCCTGACCCATTCACCCTTAATTATGGACATTATCATTATGGCCCAATTCCATTTCTCATTTGTACGCCATTTATCATACACTTATAGTGAGTTACACAGAGAAGTGGTGAAATCCCCCCACCTAAGAAATAGGACAAGTCTTCAATAACCCGATAACATTGTATAAGAAATATATATGTGATAGAGGTCCAGCAACCTTGATACCAGAATTTAATACAATTTAGGGCATCATATCTCTCATAAAAAATATAATTTATTATCATCCACCTATAATTTCTTGGTGGAAGGAAACCAAAGTTAGATATTGGTTAGCTTCTTCTTAATTTTTTTTGTTCCCACCTTAAATAAAGCCATATAGCCCCAACACTGCATCCTACCCTATCCCTTTATCCCAACAAGAATCAGGATACCCTACCCCCCAGGCATGAAGATACAAAATACAGGGGTAGGGCTAAGTGGTAGAGACAAGGAGTTAAGTGGGTTTGGTCCTAAGTCTGAACTTTCTCTGCAGAAGTAGATAAATATATTATATATACTGTGTTTATCTTGGCCTTCCTGCATTGAATTGCTTTGAAAAAAAGGATTTGATTATATTCTGCTATTAGTGAGAACAGGTACTGATGTTGGGTGATTAGTTCTGGATTACAAATGCTACTCTAACTCATATTTGAATGGCCAGGGCTTTACATCCCTCTTGCTGACATCTGGCATAATAACATTAATGTCACGTGCAGCTGCTCCACAGTATTCTATTCTACTTGCTTTCTTTTTATGCTATAGAAGCTAAACAAAGCTGCGTGTGTTAGTGAATGCTTGTGTCAATAATGAGAGCACTTTATAGTTGCTGAAATCAAACAATTTTGATGACCCAATAAACACAGAGTGATGGTTAAGATATGAACTTACTTGCAGAGTCTCCTGATCAGATCCTCTGGACGCTTACTGATCCTTTTGGGAATGTCCACTTTCTCTATGCCGTGGAGCACCATAGTGTAGATCTTGATAGGATCTGAGCCTGAGAATGGAGGGCTAGGAAAAAAGATAAAAGAGTCACATTATTAAGCCTTCTTTAAACATCTCATATACTACATAAGCAAAAAGGCCCCATTCTGTGGTAGAACCACAGAGACAACCATATTCTAAGAGGAGTATATAAAATATAAACTGCCCAGCAAATGTTTGGGGGTCGTTTGTATTCTGAGGAAAGATTTTCCAATATATTATTTCTATTTTGCTATACTTCATTACTGTTCTATTAAATGCTACTCAAAATAATTATGATCATTCAAAATAAACCAATTTTTTTTTATTATTGTTACCTGACAAGCAGAGAGCTTCTTTGTTTGTTTAAATTTAAATAAAAGAATTTTGGAAACATTTTCAGGTGTCCTTTTGATGAACTTTCTGTAAATCAAAATCAAAACGAAATAAGTAACACTACATTAATAACCCAGCACTATGAATGTACCACTTGTACCACAGTTCTGCAGTTACATTTACATTTGTGGACAATGCTCTTAACCCTATAACGTCCTAACCAAGAAAAATGTAACAGGGAATATGAAAAATTACCTTTTTTCTTTTTAAAGACCTCAGTTTTTGATACATACAAATCCACCAAACGTTTCAGATGACAATTTGTTGACAATTTAATGACAATTAAATTAGGAAACAAACAAAAAATACAAAAAATAATAAATTAAAGATTGCATAAAATTGCATAATCCCATGCAATTTCTCTCTCAATGTTTGTCAATATGTCTGACATTATAATCAAAATATTATGCTCACCCTGTCAATACTATCAAGTGACATCAGTGTGTTTGGTGAATTATGGATAAAAAAATGAAAAAAGGCAGACTTTTGATAGATTTTTTTTAAATCTCTATGATTGGTAGAGATGGCACAATCAGAGCTTCAACACCTTCAATAACACAAAGTGACTCTTGCATTTGCAACATTTGTGTGGGAAGGTGAAAGTAGTTATAGAAGACTTGCTCTTAAATTTTATTGAGATAAAACAGATGATCATGTGATGATCGCTTTGTGCGGCTTATCACCTGCACTTCTACAGCTCCTCCTATTATACACCATCAGCCTGTTTCCATGGTTATGCTCTTTGAGGCATCATGGCTGTCAACTGGCTGCCTAAGAGGCAGCGTAATGCTGGATGTGGAACTAAAGGACCACAAAGGTTTAGTCAAACATGGTTATTAATTAAGAACAGAACATATGGAGCTATATTAAACAGTGCAGGACAAAACACACACTCTCAGCTCTGTTCTATTCAAGCATGCATTAGAGAGAGGGCTGACTGCATCATCTTAAAGTGATATTGTATTTCAGCAAAACAAATTGAAACAAAAATAATTATTTGAAGACATTTGTTGACCTGAGGCTTTCTTCTTTTGGTTTGGTGCTGAAGCAAGTTTACATGAACTTTTTCTGCTTCCATTGCTAGTGCTGCTGTACAACTGAATTAATTAGACCTAGGTGGATGTATAAAGACTTTTTAAAATTATTTTTAAAGCTGTTTGAAAAGTGGTAAGATGGTCCCCCTTAAATGTGAGGTTTCTTCCTTCTCCAGCTCTGACGGAGTTTTTCCTTGCTTTCGCGCTCACTGGGGGTTCTGTATTCTGCATTTTTTATGTTCAACGTTTTGCCTGATTCTCTGTCCTGTGATCACATTTCCGTAAAACTGCATCTTCAGTTGAAAAAACAAATAAAACTTGATAAAAATAACCTTGATATGATTTGAAGCAAACAAGTAAGTTAGAAGTTAAGTATTAGCCAGAGCCGGATTGGATTTCCTTGGGGCCCTAAGCAAAAGTCTGACCTGAACTCTGTGTGAAAAATATGAACATTAACAGTTTTATTTGATTCTCTAATACTGTTTTTTTCTGCTTAGTTAGATAAAGAATAAACAGACAATCACATAGGTGATTCTAAACTGCTGTTTTGTTCCCTTTTTGAGATTCATGCAAATACTAACACATTTATGGATGCAGAAGAATTTCATGTAGGTGTAGAATTTAAGGTGGAATAACTATGATGGGAGGAAACCAAGTTTTAGCACTTTAACACTATTTAAAGTGAAACAGAACAAAATCTAATAAGCAGATGGCGAACACTAATTGTATAACAGCTGCAGCATTTAAGGTGAAAAACAGCAGAAAACAAAGCCAACGAAGCTGTTTTTTCTCCAGCTTGCAGTTTAGTGTCACCTTAAATACAGGCACTGTTTAACTTAGTAGCCTCAAACCACACAGACTTGTAATCTTAAGTAACCTCAAACAGGCTGAGAATTAGAATTAGAAACACTATTCAGCTGGAGGGGGTTTCACACACTCAGAGTGGGTGTCGGCCACCTAATTGCCCAGGCAGTAATTGTGGATTAGGGCACCTCAGACATAATTGTTGGGGGAGAAGAATTAGTTCCTTCAGTACCAACACCCCACTTCCTGCCGGTTCTTCCGGCGACCTTCTGGTGACCTTCCGGCTCCAGGCCTGCATCTCTAACCCGCCACAAACAAGCCTGACTCAGTATGATCTACCGTTATCTATAAAATTCTAAACTATTAAGCTATGTAAGGATATTTTGACCATTTGCAAAAGGTAAGACTAAAGTAATAAGTGTGTGAAGACGAGAAGACAGAGACAAACATCCCACCTAACACCCAAGGCCAACCTAGGAACGGATCAAGTTACACGCTCTAGGAGGGGCTTAAAAAGGAACTAAAAGAAAGAAGGAGAGGGAGAAAGACTGTGTTAGGCACAAGCATGCTAAAGCGTTAACTGATTGTGATTGCAGTGTTTATAGGCCGTAACAACACTCTTGGGCCATAATTATGTTCTGTTGAACATCTTCTGGTTGCTGGAGACAGGAATTTGTTAATAAAGGCTGTGTTTTGAATTCATCCAACCTCTGTCAGTGTCTCTCTCTGTCTCTTACAGTGGTCACAGATCTTTCCCAGGGGTGTGCCACAAGCATCAGAAATAACAGAGGCAAGTCCATTTGAGATCATGAAACATGGATGGAAGAAAGTGTGTGATGTTTACACGTGGCCTTAAGCAACCCCTGTTCAACTTTCTTTACTTGTTAGTTTCAAATCCAAATAATGGCAACTTCAGACTTTGACTGATTAGGAGAAATTAATTGTAATCAACTTCTCATGCTTTTGTCCTGTTTTGTTTGTGTTCTGGCCCGTCTCTGTGTTTGTCCTGGCTCTGCTCTGCCTCGTCATTAATGTTTCAACCTGTGTTCCTTGTATAAGTATCGTCTTTGTTTAGTGATGGCAAAAGTAGGGCATTTGGCAATTGAATCAAATTAACCTAATGATTTGGAAAAAGATTTAATCTTGGCACACGTTTGAATCAACACCCACCACAGTGACGCAAATGCTAAAGTTTTTTAAAATTTAACAGATTATAAACAATAAATAATAAAGCACTGCAATTTTTCTCCACAAGAAATCAATAAATAAATAAATAAACAGTTTTACTTCTCTTTTAAAATGTGACAATGTATTCATGTGTCATATGCTGACAACAAACACAGTTCTGAAATAAGAGATAAGATTTTTCAAATCTCATTTACAAACATTAGGAAACAAACATTCTGATATCAAATTATGCTTGAAATTTTGTGACATACAGAAACCTTAATTAGTTAATTAATTCAATTTGAATCTGAGTTGACATTGATAATTCCCAGCTGACACACAACCGACTTTCAACTTTGAAATGTGGTTAAATATGGTTAATATTTGTAGAAACAACATTTAATGTTAAATGGTTGTGCAAACATTGACATTTTACTGTTGAATTAACATCATGTCCTCAACCTTCTGCCTTTTGAATTAGCATTTTACATTTCATCACCATGGAAAAAACATTTGGATGGAAGAATAAAAAAGTGGTTTTACTTCCATTTGCAGTAATTGCTTTTTAATTTGGCAACAATTTTCACAATTCCTGGGGGTATATAAATGTTCTATTTGTTTCACTGTTGTGTTTTTGAGATCAGATGTTCATTCAGATGGTAGTTGTGGGTATTATTCTTTATGTTTACACTGTTAACCATGTTTTTTTTTTAGTTTTAGCTACTTGTAGTAATTTCTTTTTGTTTGTAGTTGTACAGTTCCTGCTTCTCATAGATGTATTTTTAAAGAGAGAGGGAATACATATTTTAATAAAAATAAAAATCTTATTTTATTTTTTAACAATTTGTTTTCCCCAAATTCATACAATTTTTAGCATCCTTTATGTGAGCTATGGTTTTTTAAAGGTTGGATGTATGACGTTGATACAACGTTGCCAATTCACCATTGATCCACTGTTTAAAATCAACACCAAATTCAACATTGATTCAACCAATCATCAGTCTAATGCATGCTTGAACAGACCTCAATGGAATACTGTTATTTTGTTGAACAATCATTTAAAAGGGAGATTAGGGATAAAGTGATATTATATCCATACTCACGACAATGCCTACCTCCCAATGAGGAGCTCAAAAATAAGGATGCCTAGGGACCAGCAGTCAGCTCCAAAGTCATGGCCTTTATTCATGATAACTTCTGGAGCCACATACTCTGGAGTTCCACAGAATGTCCACGTTTTCTTTCCTAAGCCAATTCTCTTAGCAAAGCCAAAATCTGTCTGTAAATACAAAAAATACAAGCACACAGTCTGTACATTTTTATTGCATGTTACTATATGTCTGTATATTATGTCAATTTGACATAATATATCATATAAAATGAATATACACAGAAAAATCAAGCTAGCATGTGTTAAACTGACCATTTTCACATAGCCCTCTGCATCCAGGAGTAGATTCTCTGGCTTTAAGTCTCGGTAAACAATTCCCATCCCATGCAGGTAATCAAAGGCCTCCAGTACACAACCGATACAGAAGCGAGCAGTGGCCTCCTCAAAGAAACTCCTACGTAACATTTAACAGGACAAAATAAATGAAATTTAATATTTGAGGATAGAAGATTGCATTTGTTAAAATTAGATTAGAAAAGAAATTAACATCTGAACAATTACTGTCAGTAATTATTATTGTAATCAATTTACTGTATTTCTAATGAAGAACAATGACTGCAGTTATTGGATTTGGTGGAGTATAAAAATAACCTACACTCACATGTCCCTTAGTACACTCCACAGCTCTCCTCCAAGACAGACCTCAAGAAGCATGTACACATATTTTTCATCCCGAAACGTCCGGAACAATCTGACAAATGGAACACACATAAGTTGTAAAGATTTTTATTGTAATGTTATTTTTTCCAAAGAAACTCATGGAGAAATCTAGTTTACTTCCCAAAATCAAGAAAAAAAAAATGTAATTTTGAATCCAGACAGTATGAACCTAAAACATTTCATGCTTTGTCTGGTCAATTTATTTTCATTTGTTAATATACAACTCCGGAAAGAAATAAGAGACCACTTTAGTTTCTGAATCAGTTTCTCTGATTTTGCTATTTTTAGGTATAGGTTTGAGTAAAATGAATATTGTTGTTGCAGAAAATGAGAAATGGCTGAAATAACAAAAAAAATGCAGAGCTTTTAAATAACACAAAGAAAACAAGTTCATATTCATAAAGATTTAAGAGCTCAGAAATCAATATTTGGTGGAATAACCCTGGTTTTAATCACAGTTTTCATTCATCTTGGCATGTTCTCCTCCACCAGTCTTACACACTGCTTTTGGATAAATTTAACATTTCAAAGTGATAATTGGTTTAATATCCCAACTTTTTTGGACCGTGTTACAGGTCTGAAATGCAGGAATGCATGAATATTAACAAATGAAATTATTTGCACTTTACATAATGTCCTAACTTTTTCTAACTCGAAGTTATACTTGCTCACAGTAAACTGACCACTCAATGACTTCTGGCTACAGCACACTGCTCTACAAAGGCAAAGAGGACCTAAATTCTTCAGGTTGTTCCTTAGCAACATCCAAAAGGTTCTGTCACCTGCATCCGCTACCCTTAACATTTACAGTATGTGTACATTGGGGCCTCTTTGTCCAGAAAAATAACAATACTTAGAGAGAGTGTTTTAAGGTCAAAGGGATCTTATACAACCCTGTAGCCTAGAAAAGCCCCATGTTTTTGAATGGTAAATCAAGCTCATCAACAGCATTCAGAATGTTAATGCGGTTATGCAACGCTTTCACTGACTTAATTAATTAAGTATAGAGTGTTATTCAAGAGGCATCAATACTACTGTCTGCCATTTAGGAAACAGTCTACATTATTAGCCATTTGATCTTTATATAGAAATGGTCTAAATTATTTGGAATAAAATATTGTTATATGAAATCTATTCAAAGCTTATAGTGTAATTTTTTTTTATTTTCCAGTAAAATATTTTTTTTCCTAAATTTTACAACCTACCACAACTTACCTGACAATGAAGTTGCAGTTGGTCTGTTGTAGGATGTTCTTCTCAGAGTAGATATGTTCTTGCTGCCGAGTATCCACAATGTGCTTCTTCTTTATGCACTTCAAGGCAAAAGCAGTGTCTTCATTTTTAAGCTTCACCTGAGACAATAAAAAAACATTTAACTGCATCAGAGCTTTATAAAACAATTTATTCAATCATCCACTTAATTATACATATCTTATTCATATCCAAATACCTCAAGATTAAGATCTGATAATTAACTTTATTTATAGTGTTAATTTTACTGTGGTTATCCAAAGTTGTATTTCTAATATAATCAGCCCATGCACAAAATAGCGTATAAAATAATAAAATTAATGTATATGTAAGTGTAAGTTACTTTTCTTTAGAATTTTCTTAGAAAAGTGCTCACCAGCTCCACTCGGCCGAAGCCTCCCATGCCCAGTGTGGCAATGATTTGCAGCTGCTGCAGAAATGAGCAGCTAGACAAGCGTGCAGCTTTTTCATGCAGACTGCGCAGTTCTGCCGCCTGTGGACTCCGCTCATACAGCGGTGACTGTGTCCTAGAGCACAGCAACACACACAAAACAACTGTGTTGGAATTTTTAGTTAAAGAGGCACTAAACTCTAAACCATATTTTTTTTTATTGATACCTGAAATGTGTTCCTTTGAAGTAATGAAACATACTAGTGCTGCTCAAAATGTTTAGAAACATTTAAAAAGTTTTTTTTTGCAGTCATTTCTGCCTCTGCAGCGCCCTCACAGGTTCAACTGTGCTATAGGTGTGGATGCTGTGTCTGTTTGCTTTGGTTTGCACAACATGCAAATCAGTCAATCAATAATACCGTCTCTCTGGTGACATCCAACCGTCTGTATCTTACTGCTATCAGAGGCACACTGCTCAGACCAATCAGCCCTCCCTTTTACCCTGCCCCTAAACCCATACATCACCACCATTTTTAAATTGAGCTAAGGGTGGAGTCAGCTAAAATCAGGTGGGCCCCTCCATAAGTATTTTAATAGTGAGACCAATCCCTTTACTTCTGCTGTAGATTGAAAACATTTCAAAATTACAAAAGTATTGGGACATGTGATGGTCAGGTGGGTTTTGTTGTTCAGGTGTGTCCTGATACATTAATTAATTCTACAATAAATGGCACTTTTATCCAAACTGTATTAAGAAATCTGAAGCTCTTTGACAACAAACCATTTTCGATCAAAGGTCATATTTTTCCAAGGAGAACAAAGTTTTACATAATTTATAAGCCAATCAGAGCCTCCTAAAATGTCTGCACACACCATGTATTTATTAAAGGACATGCAGAATCCTCCATAATGTATTTTTTTTATTTACCTCAGTGCTAAACAGCTCAACAGTTTCCTTCCAATTTATCGAAATAAAGCCAAAAATGATCTATGAATATAATCAATCAAGTAAAATTACTCAGTTAATCAATAATTTAGAGTCTATAAAGGCCATCCTGTATAATTAAAAATTCTAACTGTACCACATATTTATTATAGGACATGCCGACCCCTCCATAGTGTACTCTTTTTATTTACCTCAGTGCTGAACAACTTAACAGTTTCCTGTCATTCTATGTATATAAAGGCAAAAATGGCTAATAACATTCTGGTAACACTCTCATATGTCATATGGTACTGGTAGTTCTTGAGTTCTATGTATGCATCTGAGTGCGTGTGAATGTGATGCTTACAATGCAATCCTCCTCTCATCGTTTATAGAGAGCTGCTCCACATACTCTCGCAGGTACGCCTGCAGCTCCTCATACGTCCCCACCATCTGATTAAAGTTGCTGTGGGAAGCCAGTGGCCAGGGTTAGGTAACTGTGCTGAATCAGAAGTGTCTTTAGAAACTAATGAGCTTGTGTTGACAAGATCACTTACTCTCTGTCCACTACCAAACACTGCGTGTCGTTCTCCTTTGCGATGATATTGGCTGAACGTACATCTTCACTGTGGGAAGAATTAGAGTATTAAACAGCATGTATTAGCAAGCTTTAATATGAACCACTGAATCATTTAAAAACTTTCCCTGGAATCTGCCTATTTCTGTCTGGGTTTGTAGACAATGGCACAGTGTGATAAAAACGGATTCTTTCATGACTAGCATTCCTCCACCCACATCTTTTCATAGAGAAGCACTCAGAAAGAGCCCTCTCAGTAAACAACACTCAACCGCTGAACACAGCACACAGAATACAACTGAAAACAGCCCTTCTTCAGCCCTTCACACATGAAGGAGTAGAGCTGACAAATTAACTGGAGTCTCTGCATAATTAAACCAGGGAGGCACGAAAAGAACAAAAATTCCCAAGCATTGTGAAATTATTGCTGTGATACGATCTAAGAATATAATTAATTAAAATTACACAGTAAATCAACAATTTAGGGTGTAAAAAGGCCATCCTGTATAAATAACAATTACATTAAATACATCAAATCAATTAAGAGACACATATGGAATTATGAAGTAAATAAAAAAAATGTTTGGCCTCCACAAACCCCTGATCTAAACCCAACTGAGATAGTGATTTGGGATGAGCTGAAGCTTCACAGTGTGAAGGAAAAGCAGCAACTATTGTTCAGCACCTTCAGGAATTCCTTTAAGACACTGAGAAAACTATTCCAGGTGACCCTATCTTATAAAGCCACTGAGAAAACAGAATACCGAGAGATCTGTCCTCAAAGTTAAATGTGGCTACATCTAAATTTAAACAATATTCTGTTTTTTTGAACACTTTTCCTTTATAAAATAATTCTGCATGTGCTCCTGTATTCATTTAACGTCTTCAATAGTAAATTTACAAGAAGCAAAATATATATAAAAAGCAAGAAAACACATTGAGTGGGAAGATATATGTACACAATATATAACTATACACAACGTTGTGATTTAAGATACTGAAATTAATTTGTCATGAACAAATAAATATATAAATAAAAAATAAATATCCAAACCTTATGAGAGCTTTTTCTCCAAAATAATCTCCTACACCCAGAATCTTTATCTCTAGAGGTTCAGAATAGCCCTCTGTGCTCTGGGTCACGGAAACCTGTTCCAATAAAAAATTACAAATATAGTTCAGATTTGCACAGATATATAGCATGTGACATCAACCAACATTCATTATTCAGATCTCTTACCTCTCCTTTAGCAATAATGAAGAAAGTGTTCCCTTCCTCTCCCTCACGAATAATGTACTCTCCTTTATCAAAATAATCCTGCAATCAATATAAAACTTTTAAATATCTTTGTCATGAATGCTATACCACATACCAGATAGCATATTACACAGTCAGCATAAAAATATTAAAATAATAAAATAATAAAATAATAACACACTTACGATTTCTAGACAGTCAACAATTTTGGCAAGCTTCTCTTCTGGAAGATCTTTCAGTAAAGACACACTGCAGAAACATATGTTAAAAACTATTATAAATAACATTTATAATAATATACAATCATTTTTATTTATAAATTTTATAATCTACACTTCCTATGATTTTTTAAGTATAAAATCAGTATAATCTGCTTCTATAAACCACAAAATATGAATATTGTTGGCAGTAGTGTTTAAGTGTTTTAATTTGAATTTAAATAGGAAATATACGCCTATTTGGTTACTGAGATTAACAAGGACGGTTAGAAATAGGATTAAGCTTTACAAAGTGTTCTTACATATTCTAATCTGCTAATTAAAACTACCTGCCTAATGCTTTGTAAGTTGCCCCTGTAATGTTATTAAAACTAAGATGATTCTGATTGGTCCAGCGGGCTAAGTGCTGCCACTATGATCGAGGGATCACTGGTTCTAACCCTGTTCATGTAGCTTGCCGTTGGCTACCGGAGCCCTGAGAGAGCACAAGTGGCCTTGCTCTCTCTGGGTGGGTAGATGGTCGATGGTCCAAAGGGTGATGTCGATCAGCACAAGGCGTCTGTGAGCTGATGTATCAGAACCGAGTTGCTGAGCTTTTCTCCAAGTGTGCTGTGATGCTACTCGGTAATGCTGCATCAGCAGCAGTTCGAAAAGAAGTGGTGGCTGACTTCACATGTATCAGAGGAGGCATGTGCTAATCTTTATCCTCCTGGTGTTGGGGCATCACTAGTAATAGGGGTAGTCTTAATGAGTGGGTTGGGTAATTGGCTTTTATGGTTATGGCTGATTGGTGTATATTGTCATTGTCCAATGATAAACATGTATCTCCAAAACAAATCAATGTACAAATATATTATTTCAGTTCATTTAGGAGAATTTCTATTGGTCCATTCATCAAGAAATGTTGAGGTAATGTAGTAAACTAAAAATAGAGACAAAAATGGAGATAACTGTTTTTTTATTGGACAGTGACGATATGTAGTTGTAGTTGAATAAACTATAGTAAACAAGGGGCATGATGCCACATCCTGATAATGTACTAAGTATGCACAGGTGTGTGTGTGTGTGTGTGTGTGTGCTGTATTTGCACCTGCGCAGGAAACTGAAGTACTCCTCGTGTCTGGCCTGAGTGGATCTCATCATGATGCTTTGAAACGTCTGCCGGTCCAGAGCCCAGATGTGGGACTGAGTCACAGCTAATGAGAGAACAAATGACAGTCAGCTCACACAGTACAGATATAAATGATATATACAGTGCTACTGTGCAAAATGATATGCTAAATTCATATTTTTTTAATCATTTATATAAAATAGAACATGTGATATGTTATGTTCTATCAAGATATGTCAATATACAATATATGTATAACTATAAACAATAGCAAACTGCTAGTGCACAACCTGTTTACACGGCTTTGTTCTTCTTTATGCAAATAACCTAAGTGGCAGCCAGTTAAAGTGTTTTTAACCAATGGTGTCATCTCTGTAGTCTCAGCGCCACACTAAAGATTCATAAGCCAGACTTGAGTGGACAAAATAATGTATTCAGAGCGTGTTCATTCAGACAAAAAAAAAAAAAAACATTAAGCAACAAGCACATACTACTACAACATTTAAGAGACCACTTCAGTTTCTGAATCAGTTTCTCTGATTTCGCTATTTATAGGTATATGTTAGAGTAAAATGAACATGTGTTGAAGTAAAACGAATTGTTGTTTTATTCTATAAACTACGGACAATATTTCTCCCAAATTCCAAATAAAAAATAGTCATTAAGCATTTATTTGCAGAAAATGAGAAATGGCTGAAATAACAAAAAGACCTCAAATAATGCAAAGAAAACAAGTTTATATTCATAAGTTCAGAAATTAATAACTCTGGTTTTTAATCACAGTTTTCATGTATCTTGGCATATTCTCCTCCACCAGTCTTACACACTGCTTTTGAATACATTTATGCCACTCCTGGTGCAAAAATTCAAGGGGTTCAATTTGATTTGATGGCTTGTGATCATCCATCTTACTTTTGACCAGAGGTTTTTAATTTGGTAAAATAAAAAAAAACTCATCATTTTTAAATGGTACTTTATTTTTTTTCAGAGCTGTATGTAAATATTTTGTCATAAACAGAATTAATATCTGAATTTGCTTTAAAATGTTTATTAGTTAGTTTATCACACTTTAAATACAAGCTTAACAAGTCTATTACATTCACCTTTAACAGTAGCAGTTCTCTTGCAGTTATAGAGTATGGCCAACTCTCCAAAAGCTGTTCCAGGCCGCATCTGACCCAAGAGCTTCCCATTCTGGATGACCTCCAGCAAGCCCTCTGTACACAACAACCAGAAAGCAAAAAGTCAAGAATTAGAACAAAATTACAACTATTTAGAGTATTATAAATTAAAGCACTTCAAAAAAAAAATGTTGACGAGAGAGATAAAGCCACTGTCTGACCTGCGAGCACATACAGGTAGTTTCCAGGCTCTCCTTCCTGGATGACCAGCTGATTGGCAGTATAGACCTTCTCATACATGCAGTCCACCATCTCTCGAGTGTGCTGAGGCTCCAGCTTCTTCAGAAAGTCATTATTCATGATGGCCTCATTGATCAGTTTCTTGATGCTGGAGAAAGAGCAGAGAATAGTTTCAGTAGGGATGTACCAAAATTAAGGGTTTTGGCCAAAACCAAAACAAAACAAAAAAATTAACATACGTCCAAAGAACTGAAAATGTTTTTGTTTCTCTTCTTTTGCATATAAGTATTTTAAATGCCAATGTATCACAACCTCCTGACTTAATTCACTATTTTAACAGCCTGCTGACTTACTGATGGTTTTATTTATTGACAAATTTGTCTCCACTTTTGAGTAAATGACTTTTAATTTGTGCTGAAATATGGATTAAATCTCTCTGCTGACACATTTACAATTTTTTGGAGTTGTCAAAGGTGGAACATGTAGCTGCACTAGTGTTCATTTTCTCCATTAGAGCTTCTTTATGTTTGATGTTGCTAAAGCTCAGTGTTAAACTTTTAGCATATTAAATAAATGTAATTTAAAATGCATCACATGTACCCTAATTTATTATAACAAAATATAAAAAAATAAAAATAAATAAATAAAATAATAATAATAATATATATATAATTAATTAATAATAATTTTAATCAATTAACACCACCAATACTAACATATATTTACAAACAGCTTTTTTGCATATACATAGGTATACATTTGAGTAAAATGAACATTGTTGTTTAATTCTGTAAACCATGGACAACATTTCTCCCAAATTCCAAATAAAAAATTGTCATTTAGAGCATTTTTGCAGAAAATGAGAAATGGTTGAAATAACACAAAAAAATCTTTCAGACCTCAAATAATGCAAAAAAAAGAAAGACAAAAAAAACAAATTCATGTTCATAAAGTTTTAAGAGTTCAGAAATCAACATTTCGTGGTATAACTCAGGTTTTTTATCACAGTTTTCATGCACCTTGGCATGTTCTCCTCCACCAATCTTACGCACTGCTTTTGGATAACTTTATGCCACTTCTGGTGCAAAAATGCAAGCAGTTCAGTTTGGTTTATTGGCATGTGATAGTCTATCTTTCTCTTGATTATATTCCAGAGGTTTTCAATTTGGTAAAATAAAAAAAAAAACATTATTTTTTTCCAGAGCTGTATATGTTTAACATTTACCATCAAAAATATGTGCTTTTAAATAACTACTTACAGTATCTATGATATATGGAAAACTATTACACATTGATAAAATAGTGTAGGGCTAGTTTTCTTCTATCTGTGTTTAGAGCTAGCTCAGTCTCTCATTACCACTTCTGAAGAGCAAGGTCTCTCCATTAGCCTAAAATGGAACTTATGAATGTATTAGAGAGCAGATTTATACAGGCTGTTTAATTAAAACACTAATGATTCTGTCCATGCATACAGATGGCCCACCCTTTGTGTTCTCTTGAGTCTCTCCATGCTCTTCATGGTGTATTATGGTAATGCATGCTTTTCAAGCCTGCTCTAGGAGGAAGATACTACAAAGCTTTGACAGAAGCTTTCTAGTGTTTCCCCTCTCCAGGAGAGTCAGTGTATTATACAGTGACTTGATAAGGAAACAAAACCACAGTTTGATCACCTTTTTGTACTAGGGATGGGGACAGTGCGGACATTTTATTGACTAATATTAATAATAATATAAATGAGTGAAGTGCTAGTAAATCCTACTGATTTTGCTTCAAAATCAGGAACTAGTATGTAATGTTGTGCTTAAGTCCTTTAGTGGCTGATTTGGCAAAATTACCAAATAATTATGCATGAAGATTTTTATTATATATATTTCGGAGGTTTGGAAGAAATGCATAAATGCGTTTATTGGCAGAATGTGTATTTGATAAGTGAATTTAAACTAGGTAAACTACACAAAACTTTTTTTGTTACCAATAGTTAAATGTTGCTCTTAAAACTCAAATTAACCAACTATTTGTTCAAAAAAAAAATTTGTGACAAAAGATGGCACATGAAATATTTTTCTTTCTACTACTGATACTGATATTGAAACCTTGGTGATCAGTACTAAAACCAAATAGACATTAAATATTAGACATTAAATTTATTTGAAGAATTGAGTCATTTTTAACTGTAACACTTCACTTAAGATGAGCATATTCAATCTACTATGCTCAAACAACTCGTGCTGTGTGCAAAACTTCTCTTTAATCAATAAATAGTGCACTACTATGGTTTTTTTTTCTTCTAAGCAAACTAGGAAACAACATGGAATGTTCAGGATTTGTGCTGCTTGGATTGAAATATCCATGGAAAAGACTGTTTATGCCTCATAATTTTCTGTGGAGAAGAAATTAGCTAACTGGCACTACCTTTCTGTAGTCTTAATTCAGATCCCTATAATAGTGCGCTCTAAAGCAATCTTAGACATTTTCTACTCAATTTGAAAGGCCAATTACCCTATCCCCATTTATATGAAATCAACCATACTAGTAATGCTCTAAACACTAATAGTGCTCTTCCACCAAAAGAACTCTGGTTCTTAAACCAGTTCTATTGGGGCTTATAAGAACCATGGTGGCCCAGCCTGTGTTTCCACCAGTTTTAGTGGAACCATCAAAATGTCATATATGTCATATGTCATCAACAGAGGGCGTGTCACAGCGATAGTGAACACTGTTCACTCTGAAGAGCCTAGTATTCTTTGGTTTCCCGCTGCAAACAAACATTCTTGGTTCCGGAACCTACTTTTGTTGGTGGAAATGCAGCATATTAGGTTTGTGAACCAGAACGGT
Source organism: Astyanax mexicanus (assembly GCF_023375975.1). NCBI lineage: Eukaryota > Metazoa > Chordata > Actinopteri > Characiformes > Acestrorhamphidae > Astyanax > Astyanax mexicanus. The sequence goes on along the minus strand of NC_064414.1, from coordinate 30,898,286 downwards.
GCCGGACCCACGTCAGTGGAAAAGCGCTGTAAGAGGGTGAAGGCTCCTCCAATACATGCATAGTCAGCCAGCGCCTGACTGACATCACACCTGGATTGATGTGTGAAGAAAGCTTCATCCACCCACCCAGAGAGAGCAGGGCGGATTGTGCTCTCTCTCTGACTCTGGCTGCTGATGGCAAGCATCATCATCTGGGATAAGAAACTGTGGGATTTGAACCAGCGACCCTCGGATGATAGTGTTTATGCCTTAGCCTTTCCACACAAAGTTAGTTTGCTCTAAAACCGTGATAGTGAACAAGTTTGTAAACTTGGTTTGATTCAGGTGCATCTAAATGTGTCATAACAAACCACAGAAGAATGTTCTCTCTGCTTTTTGGTCAGACCTGTCTCTGGCAGTAGCAAGAAAACTAAACACAGGAAGAAGGTCCTGTGTTCTGAACTACTGTGTCTTTCTGTGCAGTTTAACATGGAGTAATGGCAGAGAGTAATGACACCAGTTTAAAATACACCATTAATGTAGAATATTTTTTGGATTTTAAATCATGATATAACATGCTGTCATGCTTACCCTGAATCTTTGCGTATACGTGTTCTCTCTATAGACACATGTTGGGTCCTGTGTTCCTTGCAGAAGTGTCCTGATGTGGGCTCAGCAGACACACCCTCCTTGGCCTTGAGGCGGCGGTGCACCTCCACAGCCACCCTGTGGAAGCGTGTGGAGCCCTGGTTGATGACGCTGAGAAGCCTGTGGCTTGGCCTGGCTGGGGGAGAGCGGCCCAGGTTGTTATACCCAATAGCGTCCTGAAGCTTATCGATCTGCAATACTTTGGCCTCCAGCTCTCTCTGCAGAGTCTGTAGCTGTAGCTCCTGAGCACGGAGCTCCTGGTCCCGGCGGGCCAGTTCCTCCTCCAGCCGGGCGATCCTCAGCTTCAGGTGCTCTGCAGACTCCCACAGTGGAGTCTCTTTAATACTGGATCCCAAACATGTCTCCTCTAGTCGAGGGGCTTTGATCGAACCATTCCCCATAACCAGAAAGTCACCAGGAACCATAGAGATGCCTTTTTGGAAATGGTTCCTCAGATTACCGGTACCTCACTGTATGGACATTGGTGTCTGTCCAGGCAGATGGCAGATACATTCCTTTCCAAACAAACAGCTTCTGCATTGAAAAAGTACTAGAAAAATACATTAACAAAAAAAGAACATTAGAGCCTTTTTACTAGTTGTGTCAGGAATTTTGCCTATGATTATTGTAAAGTTTGTTATAGACATAACCTTCATAAATATTGCCTATTGTGGTCCATTAACTAAATGAGCCAGCATTTCGACATTGTATTTATGTATCAATTACTTAGAATATTTCTATTTATATATTCCTAATAAACACATTCATGATTTTTAAAAGTAATGTAAAAATGCATTATATAAGGATATTTACACAAAATAATATTGTTCATAGCAAATATTTCTGGGATGATTTGCCATTCAAATTTGTTTATTTTGACCACTACGTTTACTGAACCCAACAGTTTGTTTTGTGGAGTCATCTGTTCATAATATGTTCTAAAATGTGACATTTTAAAACCTGAAGAACTGAATGTTTATTTGCTGCTTAATATGGGTGGTTGCTGTCAGAAGCTTACATACATAAACATATTATTAACATGCAATGTCATGGCAATATAAGGCTTTAAAATATTTATTTGTTCATTTTCTATGGCACAATGAGTGTAAAATGTAAATGCAAAAACTTTAGTAGACAAAAATAAGAATTTGGTACACGTTTTAAATTCTGGGGAGGTTTCTGAAATAATGCATACAGTGTCACAAAATATATTTTCCCACCTATACTATTAATTTAATGGTGCTAAAGTTCTAAAATGCTTAAAATTTTTATAAACATTTCCTATCCTTTAAAAAGCGTTTTTATTGTGCTTATTTCTGCCTCTGCAGCGCCCTCTCAGGTTCAATAGGCGTGGATGATGTGTCCGTGTACTGGTGTACCTGGTATGCCAACACATCACAGAATGTAGATCAGTCAATCATTAATCAGGGGCGGATTTGGAAGTCCTGGGGTCCTAAGCAATGTTTTCCGGGGGTCCTGATCAAATTTATTCTTTTGTATAGCAAAATGCAATATTGACTCACCTTACACTATTTTCAATCTTTATATTGCACTCTGAATTGAACCATCATGGTTTTCGTTTCACGGTTGTGCCAAAGCTACCTTAGTCTACCATGCCTAGCTTAACTTGCATGTACTCTGTCTCTTCGGTGTCAAACAAAAAATAAATAATTCTTTTGGGGTTATTTTTTGTTTAGTTTTTTTTTCGCCAACCTTTTGGCCAGCAGGGGACCCACTGATCCCTGGGGCCCCAAGCAATTGCGTGGTTTGCGTGGCGGTAAAATCCGCCCCTGTCAATAATACCACCCCCTGCTGATCTCCAACCATCTGCTACCAGAGACACACTGCTCAGCAAAATCAGCTCTCCTTCCTGCTGTGCCTCTAAACCCATACATCACCCAGTGCCCCGCTCAAACTACCCCTTACCTTTTTTTAGCCTTTTTCAATTTTGAGCTCAAATAAAATCATGGGGTTTAGTGCCCCTTTAACACGCTGTGGCCAAGGTCTCTTAATGTTCTGTTAATGACAATGCTTAACTACAGCTGGTAGTTTCTCTGTGCCCACAAAAGAAGAACTGACTAGCACACACTACAATGGGTCCAACTCTATGTTGCCAAGTGCAGATCTTAGTAGGACAGCCATAGATTTTGTTAGGTATGTTTCTTAGAGACATTTTCTAGTAGAAGACACAAACTGTCACCCTCAGCTGAGTGATAATTCATTAAGTCACACTGCCTCTTGGTAACATGACGTCATTTTAAGAAATTCCCCAAATTCCACTCATGTTCCATTATCCATTCTATAACAATAGAACACATCATATATTTTAGAACATAATGTATTTAAACATTGTGACAGCATTGCTGGGCTTAAATATCTGACCACTTGGACAAAAAAAGAACATTTGGAAGGATGTTTTATGGTCAGTCAAAGAGGTTTGAGGCATTCAACCAATAGCACACAGTACAACTGGATGGTGATAACAACAGTTTTAAATCTGTTTTGAAACATTATGAATAATGGATTAAAATTCTTCAGCATAACCTCAAACCAGAAGCTAGACAGTAAAGAAAATAACTTATCTGACAATTATCTGTTTCAACAGGACAATGACCCCAAACACATATCAGTGGTGGATGTGGAACGGATAAATCATGCT